>NW_019525525.1:323119-346485 GCF_002814215.2 Seriola lalandi dorsalis | reverse complement strand
TGGCAGCAGGTTGGCTTTGGGGGTGGTTCCATCTTCTGGTATCGTGACATGAAATCGGGGTTTCGGTCTCGGTTTCCGAATCATTACACCCCTACTGCCTGAGGTCGCTTTACATCACCTGGAAGCCCAAGGAAGCTAAATGAATCACAAACTGAGAACTAGTCAAAAAACAGGTTATTTTATTTGCCAGAATGACTTAGTATACAGCCATGGAACTGCTGATATGTGTGCTGTGTGTTGATTTAATATGTCTCTCTGTGTGTGAGTGCATATAACTGTGGAGAAAGATTCTTTTATTTAGAAATTATTCTGACGGTGTGTTCAGACAGAACATGAGGCAATTTTCAGACGACTGATTGCATACAAGGTCAATGTATGTATGTTAGTCAATGTTAGACACAAATTTACCCTGGCCAGTGCAAACTGAAGAGAATATGCATCTGGCGATTTTAAAATATTTTAACTGGAGCAAAAAAAAAATTGCATTTACCCTGAGGCTTTATAAATCTACTTCATAAATATACAAAGATGACAGGAAAAATGACAACACACACTTGTTTGCTACCTTAGAGCTAACAGCTGGCACATTCGTTGTTAACCCACAATAATAATATGAGGTGAAAATTTCCTTTGTGTTCTGTCAGCACACTTTAAGAGTTGCTCTTACAGATGTACAGGTAGACCTGGTAGGAACAGAATGAATAAACTGTATTCAATAGATGTATCAAGCTCTTGGATAGCTTTGATCCAAAGAGATTTAAAAGGGATACACAAGAATGACAGTCAAAATTTTATTTGCTCCACCATATTCGAGAGCTGCACAGACATTATCGCGGGCTGTGACCTTCACACCTTTCCTACCAGGTCTGTCTGAGGAAGCAAGGGATACCAATGACTCAAACCCTCTCAAGCTTAAATTGATGTTTTTACCAGCCACCGGGTGTTATACTAGTATACAGTCATGTTTATTTATTCAGAATCTGTACATTTTTCCAACAGTTCCCTGTTGTCTTGACCCTTGGTATCCCTGCTATATGGATGTACCAAATTTGCAGGCAGAATCCTGCTGCTGTGTTAACTTGTCTCTGTAATGACTGTTGATTTCTTTCTTGTTTTTATCTTTTCACATGCTTTCTTTAAATCGTCTACAAACTTAACGACGATCTACTGTAATCTACTTCGCCCCATCCCCTTCTCCCCCAACACCTACTACTTCCTGCGATCCCATCCAATCAAAATGCACTATGAATCCTCTGTGTCCACCCATGACAACCGGCTTGGTCAATCTCTCTGGTTGTTCTTCGAACCAACCAAAAATCCAAAAATTTGCTGCTATAAACCATATGTCTGCAACATCCACATGTAGATGGTTTGTAATTTTTTGGAGATCTTTTTTTACTGCATCTGTTTTAATTGCATCCCAGCCAATGTTAAGGCTGTGCAAATGTGCATGCTTTGCTTGACCCCCCCCCCCCCCCCCCCACCACCCCAGAACCCTCAACTCTGAGTGAGCTCTAAATTAGTAAAATTTTCATTTGTCACCAGATCTACCAACTTCTCTGCCAGTCACTGTATCAATATATGCTGTAAATATATATATATTTTTTATATTATTCAGCCATAAATACCCATACTGTGCATCCTTTACAGAAAAATAGTTTTCAGTTTGTAAAGGATTGGATTCTTTATACTGGAATAGATTTCTGCATCTATCCATTGAGGTTAACCGTTCATGTATGCACATATTGACACACCCACACATAAGACAGTGACTGGGAGAGTGTCCAAAGCTTTGCTGCTGTCAGAGGGAACAAGTGATGCATGCTGCCTCTTGCATGTCTTTGGCAGGAACCCTTTATTTTCACAACACACACACACACACACACACACACACACACATGCACGCAAGCACACACGCACACACACACACACACACACACACACACACACACACACAATGTAATACATGCTATATTGTAGATGAAACCTGCATGTGCCTGCTGCCAGTCCCTTTTCAGCACTTAGTCTCAAACTGTCATCTTTTGTTCTTTACTGTGGTAAATGGTTTAACTCTGTATTATATTACAGATTTTGTATTAATTGATAATAGTAATTTGTATAGTCTTAAATAAACATTAAAAAAGAATGAAAAAGCTCTTTTAAAAATAAATTTTAATTGTCGCATAGATGTGTCAACTCAACTCAACATAATCAGACTGAAGAGACTGAAACCACATGAGCCTAAAGAAATTCACTCAGGATATAATGACCTTAGTTGGTCCTTCAACCACCCTCTTGCTCTTATTTGGCTGTGACATCACTACAGTATGTCACATGACTTTGGCAGCCAATCGGATGGCACATCAGTTGCCACAGATTTGCTGCTTTGCCTTGTATTAGTGCACATCTGCATGCTGTGTGCTTGTTTCATTTTTAAGATACTGCATATTTTGCCTTGAGAGAATTAGTGCATTTGGTTGTCCTTCCAAGAAAACGTCCTGACGTCCCTGCACTTTTAACCAGTCACCACTCCTAACACAATTACTACTACATAACCCAATTGGATGAAACTAGCTAGACTTGGATGATGTCCTCTCCCCTGTGTTGTTTTGTTTGGTTCTGTCTAACCTACATTTGAAACGCTTGTCGGAGCCTTGCTGATTTGAGTTTGGTTTGCTTTGACTTGTTTGGCTCCTGATTCTTTCATTTGTATTGAGTTTGAATCCCCTTCAGTTTGGGTTTGACTGTTTTTACTTTATTTTATTTTGTTTTGTTTATTTTTTGTTGTCTAAGGAAAATTGTTTGCACACTTTGCACTGCAACTAACTTTCCCTTTATTCTGACCCCAACTCCTCCCTCTCCCCCTCTTCCATCTCCCTTTATTCCTTCCTTCCCCATTTCCTTCACATTCCTATCCTCAACATTCAATCCTAATCCTTTCTACAACCCCCCTCCATTCTCTCTTTCTCTCTCTCTCTCTCTCTCTCTCTCTCTCTCCCTCCCTCTCTCTCTCTCTCGCTCTCTCTCTCTCTCTCTCTCTCTTTCTTCCTGTCTGGTTATATTGCGGCCGTACTGTAGAATAATTTCATCAACCTAAGTTTCCTGAGGTTGTTCAGGGCAGCTCGTCTCATCAAGCTACTGAGGCAGGGAGAAACCATCCGCATCTTGCTTTGGACCTTCGTTCAGTCCTTCAAGGTTTACACCCAACTAAACAGCATATCACACACACAGGAAGAAATTACATATATAATTAACAAATATACACATACAATATAGTGTGTACAAAATAGGTGCAGTCTCATGTACAATGCACAGTGCGGTCACATGTATCAAACTTGACACCAAACAATGAATGTGTCTCTCCTCAGGCGCTGCCTTATGTCTGCCTCCTCATTGCCATGCTGTTCTTCATCTACGCCATCATTGGGATGCAGGTGGGTGAAAGCCTCATGCTAAAATGCACTATAATGCTTTTGGGATACATTAAATATGTCTATAGGACAAGGAGGAGGAGGAGTTATAGAAGGAGAATGAGGATGATGATAGCGGTCGTAAGGATTGGGTGCATGATGGGTGGTGAAAGATTATTATGAAAGCATTGCACATGTGAAGTTAAGTTTCAGGGGGGTTATATCTACTTCTTAGTCCCGCATTAGAGGCAAAGACGGCCTGAAAGGTGACTCCGGTTTTCAGTGTTAACAGTATGATTGTGTTCGACAGCTGTTTGGGAATATTGCTATTGAAGAAGACGGAGAGAGTGCCATCAACCAGCACAACAACTTCAGGACCTTCATACAGGCTCTCATGCTGCTCTTCAGGTGCTTATACATGTGTGAACGTGTGTCCTCTGTATCCTCTAAACAAGTTTCTATGTTTTTCCATAGAACCATCTGAAACAAAAGTTGTTACAGTTGTGGTAGACTTTATACTCACCGACGAATACTTCACAAATCAAAGAATCTTTTTGTGTATTTGTAGGAGCGCTACAGGGGAGGCGTGGCATGAGATCATGCTGTCATGTCTGGGGGGTAAGGAGTGTGACCTCCTGTCAGGGAACACAGAGCCAGAGTGTGGCAGCCAGTTTGCCTATCTCTACTTTGTTTCCTTCATCTTCTTCTGTTCATTCTTGGTGAGCGCATACTACTCAATCCAACAGCTTCATCCCCATTCAGAAAGCGTAAAATGCATATCAAATATTTACTCTGTTTTTTGCACACATGTGGCAACATGTCCATGAGTTTATAAAATAATTCTATACCGTTCGATCCTGCCTGAAAATGTTGTGTTATGAGAAAGCCTTGTTTTGTCAGTGTAAGCTCCTCTAGCTCTTCTAGCAAGGTATTCCAAATCTCAAGAGCCCAGATTGGGAAAAAAATCTCATTCTCATTTTGTCTTTAATCTAAACAAAGACCTGATCAGATTTGCCCTTCTGCATTGTCTCAGGTTGTTCTGCATCTCTTACTCACAGCAAGGAAAGAAAATCAGTAATTTTCAACAGCAACTGAACATGTTCTGCTTCTATTCCTTAAAATATAATTATAAAACTGGTGATTTATTGACACCAGTTTTGATTGGCTCCACTTGTAACATCAGCTGTTCAACTTTCTGCTTGTGTATGTGTGTTTTTCATGCGCGCACACGTGCAGATGCTGAATCTGTTTGTAGCCGTCATCATGGACAACTTTGAGTACCTGACTAGAGATTCATCCATACTGGGACCTCACCACCTGGATGAGTATGTCAGGATATGGGCCGAGTATGATCCTGCTGCCTGGTGCGTGGTAACGTGCATGCCCTCAGGGGCACAAACACACACATAAAAAAAGAAAACACAACAGTAATTCTTATGTACACACATTGCACAGAACTACATGCACACGTTTGGTTTGCACGTTGTCGATCTTGAAGTCAAAACTTACATCGTCAACTTGTCACATTTTGTTCGTGCTTGTGTGTTTACAACCACACAGACACTGTTTACAACCTCACACTCAGACACATCAAATGCTTTATTGTATGTTTCTTGTACATGTTTTAATATGCTTATTCACACAGAGCAAGGCCCAAGCAATGAAAGCAGGAACTTCTCAACAATGTTCTGACTGTTTTTTTTGTTTTTGTTTTGTGGCTTCCTTTTTTGGTAAAACATCAGCACATGGTATTTTAAATGGCACAAAGAAAGACAGAAAATGAACAAAGCACAAGCGTCAACTAGTTAATAGCTGCAAGGGGGCTGTAACGGATCTGAGTATAACCTCATCAGGCATCTGGTTATCTCCCTAACACCGTACAACCCCTCCCTCCTCCTCCCCTTTGCTCCTCTTCCTCCCCTTTTCTGTAAACTGTCCTTACACCCTTAAACCTTTTCCCTTTTCTGGAATCTGCATACTGCCAAAAACTTCATGTGGCAACATCTACACTCCAAACAAAACTCCCCCTGTATTACTCTGTAGCCTAAGTATCTCCTGGAGACATGCTAAGTTTCATGGTATCTGTATTCTAGTGCCTGTGTGTTGCCCTCATGCTGTCCTGTAGACTGCACATAGACAGCTCTAAACAGGATGAATGGGAAAAGGAAAGGAAGGAGAAATGAGGGAATGGAGCGGTAATAATTATATTCAGATAAATAACATCAAGAAAATGAAGATTGTCATAGAAAATGGGAGACTTAAATAACTGATTGTAGATCTTCAAAGGTTAGACTTATCTACAACATGCAAAAATATATTGTTTGCCTTAGAAATCAGAAATCACTTTTAGAAAGAAGGAAAAATCTTTCTTTAGCTCTTATCAACACATTACCTTAGTGTACATTGCATAATTGTGAGAAAACTGCCTTTCGTGTTTTAAACTAACATGCTATTTTTCAACCACTACCTTACTGACTATGAAATGGACACCGCTGCACAGGACACAGAAGACAGGGAACACAGACACATGGCCGACACTGAACACATATTTAAGAGGGAGGCGATCTGCGCAACGCAAGCAGCTATTAAGCATTTAGCTGTTTACCCAAGCACATGCTTTTCTACTCTGTTAGCAATTCCTTAATTACATTGTGCACACATCCAGTCAGGGGTTGGACTGGAGAGAGAAGAAGGAAAGGGATTTCACACCAAGGAAGGGAATGGGGGAAAAAAACATAATAGAGGGGAAGATTTTGGAAAAGTGAAATTGTATTGGCAGTGCTAAGGACCACATTTAACTATGTGTGGCATGCAGTAAAGTGTTGTCTTTATTATTTGTGTGTGTGTGTGTGTGTGTGAGTGTGTGCGTGTAGAGTTTGCAACGGTGCATTCAGTTGTAGATGTGTTGAAAAAGTCTGTTAATTATAGTAAACATATTGTAAGATATTTTCAGATACTGTGTGTACTTGTCAATCTTGTGCTCTTCCTCCCAATGTTCTCTCTTCTCTCTGGATACGTGTGTCTGTGTGAATGTGTGTGTGTGTGCGTTTTTCCTGTGTGCGCGTGTGTTTCTTAACTCCCTGTATTCTTCTTGCAGCGGGCGCATTCATTATAAGGACATGTACAGTTTATTACGAGTTATCGACCCGCCTCTCGGCTTAGGCAAGAAATGCCCCCATAGGGTGGCCTGCAAGGTTTGACTTCCATTCAAACAAAATCTCTCAACCACACTTGCTAGCCACAGCATCCAGGAATGGAGTGAATGCCGCTTTATTTATTTATTTTTTCTTTTTCATTTCAATTTTACAACTTCTTTTCCACCATTATTAAATTGCATTCTGAACTGCTGAGAGAATGTGCGGGACAATGCAGACACCCAGAGAAGCATGTGAAATGCACTAAGTGAAATGGAAAAAAAAAATACACGTTAAGAAGTTTTACCACATTGTAAAATAAATCATTCTTTTTTAATTTTATCGTTTTTTTTTTTACGAATATTCTTTTTCTTTTGCTTGCTGTGGAGCCATGGCTATAATGTAGCAAGCTACGGTTGCCCACTGTAGTGTTGCATTGTTCTTGGTTTTTGGGGGTTGGGGGAAAGACAGAAACTGCATTGACACCCCTCCCTCTTCCTCCCCTCTCTCCTCGTCCGAGCAGGAGCGGCTTGGTGCCTGCTGTCAAGCTCTGCCCTGCTCTGCACACACACACACACACACACACACACACACACACATACACACACACACACACACTGCGAAACACATACTGTATTTACTATTGTCCTGCTTGCACAGAATTGTCTTTTGATACTACAAGAGAAAATTTCTTCTCAAATTCCAGTCCTTATCTTCCTCCTGTTGTCTCCCCTCCCTCTGTCATATACTCCCTCTCTTTTTTGACATGACGAACTGTTAGAGAGTACTGTAGCTCACAGAGGAGCCACACAGCCACAGTCTCTCCAAAATCAGCCCAATAACCTTGTCTTTCTGTTGTTTTTTACTTTGCTTTGTTCCCCTTCTCTCTCTCTCTCTCTCTCTCTCTCTCTCTCTCTCCCTCCCCTTTTCTCTCTCAATCTCTGACACTGCGATCCTCTCTTCTCTTTTCAACGCTATCCTCTAATCAATCGTCTCCTCCATCTCTCTTTCACTGGCCCTTTTTTCTTCCTTCTCGTTCTCCCTCTCTCAATGTCTTTGTCTCTCCCTTTTTTGTGCTTTTGTTAACGGGGTGGTGGCACTGATGGCTGATGATGCAGTGGCAGGATCAGTTGCAGGGAAATGTATGACATGCTGAGGCACATGTGTCCTCCACTAGGCCTTGGGAAGAGGTGTCCGGCACGGGTGGCCTACAAGGTCAGAAAGGACCCTATCTTCACCCAAGTCTCCTATGGGTGTCGGGGTGGGGCGGGGGTTTGGGGTGTGCAGGAGGGAGGGGCCAGTGATTTAAGCGCTCAACGTGGTGTAAACTTTAGTGTCGTTGTTTCTTTGGTTCTGTTTCTGTTTCTTTTCGTGGAAAGTGGGGGTGGGCTGATCGGTGTTGTGGCGTTGTGTGGTGGTGTGGGATTGGTGGGTGGAGGTAGCAAGACAATTAGGTTGCAGGGTCAGGTGGGTCGTGTATCCACAGGAGGGGACGAAAAGAGGGACCTTCTCAGCTCGTTTGCACCGTGTACGATGGACACACAAGCTCATTTACACAAACATGCACATTGCAATCAATATGTAATAGTGTTCAATATTACTCTGCAAATAGAAGGACTGTAGTAAGTGTATACTAAATGCAACTTCTTAAACACCCAAGTACAAATATATTAATCATAAACAAACATTTCAAACATGTGACGCTGCCGAAGACACACACTCTGACACGGAAGCATGCGTGTGCAGCAGGGCTTGGAAGGTCCACTAGACTTACGTCCTCTGACTCGTTCCATCCTGTGGATGGGGCAGACAAACACACACACACACACACACACACACACACACACGCACACATTTACACAAAACACACACACACACACACACACACACACACACACACAAACACAGAATTAGATCATATCAACCTACACATAGATATTCTCTGTTATTTCTCATGGTAGAGAGAGCAGAAGGGCTTGTGTAAGTGATGTGTTTTCCACAGAGAGCCTTTGGTTGCCATACAGAAGCAGTTCTTTTTCTGTCACCCTTCATGTAGCAGCTCCAAGCCCCCAAGCAGCCTTTTCTATCTGCAAGTCCAATCTTCTCTTTGTCCTTTGGTTCTGTCGTCAATGCAGTTCTATTCTGTTTCCAGCCCCCCCTCATCTCTGCATATTGCTCCCCTCCCCGCACATACACACTTCCTCACCTGCCTTCTGCATGGCCGTTAACCACCACCACCACCACCACCACCTCCTCCTCCTCCTCCTCCTCCTCCTCCTCCTCCCTCTCCCTCCTGAACACGCCCGTCTGTCATATACACAACACAGGCACAATTCATTGCGCACAAATTGTTATCGGAATAGAAATATGCAGAATGATAACAACAAATTTACCTTCATGTGACCAGACATTCCTGTCACTCCTCCTGTGATCAGCTTGACAGATCCATGACACATCATTGGCAGATCACTGTGAGCCTCAGGGGGCAGCCGGCCAAACAGCCTGTAGGCACAGGAGATCACTCCATCGCCAACCATTGCTTTATCCCTTCTCCTTCTCCAGCAGACCTGGGGAAAATAGTACTGACATTTTATATTATTTACAGATGAGTGATCTAAAATGTACTATTTAACCCAGGCTTTTGCAACTCTAGCTCTGTCTCTTTCTTAGTAAATCATATTTTTGTTTTTAACCCCAAACCCCTGGCACTGTCCATCCTTACATCATGTGCTCTCTTTCTTTCCTTATCCTCTTAGTTTTACCCCCAAACTGTTTTCCTAAAAGCCTCCTCCCTGAACTCGAAGTTAAACCCTCAATCTCCCCTGCTCAACAACCTAACATGCTTTTCATGCCTGGTTTTGGCAAAACCTCCCAAACATATTAATCTGCCCCTTGATAATTATTACTGGAACAGTTTTCCAGAAAGTCGTCATCTCCCTGTTTATGCCTTTACTTCCCTTACCACTTTCCCTAAGCACCTTGCCAATAGGAAAAATCCAAACCTTAACTTTGACCTTCCAACCAGTCCACAGAACAATGACCCATCCAGCTCCACTGCTTTTAACCTTCAGTCTTCTCTGTCCTGAAGAGAGACAGCAGAGCCTTCAGGCAGGACCACTTTCTTACAGACACAGCAGACTAAGTGTGGTGATGTTTTTTTTTTTTTTTCTTTTCTCTTTTTCTCTCTCCACATTGTTTTGTCTTCTGTTTGTCTATTTTTGGTCACCTTTTCTCTTTACATGCTCCAGCTCACAACCTATTGATTTTTTATTTAAGCCTTAGCTTTCCCTTCCAACTCTTATATCTATTTTCTGCCAGAATAAACATTTCCTTTCACCTCATATTTCCTATATACACTTGGATTACGGTCACCTGAACAATCATGGATCTTATAGAACCAAACAACACTTCCATGGTGGCCATTTTTTTTTTTTTTTGTTTCTCCTTCTTTCTTTTTCCACAGAATGCTGCTCTCTCTCACCTATTAACCTCTAAGTCTGTGCCCATTTCTCACACATTAGACATCGGATTGATTAGTGATAGAGCTAGCTGCTCTATCGTTTCAGCCTAGCCCCTTCGTCTACAAATTTTCTTATTCCCTCAAAGAACAGCCACGTTAAAATAACCCACAAATTCATTTTAATGTTGTCAACAGAGGATGCTTTCTGTGTACGGCTGCGCAGCTGCTTGTCCTGTGAGGCATATTGTGTGCGCATCGCATGCCGCATGAGGGTGGGATGTGCAAGAGGGATTTTGGGGGGAGTAGAGATTTAAAAAAGTTTTCATGGACGGATTAAAGGAGAAGGCATTCAATCGGGATGTGGGGGGAAGCATGATTTGCTGCATGTCTGGGTTGTCGCCGTCTTCTGTCACCAAACACACACGAACGTCACTCTGTCATCTGTGAATTGGTGTGTGTCTCTGTGTCGTCTGTTTCTATTATAAACCAACAAGACCTGTAAAGGATCAAACCAATACACAAAAACCAAAGTGTTCCCCTTCCTTATATCAGTCCCTCAGCTGTTTTTGGTGTATTGGTTTATCATCTGGTCTCTGTTGTTTTCACTGTGAACCTCCAAACCCCTAGGGGGAGCTGTGTATAGTAGCTGCTGCTCAGCCTGTCCTCGTATTTTCGCATTGAAGGCTAAATAAAGCAGATTTAACCAGCCTGGGACTTCAAGAACATACATAAACAACATGACAGTTATGAAATGAATATATAAGACGGGGATAAATTTGAATAAAAGTTTTGATTAATCACCTTGGCACTCAAAGGTCCTTTCATATCAGAAACAGCATAAAATCTTTGAATCTCTACATGTGAATTTGGTGTCACTTCTGCACTAAAATTCAAATATGTGTGCCACTGTAGCTGAGTAGTTGTTACAGGCAGACATACAGAGTAAGAGCCTGCTGCAGATGGTATGCACTACTCCCTCAATCTCCTTTACCCAAACCCCTCTCTTGTCCTCGCTCCCTCTCCCCTTCCTGCCCAAAACTCCCCCCCCCCCCCTTCCCCATCACCTGGAGGTTCCACATACGTGCCACCCCACTTCCCGATTTTCTCACCACTTGCCCCAATTGGCTCTCCAACAGAGACTGCTACGTATGGATCTGCCTGTGGCCGACGACAACACGGTCCACTTCAACTCCACCCTCATGGCCTTGATCCGCACAGCGCTGGACATCAAGATCGCCAAGGGTACGGAAGGTTTGGAATCCCTCTTACCTCCTTTGGTCTGATTTTCACATGCTTTCCTCAGCTTCTTCTTATTTCCCCTGTACTGCAGCGCTGTCTGCAATTTCTGTGCTGTGAACCCAGAAACCTCCAGCTCTTCCTGATGCTTCTCCTGTTGTATCTTGAGTACAGTGTGCTTTTTATGACAGTAGATCATGTGTGTAGCATGTTGCTGAGTTGTGTGTGAAGCTGAGGGTTGAGATCCTGTGGAATCAAGGGTCTCTCAGCCTGTGTACAGCTACTACTGCAATTATAAATTGATCACAGCTATTATTATTACCTTACTAATTTTTTCTGTTTGTGTTTGTTTTCATGTTTGTGTGTCCTCTCTTATACCTTTTTGTGTCAATATGAATGGGTATGAATGATTTGTGTGCACTTGTGTGTGTTTGAACAATGTTCATTTTGTGTATGTGCATGTTCATGTGTCTGAATTTATGTGTGTCTATGTACTTGGGCATGGGTGTCCGTGTATCTGTGTGTGTTTCTGTCTGTGTGTGTGTGTGTGTGTGTGTGTGTGTGTGTGTGTGTGTGTGTGTGTGTGCGTACATGCGTGTGCGTGCATGCGTGTGTTTGTTGAATATGCCCAGGTGGTATTGACAAGCACCAGATGGACGCAGAGCTGAGGAAAGAGATGATGGCAATCTGGCCCAACCTCTCCCAAAAGACTCTGGATTTGCTGGTTACGCCGCACAAGTGTAAGTTGCAGAGTGTGGGTGCGGGCGCAGCAACGCGGCTTGGATGCAGCCACCCTGTGCCACCCAGTGCTCCAACGTTGTTTCTCTTCACGCCACCTGAGGACCGCTTCTCTCAGCCAGTCTCTGTCACTGCTGCACCCTCTGAATCAGCTGGCACACCCCCCCCCCCCCCCCCCCCCCCCACACACACACACATACACACCCACATACCTGTAATCTGTGAAGATTATAATTATATGAGCATCAAGAAACGCAAACAGAAGCACTGTGTGCAGTTAAGATAAGCACAAACCAGCTCACACACAGCCTGCATGTTAGACACAAAACAACTATATACACATACATACACAAACACACACACACACACACACACACACACACACACACACACACACACACACACACACACACAATACCACACCTTTTTCTTTCAGCCACCACAACCAGTTCCAGACCCCACTTGTCTGTGCCTGAGATCAGAGGGTGCCCAACTATAGATCAACTCTCTATAGATGTCTTTTCACTCCAGGGGCAGTCAGCTCTGTGCACTAGGTGGCTGGCCATATGTGATAGAAAAAGTGTTTATTTATTAAGTGGTAATTACACTGACAAGTGCACAGGTACCTAGTTGCACAAAACAGTAGTTGCTTTAGTTTGTGTAGTGCATGATATTTGCTATTAATATAGCTTGGAGCTGGGAAATTGATTATGTATTGAGCATAAAATTTGCAACCAAGTCTAAAGTCATATTCAGTCATAACTGGATATCACAGATTTTGATTTTTAATGACTTGGTTGGTTAAATTTGTGTTGACTGTTGTGATCATGTGATTACAAATTCCTAGAGATACCGCATTTTGTTTTGTTGTTTGGTATTCCATGCCAAGCATTATACCACAGTATATCACCATGCAATGCTTTGATTACAAGATTTTAACTGTGACAAATATCTATGCTAAATACAGTTAAACAAAGGTCCTTTTCAAAAGTAAGATAAGGTTTAAAATAATAATAATAATAATAATAATAATTATAATAATAATAATAATCTGTTTGTGAAAAGACCATTTGCTCAGTGTTCATGTGTATGTGAGATTTGTGAGTGTAAGAGTGTTTTTCTGTGTGCATGCCTCACCCCTTTCTACCATTCCTCGCGCTCAGGGTCCATACCAAAGGGTCTAATCTTGCAGGGTAACTTGTCATTCTCTCAGCAGCGACAGACCTGACAGTGGGGAAAATCTACGCTGCCATGATGATCATGGAGTACTACCGCCAGAGCAAGATCAAGCGCTCGCAGGCTCTTCGTGATGAGCAGGTATTTGCTGTCACAAGGACAATAGCCCTCTACTCGACGTGCATCCGACCCTTTAAAGTTGAAGGCAGACTGACGTGCACTGAAATAAAGGCTGCAGGGATGTTGCCCCGTTCATACAAGCCTGGGCTGTGACAACCCCTGTCCAGATCAGGGATGAGTCCTCATTCAGTCATCTAAAAATGGCATGCAGGGGGTGAAGACAAACCTTTACAGTCTAATGCAATCTGCAATCTCTTATATGCAGTGCTTCTTTGCTAACAACAAAACACTGCTGCCACCTGCTGGGCAAGGTTTGTTACTTATTATTTTTACAGTAATTTCAGCATTACTCAGGAAAAATGCTAACATACTTCATGAGGAGAATTACTTTCACAAAATTTGAAATGGTAATTTAGGAGATGATTATACCTACATGCTGTTTTTTTTTTTTTTAGCAGCTTATATGCCTGCGAACACAGGGTTTTGTTTGCAGGCTGAAATGTTGTCACAGCCCCAAAGGTGGCAATACCTCAGCATCATGGGACCCCTGTCACTGAGCTGGATTCTTCCTTGTGTCGACTGCTTGTAAAGATACTGTACCTCCTCACTCCCCCTCATCCATGCTTGTATCCTTGCACTGTTAGCACTGTGCATGACCCTTTAGTTAGCACACTGCCCCCTTGATTAAAGAGCTTTCACTGACAGAGATGACCACCCTCTACATTTATTTAGCTGTAGTTCATCTTAATACATGCTGAAGTTATTGAGATCATGAGATCATATCTTATTTGAACTTAAATTTAATGGTCCTTACCAGGTTTATGCAGCCAGCTTTGACCATAAACATTTGCATGCTCTGGAGAGCACTCATCAACCTTTTTTTTTTTTTAATGTAAAGATACATTGCCTCTCAAACATCAGATTCGCTTTCTCATGTATCATTTTCCCTCCTCCTTCCCTCACAGTCCTCTGGCCACATGCAGTGCTCCACACTCGGACCATTTTTCTCACTTACTCCACTTATTTCACCCCTCGCTCCCAACACATGCTATACATCACCATCTCTCCTCCCCACTCCACCCACTGCATTGCAGGCTGCTGCATGTCTTGACCTGGGCAAAAGGAAAGTGCGACCATATTTTGTAGCAACACACAGTGTGAGACACAGTTTCACAATCCAAAGATGTCATTAGTGCAGATCACTTATCACACAACAGTCCCAAAGTGTTACATGTGCTTGACATACTGTACTTGACATTGGGAGATTTGCCACAGTTTGGATTTGAATAAATGAGAGGAAAAAGGAGAAAATAACTCATTAAAAAAAGCCATTCTAAGTTTAAAATTGGAAATTATAATGTGAAAGATAAAATTTGACATTTCCTGAAGTTTTTTTTAATCCAACTTGCATGTGTAACAGGTTAATGACCACTGAAATTGGGAAAGGTGGTTATCAGTTAGCACTGTTGCAACTTCTTAAGTGGATGAATAATCAATGAATGACTGAATGTAGCATTTCATATTTGACTTGATCCATCATGCATTTCACCTGCTGTATGTTCCCCCCCACAGGATTGTTGCAGTGTTTATCTGCCATGATGTCCTCTTTCCCTGCTTTGAACAAGGCCCTTCTTTGATTGCTCCCCTCTTTAACACTTCCAGTTCTACTGCTACTGCTGTGGAAACATGTTTTCTTCTGGGTTTTTTTTTTTTGGAAATATGTGTTCTTCAGCATTCTCTATCAATATTACAAGATTTAAACTCATCATCAGATGACAACTGATCATCAGATGAAAGTGGGTGACTTCCACTTCCTTTTTGGTCTTCAGAGGTTAGAGTCCTGGACCTGGATGCCTCACAGGGTTTCTAGGTCCCAGAATGCACCCATCTCTTTTTCCAGCTAGCTGCTAGGCATCAGTTGCTCAGGAGCACCCCATGTATTCCTCTCCCATCACCTCTTTTGCCTTGCCTTGCTTCAGCCAACAGCCCCCTCTCTACATCTTTTCCTGCTCTACCCGTTTTCCCCCCATTTCCCTGTCAGTCTGCCTGATAGCTGGCAACGGCCATGTTGTATATCTCACACAGAATCGAACGCCATTACTGTTTCAGCGCGTGGAGCAAACTTCCCCCGCCCAGGATGGTGGCCCGGGTCTTAACAACGCCCTCCCTCCACCTGAGACAACAGAGACTGTCAACAGCCTGTGAGTTGGATGTTGCTGGCGTGTTTGACGATACAGAAGGTGGTTTGTTGAAAGCAGTTAAGGAAAATATGTGTGGGTGTTTGTGTGTGTGTGTGCGCGCGCCATAGGCCAGTGGAGGGGGGGCTCCCGGAGAGCCATTCATGGGTGACGGCTCGTGCTCAGGAGATGTCCGAGAAAGTTGGCAGCTGGAGTCCTGAGGGACACCCTGAGGATGGCCTGGGAAGCATGACCAACTCTCAGGTAGAAAGCTCATAAACACACACACACACACACACACACACACGCACATGCACACGCACACGCACACACAATACAGATAAATTACATCCCTGTCATATACCAAGTTTGTGTGAACAAGTACAAACACTCGATGCATTCAACATTTGTTTTGACTTGTCATGTCATTACTACCAAATGAACCAAACCCAAAGAACTGCTGAGGACACTTTAAAGGTAAAATAAACTGTGATCATCATGCAGCTACAGATTGCAACTCCATCTCTTTATTGGAATTAGATAAAGCCACGGGGACATCAGGTTTGTTTTCTCCGTCATTATAACTGAGGTCAAAGTAGAAATAGAGCAACATATTGTTGAGCAAGGCATTGACTTGATTCTTGTCTCTTGTTTCACAGTCCCTTCCAGTCCAAGCAATAACATCAATATTATCTTATGCATAAGGTTGAGGGTACCCTGGTCAGTAGTTTCTTCCTAAATACTGCATGTACTGTATAATTTCCAGCTTCTCTGCAGTAAATAAGTCTTTGTTAAAGGCCTATTCATACTCATGAATATGGACTGGACAACTCTTCATCACATGATTAACACAGAGAAAACCTATCCTCTCTCTGTTCCCTGTCCTCTGTGTACATCAAATAGAGAAGTTGAGAGCTCATACTGTCCCATCCTTGCTGCCTTGTTGCCTTTATAATTTCCACGCAGTAGGTCATTCTCATTTCTTGCAATCTGTCTTACCTCGATTCTTAAGTTACCCATGATATGGCGTTGACCTTTCTTTGATTGGCTCCATCCCTCAAACCCGTGTTTTTATGCAATTTTTCAATCTTATAATGAATTCTTCCTCCACTGTATGTTTTCACATTTCATTCGGAGTCTATCTCGCCTCTGTCCTCCGAGTGATTTGTGTCTCTGTCTTCATGCTGTTACACCTCTCTGCTTGTGGACCTCCTCGAGGGGCTGACAGGTCTCTGTATCAGTCGGCCGTACAACATCAACATTTCTCCATATCAGTCAACAGAGGTCTGGAGAAGTTTAAAGTTGGATAGAAGAGAGTGGCTGTCGGCTTCTTGCAAACCAATTTGAATGATGGCCTGCTGTTAGCTAGATCCAAAGCAAATCAAATCAATAAAACAACATCAGGCAATATGAGACAACAAAAGCCTTTGCAGTAAAAGCACTACCCAAACATTAAAGTACTGACTGAGCCAATGGGCAGCAAGCATATGCTGCAAGTGGTTGTGCATTTTGAGTTTGTTTTATTTTATATGTTATTTGTAACAATTAGTTTAAATTGACCTGATGAAATAGCTGGCACTCAAACAACAGTAAAAAAAAAAAAGAAAAAAGGTTCACACACCTGCAGCTAAGCAAGAAAAGGCCAAGCCAACAGCCCCAGCTGCCAGATTCAGCTCCACTTCTCAAGGTGAACTCCAAACAAAATCGAATGTGACATATTTGCACGGGAAGATTTGCATGGTTTGTGACCAAAACATTCAAGGTTGTTCTCATTTTTACACAACCTTATTTAATCCCTACGATGTATCAGTGCCTTCACCTGGTCAACATTGTCATCTGATCAGTTGTGTTTTTCATATATCCTTTGGGCTGCATATGATTTTCCTCTCAAATCCATTCCTGCTGTGACTCACAGGCTCCTCCATCTGGCATACATGCCATTAGACAGAGAATCTTCACCTTCCAGTGAGTATGCCAGCATTTGCTTGCAGCTCAATTTTTGACAGCAGCCTCTGCAAATACCAAATTAAATTTTATTTGGAATATACTCATAGTCTTATCCACATAAGACTGGATATCCTTTTTCCCATTCATCTCACAATTTAAAACTAAAACAGCAAATAAAGAAAAAAAAGGCAAAGACACTCACCATACACAAACCTCACTCACCAAATTCTCCCACTGACTACTTTTACCTCTCTGAGACCCTCAGTTCTCTGCTTTCTTTGGATAACAAACTTTCCCACCTACCCCCCCCAACTCCCTTACTCCCTGTCAGTTTTCATGGCAGCCAGTCACACCATCTCCTGCTCTCCTGCTCTGTTTGCAGACGGTAGAGATGAGAGAGATGGGGCAGGATGGTTACTCGGATACTGAGCACTTTCCACCAATGGAAGGCCATGGCAGGGCCGCTTCCATGCCCCGCCTCCCAGGCGACAACCAAGTGAGCAGCATTCTCACTTTTCCACTCTCCCTCTATTTTTCCCATCGTGTATGTTCCTCATCTCCTTTTGTTTGAAAAGATCAAATTCAAAAAGGTCTGACTCGTTGCTTAAAGACTTGTTGCTGTGGTTACTTGAATCCATGTTGGAGTAAGTTTAGCAGGGTTCAAGGGATTTCTGGAAAATTAAAACCACAATTGACAAATGCCTACTATGACTGGTTTGGTACTGGGTTACAGTCTACACTGGGTCACATGGTTACGTTTTAGCTAAAGAGCAACCAGTAATGTGACTACCATCATATGGGCTGTCCTGTCATGACAGTATTTCTGGCTAAAACATGGAAATGTTTTGCTGAAATGCTGAACTCCAAACTTGAATTCAGAAGGAGCACAGCGAGGCAAAGTCAGACCTTGTGTTCCTTTATTATTTTCTTCTTCTCCTGTTCTCTCTTTCTCTTCCTCTCATCCTCCCACCTGCATGAAGAGTTTTAACTGTGGTCGTCCCGTTTTCCATGTAACACACTCATCCATTTTATATTGTTTCATATTCCGGTGAGTGCTCTGGTTGTCATATGCACACAACAGATTTACATATACACGTGAGCGCATGCACACACACACATACACATACACACACACACACATCACATAGATGCAGATGCACTTCTCTTCCCCCCATTAATTCCTCTTTTTTTTTTTTTTTTTTTTTAATCAAAACCCTGATTTCTTTATCTTTTGTTGTTGTTTTTATACTAAACTGTCTCTTCCTTCCTATCAAAGGTGCTGAACTCTTTTTGACTTTTGGGAGCTTGTTTTTTTCCCAACCAGGACTGGAACCAGCATGACATTGTGTGTTACAAATGTTTGTGTGTGTGTGTGTGTGTGTGTGTGTGTGTGTGTGTGTGTGTGTGTGTGTGTGTGTGTGTGTGTGCGCATGTATGTATGTGTGCGTGCGTGTGTGCGTGTGTGTGCTGTGTACAGTACATGTTGCTGCAGGTGCTGCAGTTTTTCTGTGCTCTCACTGGTCTCTGTGCCCTGAATCTCACACTGTTCCTGTCACATTGTCGTTTACCGTTTGAGTTGATTGTAATTGTGTGTGTGTCTGTTTTTGAATATGCATATCCATTTGTGCGTGTATTTTGCTGATTGTCCTCATTGCTGTTGTGACCGTGGTGCCGTTGATCAAGCATTTTCATTGTGACCTTGTCTATATAACACTGTTTTGGCGCCAACCACCAGTGTCTGTGGTAAGTCTTTCTCTTCCACCTTCACTGCTGCTTCAGTGTCTAATCAGACTCTCTTTCTCTGTCCCTCTTTCTCTTTCTGTCTCTTTCTTTCCTCTCTTCACTGTTGCACCCCCATCTCTTTTTGGGTTAAACCTCCAACTAACACTCTTTGGTTCTTACTTGTACTCCTCTGTTTCCCCTTTCTTTTTCATTCTGTATCAATCCATCCCTGTCTCCCTTACTTTTATCCTTCTCCCTCTCCTTTTCCTCCCTTCCTGGTTCTATATGGATGCTCCATGTGTGACCACACCTTTGGTATATTTGTGGCTCTGTGTGTGTGTGTGCGTGTGTGTGTCTTATCTGTGCTCATATAGCAGCGGAGGAGAGGAAAACAACGTGGCAGTAACCTCAGTGTATGTACCCTGTCCTTCCTGTCTCGTCTCACTCTCTCTCTCTTCTCTTTTTTTCTCTCCCTTTCACTCTCACACACTCCTGAAACGTCTTGTTTTCCTCATTAGTCATGTCTTCATGTTGTGTCTATCATTTCTAGGGCGGGGGGTTCTGTAGAATTTATAAGGATAACCTTTTATAGCATGACCAACCCTGATGCCAGCCCAGCTTCCAAACTGATCCCAGAATCCTTAGCCCAGTTTGGAACTGGGCTGAACTGTGCACGTCCCCTCTTATCATCAACAGTCACTGCCACTGTCTTGTGGCCTCTGTCTCTCTCTCGCTCTCGCTCTCTCTCTCTCTCTCTCTCTTTCAGCTGCTGTTGCTGCTGCTAGTGCTTTGTTGCTTTATGTCTTCATGCTTTTGTGCTCGTCTATAATGATGTTGTCAATGTTTCCCCGTCTGTGTCCAAGTGTCCATTTACACCTGCCCACCTGCATGCACGGAATTTGTTGAAATGTGTATGAGTGTGTGTGTGTGTGTGTGTGTGTGTGTGTGTGTGTGTGTGTGTGTGTGTGTGAGTGAGTGAGTGAGTGAGTGAGTGAGTGAGTGAGTGAGTGAGTGAGTGAGTGAGTGAGTGAGTGAGTAATGAATACAGAGGAATGATTTGCGTATGTGTGTGTATAAATGGATATGTTGTTGGGATTCTCAGTGCTACTCCTATAAGGCCAGATAATCTGGTGTTTTATACACGTCTGCTGACCTGTCATCTGCCAGTGAATTTGTCTCATACACTATAACTGGAAAACTTGGAGAGGTCAGCTGCCAAAAGGATCTAGCACTGAAGTAGCCTGATATGGTTTACATGCCCAGGTCAGCTACTTGTGGCACCATAGGCTCTGTCCTGCTGTCCGATCTCAGAGCATGAGGCCTCAGCACTGCAGGAGGAAGTTCTCATGTGGGTTTAGGACTCAGGACAACCCCTATGTACCTGCATGGCTGGAGGAAAGCACGCTGAGACAGAGTAGAAATAGTGCAGCCTGGAATGTGCCATGTTCACGGGGTTTAACGGATGGTTAGGATGGAGGAGTGTTGCAAGTCGTACTGACCCTTCTGACCCTTTTTTTCTTTTATAAAGCAAGTTACAGAAGCATGGAAGGCATGGCCGTTTGCCATCATCTCTTTATTTTAATTCTTTTTATTCTTTTTGTTTTTCTTGTATACTTTTTTATTCCTCTGCATCAGGGGTCGGCAATTGCTGTAGCTTGAGCCCTGACCCAGGTTTCTTAACTCTGTTCATTTGGGGAGTAGCACAGTTTTACAGGTGCACTCACACATGCCTATGGTGTGAATTTTTTTTTCATCTGGAAAAAGACTAATAATACTGTTTGTTAGGTGTATCAGTCCAGTCCTGGGCAAGCAGCAGTCAAGGTCAAACTTAAAGCCCCTTAAATACATGGACTTAAACTTCTGATGAACATTGAAGGATCAGATATTATCTATCTGACCGATTCATTAGGTCTCCCATGAACCTAGCAGAGTGAAAGCTCACTATAAGTATTTATGTAACTAAAAATAAGAAACATATGTCACTCTCTAAGATGGATAATCATGTATAGTAGATTTTTCTTACTAAATAATGTTGTAGAGTTAAATGTGTTTGAAATAAAGAATTAAATAAATAAAGGAATATCTCAAAGAATTTTTATTAGGCATCTGTTATTTATCTGGTAACTTAAATAGACTTTATTTCAGCACCAGGAGCTGTTCACATTAAAACCTGGTGCAGAATAAGGGTTTATTGGTGATAATAATAATAATATATAATAATATTAATAATAATAACGACTTTCAATATTAAATGGGTCATTAAGACTACGGATATGACATGTCTTTCCATCTTTCTACAGTGGATTAATGAAAAATGCTGAAAAACATTTTTTCTTGTAGGAGCTAAATAATTGTGATGAAGGGCCAAATTTGGCCCATTGGCTGCTTTTTGCCGACCCCTGCCCTATAAATTGTATACAGTGTCTATATTTTTGAAATAGCATGATTGGAACATTATTACTAATGTGGGAGTTTATGATATTGGATGGGATATGGGAGGAAGGAGGGTGGGGGGGTTTGCATACAGTTCAATAAACAGACCCCATTCACACACATGCACACATAGACACATATACATAGTGTCTCTTACCCCATAGCTCACAGAAAACACCAACCTGACAATCAAAGGAAACGCCTCTCCTTGCCTTTCTTCCTTTCTCTCCTTCCCTCTTTCGGCGGTCTCTCTCTTTCTCTCTTAGACCATCAATGACAGCAGTCCCATGAAACGCTCGGCCTCGTCGCTGGGCCACAGCAGGTCCGGGCGTGGCCACAGAGACAAAGGAGCGGCAGACGACTACAACATGGAGCGTGTTATACCTGAGGAGGGGAGAACTTCCAGACACGGACACCGACGAAAAGACCGGAGTCACCGGGCGTCTGAAAGGTCCCTCTGTCGTTACACGGAGGCTGATACAGGTAGGAAAGACTACATACACACATCAACCATAGATATAGAAAGCAATAATGTTATGGTTTGACATATGCCACATTAACACAGTTACACAGTGTGGAAGCAATATTATGACAAAACAGGAACACAATCTCACCTTTAAAATTCAAATGTATTCTCTGCGGGAAGTTAAGTACATATGAATGACTGAAAAATGTCTTTTTAGTTTTTAGTTTTGTGTACCCATTACTTTTAAATGTTGTCATAATGTTATGTAATATCATTGCAATCTTTAGTGTTTCCACCACACATAGCCCCAATGATAACTGTGATAAACTCCACCATCAGGCCTGGGCACAGACCTGAGCACAACCACCCAGTCAGGCGACCTCACATCCAAAGACAAGGATCGTGACAGAGATCGTGGCCGGTCCAAAGACCGTAAACACCACCACCATCACCACCACCACCATGGCTCTGTGGACAAAGAGCGCTACGTAGCAGAGCGAGGGGGCGAGTACGGACACAGGCACTCCCGTGACAGAGAGCACGACCGGGAGAGGGAGAGAGAAAGGGACCGGCGCTGGTCACGATCGCCCAGCGAGGGTCGCGAGTGCATGACACACAGACAGGTGGGCTTCTGGGTACTTGTGTGCATGTAGTGTTTAATTGCTTGTATTGCTTACTAATACAAAATGCAGTGGTGGAATACATTGTCACACATGGGCCTCTAGTTTGATGGTGGTTAATTGGTGCAATCTGAAATTATAATGCTCTGGCGGGGATGAAAGACCATGCGTCAGAGCTGGGTTGACTGCACTGTTTCTGGTTTTTGTTATGACAATTCCCCTCATAGTGTTCAACTTTGAGCACATTGCTGCCTGTGATAGCCAACTGGCAAACAGATCTCTGAGTTATTTGTAAAACCTCTGGAAAGGACACTGAAGGTACCATAAAGATGTTTGATATGATGACATAATCGAGTGGCAAAGAGTTATTGTAGTACACTAGACTACTCTCCCCTCAAATTAGAGGCCAAGACATGTTGTGTTCCTCAACAACAGAGAGTTGTGTTCAAAATGACAATGATAGTATGTACCCTATACGTTCATTTGTATGTACATATACTCTTGACTTTGACTCTTGACTACATGCACACAAACATATGCATTAGTGTGGGTATAATCATGTGAGTACAAGTAAATGTTTCTTAAATTAAGTCATTGTTCCAACAACCGAACAAATATGCATAAATATGTATATTTGAGTACCTGACTGCTGTCCCTATCTACCCTGCCTCAATGTTTTTGGACTGCTAATGTTCTCTCATGTCCCTTACCCCACACCCCCCACAAC
>NW_019525525.1:317463-323099 GCF_002814215.2 Seriola lalandi dorsalis | reverse complement strand
CAACACCCCCACCCCCTACGCTATTTTTCCTTTTAAAACATAGTCTTCCGAGCACATTACTGACAACATTTTAGAATATTTGTCACAATGTGAAACAATAAGGTACAATCTACATCTGCTTTTGTGATGCACAACATTCAGCCGTGTGTATTGAATTTTTATGTTATAACTTGAAAATTATTGCAAAGGAGGACTAATTCTCTTCAAACGGGAAGAATTGGTTTCTCCCATTTGGGAAAAAAAACTTTTTAGAACTCTGCATGTTGCATACATATCACACAGGCCACTCACAATTTAAAACCAAATACATTTTATGTATGCTTAGTCACCATATTTATCCTGTGCCACATTTGTTGCTCCAGAAATCAACCCTTTACCCTTCTTTTCTCCTGTCGTCTTTTGTTTTCTTTCCTCTGCGTGACATGTTGCTTCTCTATGTATGGTGCTGTTTGGAAATTCATCTTTTTTATCCAC
Organism: Seriola lalandi dorsalis; assembly: GCF_002814215.2. Taxonomy (NCBI): domain Eukaryota; kingdom Metazoa; phylum Chordata; class Actinopteri; order Carangiformes; family Carangidae; genus Seriola; species Seriola lalandi. The sequence goes on along the minus strand of NW_019525525.1, from coordinate 322,625 downwards.
ATCTGCTCTGTTACTTTTTGATGCCTTTCATTTCTACCTTCCTCTCCTCCGCTTACATTATGACTCGTGCTTTTATTCTTATCATTGCTGTGGTTCTTGTTGTCTTTTCTTGCTTTTCTATGTGGACTCTGCTTTCTCTCTGCCTTCTTGCATTCTTTCTTTCCCTCTCTATTTGTTTCATACTCTATCTTTCCCATCCTCTACTTTATTCTACATGTTCTGTCGTTGAATTCGTGGTTCGTTCCTTTTATTTGCTTTATTTCACTTTTTGTGTAGGGCAGTAGTTCGGTCAGCGGAAGTCCTGTCCCCTCAACTTCGGGGACCAGTACGCCACGTCGAGGCCGTCGACAGTTGCCTCAGACCCCCGCAACACCCCGGCCTCATGTTACCTACTCCCCTGTGGTCCGTAAGGCCATGCCCACTCCGCCTGGGGGGCCACAGGGCAGACCCCCAGCCCCAGCCCCTCGCCGCTTTTCTCCTGAGCCTCCCCAAGGTCAGGGCCCTCCCCCCGCTGGCCTCCCACTGGCCCACCATGGCACTGCCCGCCAGGGCCATCATCCCCCGCCTCGTTGGGGAGACACAGGTGGAGGAGGCGGCTCCATGGAAGGGGATGGCTGCTTCTACAACCAGGACTACCAGGACTATGAGCCCCATCATGAACCACCTGCCTATGAGCAGAGCCCCATACAGGGTGGCAACCCCCACCCACATGCCCTGACCAACCACCCACTGCCGCCTCCACCACAACCACAGCCACATAACCCCCATCCCCACCCTCAGCCCCAGCCACACCCTGTAAACAACCCCCACCCTCATCCCCCGCCCCACTCTCAGCCCAGTCGCACTTCACCTAGGACTGCCCACCATGCGCCTCCTCCCACTACTGCCCTGACTGGGCCTGTGCAGGGACAGGTGCAGCCTGCTGCCCAGCGTCGCCTTCCCAATGGCTACCGTTCCTCATCACCTTCCACACATCTCCACGGACCCCCACATACTGGGCCTCACAAGGTCCCCCCTCCAGCTGGGCATCCCAGAGGGCCCCGCAAGGGCCTGCACGAACCCTACAGCGAGACAGAGGACGACGACTGGTGCTAGCCTCTGGGGATGGGGGAGGGGGTTGACGGAGGAAAGAGAGCTGATAGATGGACCGAAAGATGAAGATTGGAAGCTCTCAGCCTGAGCACTGACTGCCAAGGGAAACCACAACCTTTTCTTTCTTGTCTGTTCAATTTTACCTCTCCTCCACTGCTTGGCATGTCCCAGGGATGGTGGGCTGGATGAGGGGATAGGTGTCAGGATGAAGGGATGGAACAAGAATGCTGAGGCAGGATCTGGAGAAACAAGTTGTGTAAGAGGAGGTCACAATCCACCTCCATGTTCTGCTTGCGTTGTTGTTGCATTCATCTCTTGATGCCAAATGAGACCAACCTCAAACTGAAGTTTTTAAGGATGCAAGCAGGAGGGGTGATGGACACTAATCTTTGTGTGTCTTAAATTATGCCTCTGGCAACGAGCTACAGCCACTTACAAGATGTCAAGAGTTGCGACTCGACAAAAGACACTTTACAGTCAGAGACAAAAGAACGACCAATTTTTTTTTTGCTTCTCAAAGCTAACTTAAGTTCAGTTAGCTGCAGAAAGAATCAAATCCAACCCTCCCAGCCACCAGTTGAATATTGATGAGTTTTATCATCTGTGTTTTTAAATAAGAACAAAACTGACAATGAGCCCTCCACCTGTGTGAGGTGAGAAGGCTAAGTGGATGGGAGAGTTGGGGAGTGTTGCACGGGGTTGACAAGTCCCTCAGTCAAAATCTAGAGGACAGGATGGGGTGTTTTGGGGATGTTTACCCCCATCCCTGGAGAACAACCTCCTCCCAGAAACAGTTAAACCAACCTCAACCTATGACCTAATGAGAGAAGAAAAACAAAAATGTGGAGATGGGTTTCAGAAACGAAAAACAAACCAATAACTGTTTTCTGCAGTATTTCTTCTATTCCTGCAGCTGCTTCTTCTTCCTCCTTCTCTTCTACTTCTTCAAAACATTGAAGCTTGAATCTTCTGTTGCACCCCACACAGCTTCGTTTTTTAGACTTGCGGAGTTGTACATCCTGTGGAATCCTGCATGAATGATACAAAAAAATATTAATAATAGCAACAATGAGAACCTACTGTATGTGGGGGGAAATTTTCCTCAGTCCTTTCTGTTGTGGTCTGTAGGGTTTCTCTCTTTTTTTTGTTGAGTAAAATGCCTTTCTGTTTCTCTCTCTCTCTCTCTCTCTCTCTCTCTCTCTCTCTCTCTCTCTCTCCTCTGTATGACAATGCTCTCTCTGTACCTTCATGTACACTAGAATCAAACGACAGAGGGAGATTGGATAGTTACTGTATGTATATCTAGACGGAACAAAATGATTACTTTTTGCTTGCTTGTCTGTATGTTCTGTGCCAAATGCTTGCCACTGATACAGCTGGAATTGCACATATTTTGTGGAAGTAACTTTTTGTAACTAAGGTGATAAATCCTAAAAATGATATACTGGGAAGCAGGGTAAAGTGGGGGGAAAAAAAGTGGTGTCCATATTGGTGAACAAGTTTGACAAATTAGTAACATCTCAAAGTCTTCCAGGGTTTTGGGTTAAAATAGAGTCATCAGAGAGAAAGAGACCAATAGAAAGGCAGAGAAAGGAGAGAAACTCTTCATCTTTGTTTTCTTTGTTACCGGCCGTAATAATGGATGAACAGATAATATAATAACTTATAATGATCATGATGATCGTGATAATGAGGCAGATTCTCCATATTTGGTCTTGTATTCTTTTCTCTATGTATATTTAATTTCGAGCTCAGCTAATCATTTTTCCAACCCTGAGGTGGAGCTCCACCCCACACTTGCATTGTGGGAGCACTAGTTTGCAGGAGGGCAAACATAAGTCAGTCAATAGGCTAAATAATGCAGAGCATTCAGACAGTGGATGAACTTGATTTTGAGCCCCCCCCCCCCCTTTTTTTTTTAATTTTTTTGAAATTCTGTCAAACACAGCAGGTCCCTACATGTTTCTGCATTTCTCCTGCAGATGCTGAAACAAGAGTCCCACCACCACTTGTGACCTTCAGGTGGCGCTGTAGGACAAACAGTGTCTGGTTTTTGTACCTCTCCCTTTTACTTCACCTCTGATTCAGAGCTGTTACGCAGGATCATTGTACCAAGTACACACAGTTTAGCTCATTCTCTCACAAGTTGTCCACCTCATCTGTGTTCACCATACGTAAACACAGGTGACTGAATTGCACAGTAGCATAGTTCAGATGGGTTGGAAAAACGATGTCTGGGCTTTGTCATGTTCCTGGAAAAAGTGTTATGTGTGTATCACTCCTATAGGTCTTTATTTCGATCTGCGTGTTCCTCTGTGTGCCCCAAACTAACACTTGTCACTAACGCGTGCCACTGTCAGCCCCAACATCATTATTATTATTATTATCATTATTTTATTTATTTATTTGACCAATGTTTTACCTGGAGGCCTATCACATGTTGACCAGAGAATGCACCGAAAAAATAGAAAAGAAAAAAAAACTGCCTATTAGTGTCTTTCCAACCTTAGTGGAATGTCACAGACAAGTATTTTTTCACATCACTACACTTAAAATCAGAAAGCACACTAGGTATGTAGCTCCTGGTTGTGGTGTTTGTGTGTTTGTACATGGGAGAGTGTGTTTCTGATAAGTTCTGGTGTTTTGGTTTTGTGCTTGCTTTGCCTTCTGTTCCTCATCCCCAGAAATCCTTTTGAAATCTTAAGATGTTTCATTCAAATCATTGTAACGATCCCCGATTCTGTGTGTTTGTGTGTGCATATATGTATGTGAGTGTGTGTGAGTGTGTGTGTGCGCGCGCGCATGTGTGCGTGTGCTTGCGTGTGTGTAACGTCAGTAACCCCTGAATGAAACATGTAAAACCCGGAACATTCACCATCCATCTTTGTGTCTATGCTGCAGTGAAATCCACTAACACGCTGATTAACCACACAAAGTCTTCAAAAAGCAATGTAAAGCCGCTACTGAGAAGAAAAAAAAAAAAACATTTTTAAGTACAAAAGATTAAAAAAAGGAAAAAATATCTAGTTCCAGAAATGCATGTGCTATGTGCATGCCACACCGTGGGTTAACAGTCATCTTCAGGACATAAAAGAAAAAGCAGATAATGAATTCAGAGGAATAAAAAAAAGATATATAAATAGATAGATGTTTTTAAAAAGCAATGTTTCCTTTTTTCCTTCTATTTTTGAGAACAAAAAAGGTTAAAAAATTACAAAAAAAAAAAGTCTAAAGAATAAAAACACAAAAGAGACTTTGGTGAGAGTCAGAGTCTCGTTTGTTTTCTTCTGTTACATGGGTTTGAGGCACAACACAACCATGTTCAGGACACCACAAAAAAAGAACTGTTTTTAATGAAAAAAAATATAGATAAAGAAAAGAAAGTGCAGTTCAGAAGATGGTGTATTCTCCCTTCTACTTTTTGTGGGGGTCAGGGGGTGCAGGAGCAAGCCAAATCTGATGATGTACTCATTAAAACTGGCTGTGGAACCTTTGATCTCTCACTCACTCCCTCTATTTTCTCTCTCTCTATCTCTGTCTCTCTCACACTCTTATCTGTCGCACTCTCAACCTGTCTCACCGCTATTTCTACCAGTGCATTTTGTAATTCCAAACAGAACTCTTCCTAAAGAATAAAATCCAGAGAGAATGCACACACCGCTTTGCCTCAGTTCTTGTCCACATTATTGCTCTGGTCTTTTTAATTGTGAGGATGTGTGTTGTGGGTGTGTATGGCTCAAGAGTTTGGCTCAAAGGAGCTACTCATTACTTTGTTACTCACCCAAACACATAGTATGGGTTAATCAGTTTAGTCCATGAAAGCAGCTGCTGTACATGCTGTGTTGACGAGTGTTGAGACTGAACTAAACAAAAATTTTAACAGCTGCAAAACCAAGAGGGTAAAGCATAAGACACTAAAACGCTCGTAGATCATCTTTCACAGTACAGTCATTTTATATATTTGTTATTGCAAATACATTTATTTTTGCAGCTTTAAGTTCACACACCTAACAGGCATCAATGTGTCAGCATATTCATTAGCTTGTGTGTGAGAGAGAGATAGTGTGTGT
>NW_019525525.1:306946-317443 GCF_002814215.2 Seriola lalandi dorsalis | reverse complement strand
GGGGGGGGGGGGGGGGGGGGGGTAAAGGAAGGGTTCATGCAATTGGAATAGCCAGACACATTGGCTTCTATGAGAAGACGAACGAGTGTGTGTACGTGTGTATTTTCACAGGCATGCCCAGACGGTTCCGGCCACTCCTCCCAGCCTTGTGTTTCGCAGACAGGGAGCTCTGGTTTCAGCCGGAAGAATGAGCAGCACAGTTGGGGCCTCACACAGGGGTAGGAGGGTGGGATCACATGGGCACTTCCCCCCACATTCCTTCCTCTGTTTTCCTGGGTTAATCCCCTTCCCCCAACACAAACACACAGCTACTGGTGAATCCCTGTTGCACCCCCCACCATATAAGTTGTCTCTGGCTGAGAGGGTGGGTGAGGGCATTGCATTCCAAAACTTACAGCCTACTTTGCTATAAAAATACACAGAAGCTACATTAAAAAAAACAAACTTTTAAATGCACATATCTCTAAATATTGGTTAGTTTTATCATTTACATTTTAATTACGAATAATTGATTTTAAATGGAATGAGTTTTGTTAAAACCCTCTACAGCACCTTGTGGTGCAGTGCAGAATGACTGTCACAGTAAATTACACTACTGCTGTTCAAAATTCAACTTGACTCAAAGTAAAAGGAGAAATGCATTTCTCTGTGTACCCTTTCATTTAATTATCTTCTGGACAGTTAAATTAGCTGTACCCTTAATACTCTTTTCTTTACATAAACTTCTGCACCATGACTGCTGGATCTGAATCAATCACTGTTGCCACCAAAGTTCCAGGGGACCCTGATTGTTCAGTGTTTGGCCAGCCAGTGGCTTTTATGGCCTCCCCCTCATCCTTTGGACCGCAATCTCCTGAATTGTTCCTGCTTTTGTTCTGCAAATTAGTGTGGGGGATGTGAAGCTGTGGGGGAAGGAAGCAAACTTCTTCACACCCAAACCAGTTTCCTGTCACACTCACTCACACACACCCACATACCACTTTCACACCGATTTTCTCACTCCACCAGCAAAATTCCGCACTAACGGCCGTTTTTATAGTATCAGTACACATCCAGCCCTCATAAACAACGCATTACTCCGGATCCACTTTTTGTACAAAATGTTTAATAAATACTGAGGTAGTTGTTGTCATTGAATGTTTTACACTTGAATTCATCAGCACACCCCCCATGTTCAGTCAACATGTAGGCCTCAACACACTCAAAACGATACATCTGCTAAATGTTCATAAAGGCAGTCCAAGGGCCGGTCCAGATGAACCACTTCCTGTAGGTCTGCCTTGAACAGCTGAAGTCAGTCCCTGTAGTCAGCTGTGCCACATATTTAGGCCAAAAGTCACTGGGACGACTTCACACCAACTGGTCTGCTTCCGTGATTCCTGTGACATGCCCCGGCTTGTTCAGAGTCATGTCTGGCTCTTTCAGGAAATACTATCCCGGGTGTTCATCCAAGTGACCCTATGACAGGTGCACTGTAGGAGCGTTCATGCTCTTAAAGGCTGTGTCGAAGTTTCTTGCACTTTAATTTGAGGCTGCTCAGGGTTTCAACACGCTGCAATGGCTCTCTGTAGAGGCATGGGGGATGGTGGTGCTCCCAGTTCACTGCTGCAGTTCACATAGTCCATCAAAACGGAATTTACAATAAGCTGTTGAGGACAGTTTCCCTGCTCAAGTTTTGCTTTCTTGCAAGGCAGGAAGTCCGGCTCAGCGGCCGCTTTGCCCCTTCTTTTCCTCGAATGCTGTGCCGGGCCAGTCGGGCACTGGTTCTCCTTGTTTTCTGTGCCGGTTCCCTCCGTGGGGGAGACTGCGACCTCCTCTCCGGGTACAGTCCGAGGCTGTACGGTAGCAAGCAGAGCGGGACCCTGGAGTTCCACATGAGCGCCAGCGGGCACCGTGGTCACCTGAACCGCCGGGTGTTCATATCCTGATGCCTCTGGCGTCGGCTGGGCCGCATGGTAGATGTCCCGGGCGGATTTCATCACCAGAGTCAGCAGGAGACTCCGGTGGAGACGCAGACCCCCTCGCTGGCTGCGGGAGCTGTACAGTTTCCCCAAAGCCACCACCATGATCCTCTTGGCCTCGGCGCTGACCTCCATGTCACAGCTTGTTTTGAAACTAGTCCAGCACAAACAATCAGGGGTTGGTTTGTGAATTGACTCTCTCCCCGCTGAGTCCACAGGCAGACACAATACAGGCCGACTGCAAGACTAGTACTTATCACCTCGCTGACGTCGCTCACCTAGCGTCATACAACAGAGCCCCGCCCACCGGCAACTGCTTAGGCAGCTGTGGTTGTTTTAATCTACTGGTGTCCTCTATCAAGATATGACCACATAAGTGTCCACATACAAGCTAAAATCACAAGGAAGATTATAACTGTGACGAACAATCAACTGATAGAACCCACATGCACCTACTAGTAATATAACCACAGGTATATAAAAAACAAAAACAAGCTCATTGAGATTTAGGCAGATTGGTTTGTTTGCCATCAAATCCTACTTTAAAGACTGGAAACAGGAAGAAATATTAAGAATATAAAGCTTCAAAGCTGTCATATTCATACAACCGTGTATGTATAGAGCAATAAAAATCAATTGTGGTGGTTTCTTGATGACAACTTCTGGGTGCTGTGCTGGATTGTTGGATGGAAACTTGCCATGCTACATACACACTCTAAAGCACAATTTATTAGCATACCTTACAGCCAATCATGATGGCAATGTATGATTTATCTAAATAGACACTTTTGTTATGTTTCAGTGGCTTATTTCTTTGATAGAAGCACTTCAACCTGCCTGTAAAAGTACTCTCCATGTTTTTTTTTAGATATTTTATTGCGCAAGTTACATAAACAGGTTACGGCATGCAGACAGCTTTGGACTTTGGACTTGGACTGGCAGTCCCCCCACCTTACAGTAGTTTTCCAAAGCTAGATCAAAAGCGCACCTGTCTTTGCACTGGATATATGCCACAGATCGAGTTGATCCTCAGTCTGGTTGTGATGACAAACATCTTTGGATGTTGCTTTACAGCCAAAGCTCAATTTTAGCATCGTAAGTGCATGTTTGCAGCACTGTGAAATAACTTTTTGGTGTTCTTGGTTTAACATATGCAGTAGCCTGATGAAATTGAATATGTAATGCCTTTGCAGCAGGTAAAAGCATTAATAAATGTGACCTTACAGTAGAGAATCTATTCACAGCTGTTAAGGAGAGATTTTGCATTTTACCCTTAAATTTTTTGCATTACATCTAGCTGACAAAACTGGTGTGTCATTACTGATCAGCCAAAGATACAAAACTTAACTGGGTTCAGACCACTGTGTACACTTTTAACCATAAAACTCTCCATGCACCTTTAAAGAGTCAAGTTAAATCAAATTTCTTTGCTAATTTGAAAAGGAAACTTGTGTGGTTAAGATGACATCCAACAGCAAACTTCATTTAAAGAGCCTTGGATGGGAAGGTAATGTTTATGAGGTAAGTGACTTTCAATTAATCCAAGTGGTAGAAATACATGTCAGACAAGTTGAAAAGTTGAAGGATTTGTTTCAAATTTATTTGCAAATGTACAAACACAAATTGACTGCAATGCACTTGTATGAATGCACTTGAAGCAGGAAAAATGTAATCTGTGAAAGATACTTCTGTCCATTTTTAGTCTTTCTCACACTAGGAATGAATACCATTCTACTGCCCTTGCTATCTGGAGCAGTCATTGAAGGTTGCCTCTCTGAGCTCTCCTTCAGGCTCACCCATCCCCCAGTGTGTTGCTTCCTTTTGCAGGAAAAAAAGAAAATGGGGGTGGAGGTTAACAGACAGATGCCCATATTAAGCACATCCTGCTCCTGTGGTACATGCAGAGGAAAACCCATGACGTGAGTGGGAGCCCTCATTTCCTGAAACCATTTAAAGTAACAGTGGTGAGGATTGCGTCAGGGTTACCACTTCCCTGAGCCCATATTTGGGCAATGGAATCTATTCCTTCAGGTTGAGTTGTGATTAGAAACTGCACAGTAATTCTATACTTTATTAGCAACTAGAATTGGATATTGGATATATCTACTGTCTATCTCTCATCAGCTTGAAGGTATGTTGTTGCTGCAGATTTTAGGAAGAGATAGAGACAAAAAGAGAGACACTTTGTTTCCAAGTTGCACCTTTCTTCCAGAGGAATTTGTGGTATGCAGATTATTGTTTCTGGTGTGGCTGCAGTTCAACAAAAACACCAGCTGCAGAAGATAACAGGCTGATGTTTGCATTTTTTAAATATGATGCAACTGGAAAAATATACTCGTGTTTGTAGTAGGAATGCATCAAAATCATAGTTAAGTGACCTTCCTCTCATGAGGCAAGTGAAAGGAAAAAAAAAAACAATGCCAAATTCCTCTGTTGGCCCTGACAGTAATTCCTAATCAATCATTCCCGTATTTCTGATTGATTACTGCTCTTACAGACACACTCTCTGATCACCTCAAAAGGCCACCATTTCATGCTGACCTCCCTGTGATGTTTTGAAACTCATGGTTTCACAGTTCATGGTTACGGTTCAAATCATCAGCTGGGGCAGAGAGAATCTTGTTTTGGGTTCACTTCTTAGCGGTATAATAAAATCTCAGTACATCGCTGTAAAATAGTGCCCCCCTGTGATCATATTGTGGAATTGAAGCAAAATTGTGGGGAATAATTATAATTTTATTAATTCAGTCTGTGTCCAGTATCTGGTGTCTGTCCTACATTTTACATATGCCAGGCAATCCATTGCCCCTCTGTCAGTGGGGCCCAATGTGAAAATTTTACAGATGGCATCAACAGTAATTTGTGCTTTCCCATTCCCTTTCAAAATCTTATATTGAAATGTCATCAACTTTTTTTTGAGATGCTTGTGCTCCACATTTGGAGAATTACAGTATAACCACCACACTGGACTGTAGTGCATTCCTCTCCAAGATATTATGTATGTCTAAAACATGTGTTAATCAATGTTCTTCCACTAGGGAGCAGTATAACATCACAACAAGCATTCAAGGACACAACCACCACTTCTCATTGGAGTCATATTTTAAGTCATTGACAAATTGATAATATGATAATAATATAACAATATGAATGATTTTAGTTGTGTTTTAGTCTCCAAAGATGTCACTCTTTAACTGATTAGATGTTTGATTTCCATTGCCAGATATTTGTTAATTTGTTTGTCTCTGTTTGGTACTAAATATACTGTACCCTACATTTGGTTTATGAAATGCTGTCTGATGCTGCTTGGTTTGTAAGAGCATTTCAGACTCAATCATTGTATCAAATGTGCAAACAGTAAAAACAAAACCACAAACTAAAAGAGGCTAAAAAGCTCCATAGGGCAAAATTATGGGATAATTATGTTAACAATGGTAATTATGGAACTATACCAAGCATTTTCACATTACATAGAGGCAACTGATTGAAGCACAAAGTCAAAGGGTGTTTCAAAATGGAGGATGAAAAACAATGGCTATTTTACGGTGTTGTATAGAGTATAATCTGCATGTGTCAGTGATTGGTGTATTGAAAATGTGTTGCCTTGACCACAATGAATGAATGCATTGTCCATTTTAGTGCTTCCCCATCAATACAATTAAGCATCACCAACAGGTTTAAGATTGAACTGTCAAAATGGAAAATCTAAAGTTGATTGTCTCATCCACTTGATTTCCTGCAGTCAGTTGTCTTGACAGCTTTTCAACACTGGGTGGTGCAATAACCAGGGAAATTAAAAACATTATTCTGCTCTTAAACGTGCATTTTTTGTCATTTGGAGGTAAATTTGGAGGAGAGTGCCAGTGGTTTATTTCATACATGGTCCATATTCAAGAGATTACAGTGCATCATTCTGAATTTATTGACTTAGTCATGCATTTACAATAGAAATAATATGATCATTTGTAATCTTATATAAAGACAGCTTGATGATTTTTTTCAGCTGACCCACCATCAATGTGGGATTTAGATATGGGTGACATGGGCATCTTATCGGGTGGCGACAGGGTGCTAGCAAAAAAAAAATTGGTTATTTAACCATGTTAGCTAGCGTTTACAAGCAAGCTATCCTCGGCTTTTGTGTTTTATAGGCGAGCAGTCAGGTTTCTAGCAGGAGTAAACATAATATTGTGTATATATCAAAGTATGAGTTGAATATTTGTCGAAAAATACCATGAAAAGGTTAACATAAAAATAATGTTTTTTTTGCCAACTATACAACGAGGTTTTTATGCAATATTATACTGACTTTTTAATGACATTTCATGCCCTACTATACTTACATTTTTTGGCGTTTTTAAGCCTTACTATACTATGACTTTTTTTTACCTTGCTATACTATGACATTTTTTGCCTTACTATATTATGACCTTTTCTACCTTATCATACTGTGATGTTTTTTGCCTTCATAGTATAGCTATGACTATTTATACCGTACTATAGCCTACTATTGCATTTTATACTCTACTATGCTATGATGTTTTTTATGCCTCACTATACTATGACATTTTATGCCTTACTATACTATGATGTTTTTTGACGTGTTATGCCTTACTATACAATAAAGTTTTAGGATGCTTTTATGCCTTGCTATACTATGACATTCTTATGACATTTTATGGCTTACTATACTATTACATTTTTATACCTTATTACATTATGATGTTTTTTGGCATTTTATGCCTTAATATACTATGACATTTTTTGCCTCAGTATACCACTAAATCTTTATGCCTTACCTTAACATGACATTTTTGTTGTTTTTATGCCTTATTATACTATGATGTTTTTATAGCATTTCATACTTTACTATATTATGAAATTTTTTGATGTTTTTAGACCTTACTATCTATGATGTTTTTATGATGATTTGTGCCTCACTATAATATGACGTTTTTTTACATTTTTATGCCTTACTATACCATGACCTTTTTATAACATTTTATGCCTTACTTTTATACCATACTCTACTATGACTTTTTATGCTTTACTATATTGTAACGTTTTTTGAAGTTTTATGCCTTATGATACGATGAAATTATTTACGTTACTATAATATGACATTTCATACCATACTGTACTATGATGTTTTTATGCCTTACTATACTATGATGTTTTTTTGCATCTTTATGCCTTATGATGTTTTATGACATTTTCTGTCTCAGTATACTATGAAATTTTTATGCCTTACTATAGTATGACCTGTTTTGTTTTTTAAGCCCCACAATACTATGATGTTCTCATGCTTTACTATTCTATGACGTTGTTTTGCCTTACTATACAATAACATTTTTTTGACATTTTATGCCTCACTATACTATGTTGTTTTTATGCCTTACTAGACAACGATTTTTTTATGCCTTACTATATCATGACATTTTATGCATTATTATACTATGAAGTTTTTTTAAGTTTTTAAGCCTTACGATAATATGACTTTTTTTATACCTTACTATACTATGATGTTTCACGCCTTACGATACTATGACGTTGTATGCCTTACTATAGATTCATGTTTTCATACATCAACCAGGGCTTGTGTGTATTTGTTGTGTTGCTGCTGAGTTGTATTCTGTGTAATACAGGTTACTGGTTGAGTGGAGCTGGAAGCCTTCAGGGAAGTGGAGGCAGCTGTCCACTATGCTCCACCTAGATTATATAATACTTCCTCATCCTGGCACTAAAGATGCTCCCTCTTTGCACCACATCATCTTCTGTTGGAGTTTTGATTTTCTGTTTCTTCTGTTAGTCTGGCGTTAGGTCCATCTGCCAGCTTCAGTTGTTGAATTTTCTATTTTTGCTATCTTTGTCAAAACAACATATTTCTGTCAAATAAACTTACATTGTTTTATTCACATCAATGCGTGCCTTCCCTTATTTGCTATGTTCTCAGAGCTGGGCCATAACAATACTGTGACATTTTTCATATATTACTATACTGTGACGTTTAATGACTTACTGTAATATAACCTTTTTTGCCTTACTATACCATGACATTTTAAACCTTACTATACCATGACATTCTATGACTTACTGTACTTTGATGTTTTCATGCCTTACAATACTATGACTTTTTTTATGCCTCAGTATACTATGAAATATTTATTCCTTACTATAGCATGATGCTCGTTGATGACTTTATGATGTTTTTTGATGTTTTTATGACTTACTATACTACAACATTTTTTGACATTTTTATGTCTCATCATGTTGTGATGTTATTATGACATTTTATGCCTTATTATACTATGACGTTTTTTGAGGTTTTATGCCTTACAATACTATGACCTTTTAGGAAATTTTCTGGCTCAGTATACCATGAAAATTTTATCCTTTACTATAGAATGATATTTTTATGCCTTGCTATACCATGAAATATATATGACATTTTGTGCCTTACTATAACAGACAATTTTTGACGTTTTATGCCTGACTATATTATGACGTTTTTTTGACATTTTTAGGTCTTAATATTTTATGATATTTTTATTACATTTTGAGCCTTACTACACTATGACGTTTTTATGACCTTTTATGCCTTAATATACTATGATGTTTTTTGGGCATTTTTCTACCATAGTATATTTTGACGTTTTTGGCATTTTTAAGCCTAATTTTATTAATTCGTCTGATGCCTTGTCATGCTATGACGTTTATATGACCTTTTATGCCTTAATATACTATGATGTTTTTTTGACGTTTTATGCCATACTATACTCTCTTGTTTGATGCTTGACCATACTATGACGTTTTTATGACCTTTTATGCCTTAATATAATATGACGTTTTTGGCCATTTTTTAGCCATACTATACTTAGATGTTTTTTTGCCATTTTTCTGCCATGCTATACTTTGACGTTTTTTGGCATTTTTAAGCTTAATTATATTATTTTGTCTGATGCTTTGCCATGCTATGACGTTTATATGACCTTTTATGCCTTAATATACTATGATGTTTTTTTGACGTTTTATGCCATACTATACTATGACGTTTTTGGCATTTCTCTGCCATACTATACTATGATGTTTTTTTGGCATTTTTATCCCTTACTACACTTTGACGTTTTTTGGCAATTTTATGCGTAATTTTATTATTTTGTCTGATGCCTTGCCATGCTATGACATTTATATGACCTTTTATGCCTTAATATACTATGATGTTTTTTTGACGTTTTATGCCATACTATACTATGACGTTTTTGGTATTTCTCTGCCATACTATACTATGTTTTTTTGGCATTTTTATCCCTTACTACACTTTGACGTTTTTTGGCATTTTTAAGCTTAATTTTATTATTTTGTCTGATGCCTTGCCATGCTATGACGTTTATATGACCTTTTATGCCTTAATATATAAGTAAGTAAGTTGGACCCAAATGCAGCAAACACATGGGAGATGGTGCAGGCAGGTTTATTTAACAAAACGTGAACGTGACATGAACAGACATGAACAAACCCTGAACTAAACAGACGAACCGACAGACAAAGGGGAGCACAAAGACTATATAGACACAGGAGGCAAGGTGATTGCACACAGGTGAAACACATCAGGGCGGGGCAGACAATCACTACACAGAAACAAGACCACGACAAGAAGCAAAAACACTGAGACACAAGGAACCAAATTACAAAATAAAACAGGAAGTGCGAAAAAAGTCCAAAATAAAACTAACAAAAAGTGTCTGCCATGGCAAAACATGACAGAAACCCCCCCTTAAGGGTCAGATCCCAGAAGACCCTCAACCAAAACACAAACTCGGGCGGGAGGAGGGATCCAAGGGCCAGTGGACAGCATCATCTGATGCTCAGTGGCAAAACAGGGCAACTCAGGGGGTCGAAGCGGAGGCCTCATGGACAGGCTGGGCAGTTCCGTGGGGCGACCCGGAGGTCGGGCAAACGGACGGAGCCGTTCTGGAAGCCGGCGGCGAAGATGGGGTTTCTCCGGAGGTTGAGTCGGAGGATGGCGTCGCCCCTCTGGAGGGCGAGCAGGAGGACGACAGCAAAGTCGGGGTCTCTCCGGAGGTTGAGCCGGGGATGGCGTCGCCCCTCTGGAGGGCGAACAGGAAGACGGCGACGAAGACGTGGTCTCTCCGGAGGTCGAGCCGGTAGTCAGCTGGACCACCGTCAGGACACGAGGAACAGAGATCGGCCGGACCACAGGAGGCGGCACAGAGTCAGGGACCACCGGAGGCGGCACAGAGTCAGGGACCGCCGGACGCGGCACAGAGTCAGGGGCCACCGGAGGCGGCACAGAGTCGGGGACCACTGGAGACGGCACGGAGGCAGAGACCACCGGAGGCGGCGCCCCGGCAGGAGTCAATGACACCAAGTACCACGTGGGCTGAGTCAGGGCAAGAATCAATGGGGATGGCGCCCTGGCAGGAACCACGAGTGGGGGTGACATCATGGCTGGAGCCAGGAGAGGTGGTGACGTCACATCAGGAACCAGGAGAAGCGGTGACGTCACATCAGGAAC
>NW_019525525.1:306135-306896 GCF_002814215.2 Seriola lalandi dorsalis | reverse complement strand
CATTAGGGCGGGGCAGACAATCACTACACAGAAACAGGACCATGACAAGAAGCAACACACAGACACTCAAGGAAACCAATACAAAATAAAACAGGAAGTGCAAAAACTCCAAAACAAAACTAACAAAAAGTGTCTGCCATAGCAAACCATGACAGAAATGACTTCGCCTTTCTCTTCCTGCACCCAGTTATTCTTCCTACTCCTGCAGAAAGACAAAGTGAGTGTGTATTTGTGTTAGTGTTAAGAAACGAGACCTTTCGCTGCGCAACAGCTGCAAAGAACAAATATAAAGATTATGATGAAACCTGACATTTGTTCTTTCAGCCTGAGATCAACTGGATGAAATGTTATTAGGAAACTTTTGTTTCTCAAGTTTGATGAGTAAAAATAATCTTAAATGTTCACATATTCATTGACTGCTCTTTTGCTGATTAAAATGTCAATTGTGTTAAATCAAAAATAAAATGTCCTGGGTTTTAGTCAACTGAAACTAAAACTGAAATGGACTGAGAAAAACAAATATGAACATCTCCTTAAAATTATACAGAGAGAAAATTGGATTAAATGTCCTCTATTGTTTTTTTAATACTAAGTGCAATATTTAATATTCACATCATGTAAGTTACTTTTGTTTTTGAATATATAGTTATTAATATTCCTGAAATTTTGCCGTATGTCATTTATTTAACAATGATTTTAGCAAAGAGAGAACTCTTGTCCTCAGCTGTCTTTACAAGAAGCAAAGTTCATTATTAGATCAT
>NW_019525525.1:305618-306085 GCF_002814215.2 Seriola lalandi dorsalis | reverse complement strand
TTTAATCAAAAGAAAGAAATTATATGTATTTATTCAAAAGAACATAATGCATTTGAAGTTTGTTTTCAGCAGCTACATTGTTGTACAAATTCTCCTTATTAGAATTTTTGTTATGTCATATTTCTTGTGAAAGAATAAAGTATTAGCGATGTGAAGCATATACTCTTATATAAAGATGTCATATGAAATCAATTATTTGATATGTAATATATATATATAACACAATAACACTTAACACTCAGGCTGAAATATTAGTATTGATGGATTTTGTACAGCTGTTCAACCAACTCCAGTCACTGTGAGTCTCGAGCACAATAATAAACAGCAGAATCTTCAGTCTTCAGACTGTTCATCTGCAGATACAGCTGCTGTCTGCTGTTGTCTCTGGAGATGATAAACCGGCCTTGGACTGACTGAGAGTAGTATTTGCTGCTACCAGTGTCATGCAAGGCAATCCACTCCAGTCC
>NW_019525525.1:303314-305568 GCF_002814215.2 Seriola lalandi dorsalis | reverse complement strand
TTTTATGCCTAATTTCATTATTTCGTCTGATGCCTTGCCATGTTATGACGTTTATATGACCTTTTATGCCTTAATATACTTAGATGTTTTTTTGACGTTTTATGCCATACTATACTCTCTTGTTTGATGCTTGACCATACTATGACGTTTTTATGACCTTTTATGCCTTAATATAATATGACGTTTTTGGCCATTTTTTAGCCATACTATACTTAGATGTTTTTTTGCCATTTTTCTGCCATGCTATACTTTGACGTTTTTTGGCATTTTAAGCTTAATTATATTATTTTGTCTGATGCTTTGCCATGCTATGACTTTTATATGACCTTTTATGCCTTAATATAATATGATGTTTTTTGTCACTTTTATGCCATACTATACTTTGACGTTTTTTGGCATTTTTAAGCTTAATTATATTATTTTGTCTGATGCTTTGCCATGCTATGACTTTTATATGACCTTTTATGCCTTAATATACTATGATGTTTTTTTGACGTTTTATGCCACACTATACTATGACGTTTTTTGGCATTTTTCTACCATAGTATATTTTGACGTTTTTTGGCATTTTTAAGCCTAATTTTATTATTTCGTCTAATGCCTTGACATGCTATGACATTTAGGAGTTTAGGAGTTTATTTATTTAAAAACAAGGGACTGTACATATTATTGAACATATACATGTAGATATGCCAGATTATAGCCAAGCGGCTAATTTCCATCTGCAGTCCCCTTGGCAGGTTGATGTTAACAACGTGAAATAATAAAATCAATAAACAATAAACAATGTGACCTTTTATGCCTTAATATACTATGATGTTTTTTTGACGTTTTATGCCAAACTATACGATGACATTTTTTGGTATTTTTATGCCATACTATACTTAGATGTTTTTTGGCATTTTTATTTCTTACTATACTATCTTGTTTTATGTTTGACCATACTATGATGTTTTTATAACCTTTTATGCCTTAATATAATATGATGTTTTTTTGGCATTTTTATGCCTAATTTTATTATTTCGTCTGATGCCTTGCAATGCTGTGACGTTTTTACGACCTTTTATGCCTTAATATAATATGATGTTTTTTTGACCTTTTATGCCATACTATACTCCGACGGTTTTTGGCATTTTTAAGCGTAATTTTATTATTTCGTCTGATGCCTTGCAATGCTATGACTTTTTTACGACCTTTTATGCCTTAATATAATTAGATGTTTTTTTGGCATTTTTATGCCAGACTATACTATGACGTTTTTTGGCATTTTCCTACCATAGTATATTTTGACGTTTTTTGGCATTTTTATGCCTAATTATATTATTTAATCTGATGCCTTGCCATGCTATGACGTTTATATGACCTTTTATGCCTTAATATAATATGATGGTTTTTTTGGCATTTTATGCCATACTATACTTTGACGTTTTTTGGCATTTTTAAGCTTAATTATATTATTTTGTCTGATGCTTTGCCATGCTATGACGTTTATATGACCTTTTATGCCTTAATATACTATGATGTTTTTTTGACGTTTTATGCCATACTATACTATGACGTTTTTGGCATTTCTCTGCCATACTATACTATGATGTTTTTTTGGCATTTTTATCCCTTACTACACTTTGACGTTTTTTGGCAATTTTATGCATAATTTTATTATTTCGTCTGATGCCTTGCCATGCTATGACGTTTATATGACCTTTTATGCCTTAATATACTATGATGTTTTTTTGACGTTTTATGCCACACTATACTATGACTTTTTTTGGCATTTTTCTACCATGGTATATTTTGACGTTTTTTGGCATTTTTAAGGCTAATTTTATTATTTTGTCTAATGCCTTGACATGCTATGACATTTATATGACCTTTTATGCCTTAATATACTATGATGTTTTTTTGACGTTTTATGCCAAAAATACTATGACGTTTTTTGGCATTTTTTAGCTATACTATACTTAGATTTTTTTGGGGCATTTTTCTGCCATACTATACTTTGACGTTTTTTGCCATTTTTATGCCTAATGTCATTATTTCGTCTGATGCCTTGCCATGTTATGACTTTTATATGACGTTTTATGCCATACTATACTATGACGTTTTTGGCATTTCTCTGCCATACTATACTTAGATGTTTTTTGGCATTTTTATTCTTTACTATACTCT
Organism: Seriola lalandi dorsalis; assembly: GCF_002814215.2. Taxonomy (NCBI): domain Eukaryota; kingdom Metazoa; phylum Chordata; class Actinopteri; order Carangiformes; family Carangidae; genus Seriola; species Seriola lalandi. The sequence continues at coordinate 303,399 of NW_019525525.1, read as the reverse complement.
CTTGTTTGATGCTTGACCATACTATGATGTTTTTATAACCTTTTATGCCTTAATATAATATGATGTTTTTTTGGCATTTTTATGC
>NW_019525525.1:302420-303264 GCF_002814215.2 Seriola lalandi dorsalis | reverse complement strand
CAGGACACGAGGAACAGAGATCGGCCGGACCACAGGAGGCGGCACAGAGTCAGGGACCACCGGAGGCGGCACAGAGTCAGGGACCGCCGGACGCGGCACAGAGTCAGGGGCCACCGGAGGCGGCACAGAGTCGGGGACCACTGGAGACGGCACGGAGGCAGAGACCACCGGAGGCGGCGCCCCGGCAGGAGTCAATGACACCAAGTACCACGTGGGCTGAGTCAGGGCAAGAATCAATGGGGATGGCGCCCTGGCAGGAACCACGAGTGGGGGTGACATCATGGCTGGAGCCAGGAGAGGTGGTGACGTCACATCAGGAACCAGGAGAAGCGGTGACGTCACATCAGGAACCAGGAGAAGCGGTGACGTCACATCAGGAACCAGGAGAAGTGGTGACGTCACATCAGGAACCAGGAGAGGTGGTGACGTCACACCAGTAGCCGTCGCCGACACCGCTGGAGAACACGAAGCAGAGGCCGTAGACACCACAGGAAAGACGGGAACAGTCATCAACGCCGCCGGGGAACACGGAGCAGCGGCTGCTGACACCACAGGAAGGACAGGAACAGTCATCGACGCCGCTGGACCGACGAGGGCGCTTGCTGACAGGATGGATGCACCCTCAAATATTTATATGCGAAAAAAAGTCCAAAATAAAACTAACAAAAAGTGTCTGCCATGGCAAAACATGACAACTATACTATGATGTTTTTTGCCATTTTTTAGCCATACTATACTTAGATGTTTTTTGCCATTTTTCTGCCATACTATACTTTGACGTTTTTTGCCATTTTTATGCCTTACTATACTATGTCGTTTTTTGACATTTTTATGCCTTACTATA
>NW_019525525.1:300674-302370 GCF_002814215.2 Seriola lalandi dorsalis | reverse complement strand
GAGAAACCTGGAACCTCGTGAGGAAATGAACTACTTAGGAACTGAAACCTGTATGAAGATATGCAAAAGCTTATTGCTGTAGTGAATGGGAAAATGTCTGCTGACTTATCTGTCAAATCCAACTGCTCTTTTATATCACACTTAATAAGAGCAAACAAAACTGCAGAAAACCGGAGTTGTTTTATTGAAGCTCTGTTATGGAATAACCAAGATTTGCCTGTTGAGGAAAGTGATTTCAACATTCTTATCAATGTTTAAAAATATTTTTCTATTGGAAAACACCTTTAAACCCTAATCAGGCATTAGTGGGTCTCACAGTCAAACTGCATTGTATCATTTTTTGGGCTGAGCTGAACCAACTGAAGACATCATTCATTTGAGCTGATGGGGGTCTGATGAGGACTGTAGAATTTTGTGCAGCTGCTGAACCAACGTGAGTCACTGTGAGTCTCGAGCACAATAATAAACAGCAGAATCTTCAGTCTTCAGACTGTTCATCTGCAGATACAGCTGCTGTCTGCTGTTGTCTCTGGAGATGGTAAACCGGCCTTGGACTGACTGAGAGTAGGATTTGCTACTGCCACTACCACTGCTCATATATGCAATCCACTCCAGTCCTTTTCCAGGAGCCTGTCTAACCCAGTGCATGTAGTAGCTGCTGAATGTGAATCCAGAGCCTGTACAGGTCAGTCTGTGGGATTCTCCAGGCCTTTTAACCGCTGGTTCAGATTCTGTCAGAGTCTGACCATCAACACCTGTCAAGACAAAACAGCATTGGTCATTTTATATAATTTGAGAAACTTTTGAAGACAAATTCAACTCGATATCAGTCAAACTCTTCACCTGCCCAGCAGAGAGTTAAAAGCAGCAGTCCTGTCCTATAGTCCATCATGTTAAACTGTGTGTCCACTGTTCTCTGTCATCCTCTCTGCAGTCAGATAAGTAGAGATGAAAGACATCTGAGTTTTGCATTGACTCCTCCTCACAGGGAGGAGAGAACTAGATTGGACTTGATGTTCAGTTTATTGTTTCATGAAATGTTTGTCAGTGGATCTAAAGTTTGTCTGACATGTTTTAATTTCATTTGTCTAACATAAAATGAATCAAAACACATTTCATCATGACATCATCCTTCCCTGTGCTGGTCAGAAGATGAACTAAATAATTAACTGTAATCCTCTGATGCACTGTCATCTATGAATATGTTTAAAATGTCTTTATTGTCATTTCACAAACAACGTTCATTATGAGCTAGATCTTATTAATGGGAAAATCCAGTAATTCCTTTTCTTTTTGCTAGACTGAGTGTTTGTAGGAAATTTTACATCAACATTACATGTTCATCAGCATGGCAATATAAAATGTTGCTCATGAAAAATCACATGTTGCTAGTTGTATTTGTGTTTTGGCAATTTATCTTTTTTCTTTTCTTTTTTCTTTTTTTTTCTTCAGAAATGACTCTGAGCCACTAATGAAGGGAAGAGTCAGGGAAGTAAAGAGTCAGTGACCTGGTGTGAAATCATTAGTGGTCTGAGGGCTCCTCCTCTGGTGGCTTCATGTTACAAGTGTTCAGGCACTGAGGGGTTTTTGTTCAGGTCTACTGATGGTTTGTGTTATTGTGTGTCTCTGGCACAGTAATACACAGCAGTGTCTTCAGGCTGCACATTCTGTCCATTTAGAGTCACTCTGTTGCTGG
>NW_019525525.1:271916-300576 GCF_002814215.2 Seriola lalandi dorsalis | reverse complement strand
GGTGACGTCACATCAGGAACCAGGAGAAGCGGTGACGTCACATCAGGAACCAGGAGAAGTGGTGACGTCACATCAGGAACCAGGAGAGGTGGTGACGTCACACCAGTAGCCGTCGCCGACACCGCTGGAGAACACGAAGCAGAGGCCGTAGACACCACAGGAAAGACGGGAACAGTCATCAACGCCGCCGGGGAACACGGAGCAGCGGCTGCCGACACCACAGGAAGGACAGGAACAGTCATCGACGCCGCTGGACCGACGAGGGCGCTTGCTGACAGGATGGATGCACCCTCAAATATTTATATGCGAAAAAAAGTCCAAAATAAAACTAACAAAAAGTGTCTGCCATGGCAAAACATGACAACTATACTATGATGTTTTTTGCCATTTTTTAGCCATACTATACTTAGATGTTTTTTGCCATTTTTCTGCCATACTATACTTTGACGTTTTTTGCCAATTTTATGCCTAATTTCATTATTTCGTCTGATGCCTTGCCATGTTATGACGTTTATATGACCTTTTATGCCTTAATATACTTAGATGTTTTTTTGACGTCTTATGCCATACTATACTATGACGTTTTTGGCATTTCTCTGCCATACTATACTTAGATGTTTTTTGGCATTTTTCTTCCTTACTATACTCTCTTGTTTGATGCTTGACCATACTATGACGTTTATATGACCTTTTATGCCTTAATATACTATGATGTTTTTTTGAAATTTTATGACATACTATACTTTGACGTTTTTTGCCATTTTTATGCCTAATTTCATTATTTCGTCTGATGCCTTGCCATGTTATGACGTTTATATGAAGTTTTATGCCTTAATATACTTAGATGTTTTTTGGACGTTTTATGCTATACTATACTATGACGTTTTTATAACCTTTTATGCCTTAATATAATATGATGTTTTTTTGGCATTTTTATGCCTAATTATATTATTTCGTCTGATGCCTTGCCATGCTATGACGTTTATATGACCTTTTATGCCTTAATATACTATGATGTTTTTTTGAAATTTAATGACATACTATACTATGACATTTTTTGCAATTTTTTAGCCATACTATACTTAGATTTTTTTTGGGCATTTTTCTGCCATACTATACTTTGACGTTTTTTGCCAATTTTATGCCTAATTTCATTATTTCGTCTGATGCCTTGCCATGTTATGACGTTTATATGAAGTTTTATGCCTTAATATACTTAGATGTTTTTTGGACGTTTTATGCCATACTATACTATGACGTTTTTGGCATTTCTCTGCCATACTATACTTAGATGTTTTTTTGGCATTTTTATTCCTTACTATACTCTCTTGTTTGATGCTTGACCATACTATGACGTTTTTATGACCTTTTATGCCTTAATATAATATGATGTTTTTTTTACCTTTTATGCCATACTATACAATGACGTTTTTTGGCATTTTTCTGACATACTATACTTACATGTTTTTTGGCATTTTTATTACATCCTATAATATGATGTTATTTGACATTTTTATGCCTTACTGTACGATGACACTGATGTTTCATGCCTTAATATACTATCACATTTTTTGATGATATTATGCCTTAATATGCTATCACATTTTTATTACATTTTATGCCTTACCATATTATACTATGATCTTCTCAAGCCTTAGTTTATTATGATGATTTTTGACATTTCTATTCCTAACTATACTATGATATTCTACTACTACTATACCATTAAGTTTTTATGCCTTTCTATACTATGAGTTTTTCATGCCTTATTATACTATGATGTTTTTTTTGCTTCACTATACTATGACATTTTATGACTTTTTCAGCCTCAGCATACTTTAAAATTTTTATACCTTATTATAGCATTACAGTTTTCAATGTTTTTAAACCTTATAATACTATGTAATTTTTATGTCTTACTATACTATGACGTTTTTAGTACATTTCATGCCTTAGTATAATATGTTGTTTTTATGCCTTAAGATACATTTTTATGCATTAATACAATGTTTTTTGATGTTTTTTTTGCATTTTCTGCCTTAATATACTATGAAATTTTTTAGGCCTCACAATAGCATGACATTGTTTGATTTTTTTAAGCCTCACAATACTATCATGTTCTTATGGATTAATATACTTTGACATTTTTACTACTTTTTATATTACTTTTTTTTGCCTTAGTAGACGTTTTTATGACATAAAAATGTCATTATACAATTACTTTTCTTATGCTTTACTTTACCCTGACTTTTTATGCCTCACTATACTATGACTTCCAGGGCCTGGGGTCTTTCTGTGTGGAGTTTATGACTTACTATACTATGACTTTCTTCATTCATTACTGTACTATGATGTTTTTATGCCTTTCTGTAGCTTGGCGTTTTATTTATGACCTTATATACTATGATGTTTTATACCTATGATGAAGACCTCGTCACTGATTTTGTATGGCACATGGCAAGGAGGACTCTCAGTAACACACACTCAAATGGTCATTCAGACACATACTGTAATTCCCCTCTGTAATCGGGTGAGTGCATACACCACATTGAAACCACAATCAAAACCTTAGACAAATCACCTGCAGTAAAATATACGACCAAAGAAGCACACCACACAACAGGTTAGTCACTTCAGGTCACTTTAATCATACTCATTTCATTCAACCAGTGTCACCATAATCCAATGTTCTTCTCCTCCACAGTTCCTGCATCTTAAACAGAGCAGCTGCAAAATGCTGCCTTAGATAGAAGCAGAAGCTACCTGCACGGGTGTTCTGATGGCAGATGAAACCATTTATTACTGGGTTACGGGTTATGTTACAGAATTAATGAAACTGTGGTAAGGTTTTGGGACCTATTTGAGCTATTGACCCAGAAAATTGTTTTTATCTTAATAAGTTATATGGTTCTTACATGAAAATTGTCACTGGAGATGCATATTGTGAGAAATGGATGATAACTGATGTAATTAGATTTTGGTTGGTCCAGGGGGCGGGGCTTATTAGTTATAAGCCTCTGGCCAACAATGCTCTCGAGTAGTAGTCCAAGACTCTGAGGGTGGCTGTGAATGACAGGTGACTTTGAAAGTTGTAGATAATCTTGCTTGTTTTTTATGCTGTGGATGTCCAAGTTCTTTTTTTCCTCACTATTTTTGTAAATAAAAGCACAGCACTCTACTTTCGTGACTCTAGCCATCTTGTTATTTTTCTGAGAGAGTTGAATTACAGTTTATGTGACAATGACTTACTATACTATGACTTTTCTATGCCTTCCTATACTACGACCTTTTTATGCCTTACTATATTATGACTTCCCGGGCCTGGGGTCTGGGGCCTGGGGCCTTTATGTGTGGAGTTCATGCCTTACTATACTATGACATTTTTATGACTCACTATACCTATGACTTTTTTTTCTTTTCTTTTTAAAATCCTTCATTAATACAGGTAGTGTCATTGAGATCGAAGTCTCTTTTTCAAGCGAGACGTGTGTACAAACAAAGTAAACTTGTACAGTTTATACACAGACAGACACATAAATTCATGGGGCTTCCAATGGCCACACACAAATAAGTCATCAACACACATTATACACATACATATACATATTCTGTACATATACAGTTTTTCTTTAAAGAAAGTGTTATTGTAATTATATGTGTACAACCTTTTAAAATGTTCTAGTTAGGTAAGAGAATTTAACTTCAGTGTGAACAAGGGATGCAGCTAAGTTAAAATGTCCTTTGAACTAACATTGTAAGTGCTGTGTTTAAATGTTACCAGAGCAGATGTATCTTGGCGGTTTTTGTAGCAGAGCCTCATAAATGAACAACATGTAATGCTGCTCCCTTCTAAGTCTTATGGAAGACCATCCCACCTTTTCGTATAAAATGCAATGTGAATTAGGGCTGAAAGGGGTATTTGCCCAGGGCACCATACAAACTAGAACCGCCAGTAACCACCATGAATAAAATTCACCAAGGCTGTTCTTAAATTTCTTAAAGTGGCGGCAAAGTTACTGATGAAAATTATTGCTTTAATACTTAATCATTTTACAACAGGTCTTCACTTTGAGGAAAAGTAAAATCACACTTTAATATATCTTTTTAAAATATTGAGTTGATCTTTCTAACTCAAGAGTAGAATAAGAAACATGGCATTGAAGCTGGCCTCATCAGGCAGCTCTTCTTTCAAGAATGTAGTGTACAGTCTGTCAGTATGAAAGCAAAACTGTAGCCAAATGAAGGCCAAAACAACTGTGTGGGATGATATATTCATAAAGCATGAAGATAACCGGTCATACGTGGCAACCTCCAGGTGTGAGTACTGAAGTGTGCATGAAGAGGAACATTCAACAATGAGCATGTATCGTTAAACTTTTTATCAGTGGGTTTATAAAAATGACTTACTTACCGTAAACTATATCAAATCATTTTATATTTCACAAGGTATATATATATATATATTTGAGTATGTGAATAAATCTAAATTAAAGTTGATATTATGAAAAGTACCTCAATGAACATAAGCCAGAAAGGTGCAGTTTTAGAAGTTGGCATGACTGAGTTTTTGATTTAAAAAAAAACAGACACCCAACACACAGCTGTAGCAGTAACATTCAGGTAAAAAAAGGAGTCTGAGAGAAATTGTTACAAATCTTTTATTAAGATATTCATTATTTAATCCATTTTGACATTTTCTCTATGATTTGTATTTATTTATTTTACAGTTGTTAATGTGCAATTACCTTTGATAATGTTGGGTCACAGTTACAGGGCTTTCACAAAGTTATTGGCACTTGGAACACAGAAAGAATAGGATGAGCAGTACAGGAGGTCAACTGGAGCTACAGGGTTACAGAGGGCAAGGCGCAGGGGCAAAGACATGGGCAGACCAATTACTGCAGAGTTTGTGAAGAAGCGCTGTTTGTAGGTAAATATATACCTCATGCTGCGAGTGCACAATAAACAATCTGACCTCTATGTGTGCATCTATATATAATATACAGTATTTATCTATACATGTATATAATCATATTTATATATGTACTGTTTAGTCACAAAAGGTTCCCCATGCCGTGCCACACCTTATCCATTCAAGTGTGTAGGTCTACATGTTTTGTGAAGTGTAAACATATATGCTGAAAGGTACAGAAATTACATTTTGCTTAGAAAGTACAGAAAAAAAATCTGTTTTCAAATGCAATCAAAAGTAAAACACAACCACACTTGCAGACCCATTGCAGATGAAGCATTGTGCAAGTAGGTTGTGAGTGAGGGACTTGTATTGAGTCATAAGAAGTAGAGCTGGCCCTGAAAGCTGAGTAAAAGTAAAACCCCTGACACGTACCGTAACCAATGTTATTTCTAATTCGCTGATTAAACTGATAGGCCTTAAACCAGTGTTGTGAAGCTATGCTCATGAGGTGCAACAGCAGGATATTCTGACTTTGTCAGTGGTACAGTGTGAATATTTCTGTGTTTGGTTGTTGTTTTGGCTGCTGTTTGGTGAGAGCAGACTAATATGGCTTCCTCATAATTAGTGCTGGTTCACTGGTTATATTTCAGCCCTAGTCAGCGGCTCAGAACGGAGCACAAATGATTCAGTAGATAACTGTGCAACATGGTTATGGTTAGAAGCTAATTTAGCCCTTGTTACTTTTTGTTCTACATCCCTTTAAAAGCCTCTTTATGTTTTTCATCTTATTTTCATCTTAATTTTTTTTCCAATTGGAGACTCACTGTCTTTTCTAAGGGTGTCAATGGTAATTATATTCTGGTTTCACCGACACCCTTCTGAGGGACCCATAATAACAATCCTGTAATTATGGAAAAGACATTTGAACAATAATTTGGCTATTTTCATAACTGATCTTATTTCTTTAAGCAGGAACATTGACAGATTTCATAGACATTATGCTAAATGAGATATTAAGAAGTTATATTTCTCACAGATTTCTAATTCATTGATAGAGCGGATGTCTCAAAACTCCCTACATAGTTCTGATTGAACTTGAACACACGTCTCTTGGTCCTTTAACTCCGTATTCAAAGCAATTACCTAAGAATCTGCTATTATAGTGGATTTACTATGAAAAACTAAAGCAAAGTGTTTTCAGTTTTATGAAAATATTCATCTTTAAATGACAGGTTTTCAGTATAGCATCATTTGATATCCCAGCAAATGGTTGATGGTAACTTTAACACAACTGGCAAAGACTAACTTAAATACTGTCATAATCAAAATATGAGTTAAACTTTTGGGCCCTGATATAAAAACCACTTGAAAGCCACCTAAGCAAACTAAACATACAAATTATAATTCAGATTTAACTACCAAAAACCACTGCTTTGCCTCTCTTTGAAACGCATGAATAAACTTGTGGAAGTGAAACATGACACCAGCTGCATGAAGGACAGGAAGCACAACAGTCTTCAGATACTGAGGAGGTAAGTGGGGGAGGGGTGCTCATGTGGCATCTACAGTCAAATGCAAAATTGAGGTTTTGTTGTTATTACCCTTACTGAATACTTACAAGGTACTGCATTGTTGTTCTTTCCATACATCTCCTAGTCAAAGCACCTAAGTAAACTCAGTTTTATCATTTCAAATGATAATGAAAATAGGTTGAGTTATATCTACCATTGTTATAGTTAACCTTTCAATAAGATTGACTCAACTGCCTTGAATAAGAAGCATATATTCCTTCCCGGTTTTTACACTGTACCGGTCTTCAGAAAAATAGAGCCTTTTTAGAAATGCCTTTCTAGAAGGAAAAAGTAATCAGTCGTCTGTGAGAGCATTTCAGGTTGAGAACACATTCCTAAGTCAGACCCTGACCACTTTAACGTATATATCCACCTGCAACAGGAATTATGAATCCCCTGCTCTGACCTCCGTTCTACAAATCAACATGCATTCAAAAAGTTTCTAGCAGACACTAACTTTCACATAAAAAAGTTTTTGACATGTCATAATCAGACACATCAAGCAACAGAAAAGAGGAACACTTGGGATTTAACTTAACAGTCTTCTTGATTATTTACAGTAGGAGTTTGTGCCACTTTAGAAACAAAAAAACACGGGCAGACATGGAAAAAAATGACAAATTCCACCTAAAGGGGTTCGATTGCTACACAACATTTCTCAAAAGGTGCATGAACCACTGGTTCTTCTCATTAAGGTGCAGAAACCTCCACTCTACCTATCATGGAAGGTGCAAAATCATTTCAAACTCCAAAATAAAACTTTCAGCCATTTTGAATTTCCATATTAAAGAGGTGGTGCATTAGATACGTGAATAAACTACATACCAGAGGTCACGCAATACAGACTCTCCTTTACCAAATAACTATGTCTCACACACACATGGATAGTACCATATCAACTTTTTTCTTCAAGCAATATTGCCTCCTCCTTGCCATCACTGCACCCACCAGCCTTCTGCGTAGTGATTTCAATTGAAAGGCACATTCCAATATTTCATAATTATTTCCACTGACATTTGCATTTTCACAAAATGTCAGCAGTTTTTTTTTCTTTTCAATATTTTTAGTACAAAGAAGAGACTGAGTTGTCAGATCAATATAACCTTTATATTTCTACAATACACTTACTGGCTTTCTATAAGTAATCATCAAAACTGTGGGCCAATGTTTTATCGAAGGAGGCAAATGTTGCAGTTTCATAACCTAACAAGAAATGGTTATCATAGACAACAGTCAAGCCAGCTGAATCAGTCTTATTATTCCTTTTAAGCTAGTGAACAGAAGATGAAATGCTTCAAATTTAGCAGTTCAACTGCTCATTCCATCACTCTGCACTGTAAAATAAAGACAAAAATAAACGACTATGGGTCCTATGATAAGACTGCTTGATACTCCTTTTTCTGCAAAAATAGCACTTCTCCTTGTTTGACAAGACCTCTTTCAATAAAACATGAAGATCGAGATTTTAAAACAATCCCTCTCACTTGCTTTGCTCACGCCATTCTAGGCATGGGCACTTGTATAAATATAGTTTGTCTTCTAAAAATATGACCATCTTTGATTACCTGTTGCCCTTCAATTTTCTTTACAATCATCATAGTAAAAAGCTTTTCCCCTTCTCTCTGGATCACTATTCAGTTTATAGACAAACATGCTAAAAATTTAGAAAACAGAAAGATGAGATATATTTCTATAAGACACCGTACAGTGAAACACTGGTGAGATTCTCTGGTCTCAAGAAAGGTGAGGTGGGGTGAAGAATACTTGCAGGGTGATGAGTGGAAGATGCAAGGGGAGGAAGAACACGTAGTGTTAATTAATTTAATAATGTTTCTATTTTAAATTTAGTTCCTTTCCTGAGGCTGGAATACAAGGTGTCAGGCTTGCATAGAGAAAAATGCCACCGACATTTACATTCAATATACTCGCCACCTCTACTCCTAGCCTGTCCATCAGCCATCCTCTTCCTCCTCCTCCGCCTCCTACAGGCTGCACCAGTAACTCCTCCCACCACCCGCATGTCAGGGAATGTATTTAATATGCAAAAGTGGATGAGCTTACACACCTTAAAAAGACAAGGGGAGGCAGAGGGCAGTTAGGATATAACTAACTCTCCCTTTCCTCACTAACTCCATTGTACAGTCATAAAGCAAAAATTTAAGTTTTCACGTCCGGGTTACATCAGGGCAACAACAACCGTTGACCCCAGCAGTGTAGTATAGACAGTCAAATGTGAGAGATCAGCGTGGGCCAAAGAGTGAGGAGGCAAGCAGAACTGGGGAATACTGGCATGTGTGTCACCAAATTTCAACCTTCCCCAGGCACAGTGTTCAAAATAACGGGCCTCCGTCCCCGCCCACACCTGGTAGTGATTCACCTGAAGAGCCACCTGACTCCATGCCAGCACCGCCGGTGGCCTCCAGAGAGGCAGGGTCGAATGCTTGATCCGCTCCGAGGGTGTCGTCCTCCGTCTTGACACCGTCAGGAAGGAAAGCGGAGTAAGCATCGCTCTCAGCCATCAGTAGCTTCAGCTTGGGGATCCAGCTCTTACGGACTACACGCCGGGCGTTGGTGCACATGTCGGCTGCGATGGCATTCATCTCGCTCTCTTTGAAGCTGGTGGCAAAGTTCTGGCAATAAACTGACGTGGGGAAGAAAGACAACACACACAGGTTAGTCTGATTGTACCTTATGTTGTGAGCTACAAAAACTACCATCATAGAGCAGACAGGATCCTAAACAACAACAACGGGGGTTCAGAGGTACCAAAAATCATGAGAAGCTGTATGTGTGCCATACAATTTTCTTACCACCTACTACTCCTCGGCCTTTCTAATTCTCAGAGTCTCAACCATCACATGTAGTAGATGCTTTACAAAATATGGATTTATATTCTGTATGTAGGGAATGACTACGGCTGTGACTTTGCGTACATGTGAATAAAGAGAAGTGTTTTGTGTCTATATGTGATTCTGTATGTTTAATGTGTGAATCACTACTTGATGTCCTCATGTCTATAAGTTAAATCACTCCAGTTGAATCTCATTTCATATTAATTGTCTGCTGTAATGAAACTGGCTCATGATCTTTGATAAACACATGCAAAATTAATTATCAAGCTGCATCTCATATGTCAGTTTTTGATGCTTATCAGCAATGATGCAACTCAACTATATGAGGTGGGTTTTACAACCTCAGCCTAGGTGGTGTGACCCCAACAAAGCACTGACTGTTGTGTTGATTGTTTTCTAATGAAAGTCTTCTCGAGGGAAATGTTACGCTTTTAATGTTCACCACTGAAACATGCATTACTTCATAAGTAATGTGAGGCACGTCACTTTCTCATTCTGTGCTTTTTTAAATGTTATTTTTTCCACTGGGGTGCAGCTTCACCTGCTTGTAAGGTGCGTGGAGAACTAAAGCAGTCTTAAGTATCAAAGCTCCTCTTCTTCACACTGTGACACCTTATGTTGTGAGCTTGCTTGCAGTACTGATACTGCAAGAGTTTACCCAGAGGGAGGAAACAACTAATCTGCCAGAAATTCAGCAAGTATATTTCCCAAAATGTCAAACTTTTGCTTTAATATAAGCAAATGCAACACACTCCCTGAGGTAGGTTTAAGAAGACAAATTTAAAAGAATATGCAGTGGTTGCAGGACTCCTGTAGATCCTACAGACCCTCCTACTGAAATGTAGTTGTAATTGTAAATGAAGCAGCTCAGAGACGGATCTCCATCTGCTTGAATTATTTCATTTATGAGCTTTCTCTTTTTTGTACACATCTGAATACACATTCACCCAGTTATATATACAGCAAATAACACAGTAGTTTCTTTAGAGTCTGTCTCCTGGTGAATGTTGCTCTCTTGTGGTCACTGGGAGTTATTACATTTAGAACAACACCTAATCCTAAAGATAAAGGTGTAGTAGGCACTGGATAATCTGCCATTTGCATCTTGATCCAAAACTACCCAAAAAAAACTGGCACATTTGACTGTTACATGGTTGACAGTTAGGAGCCAATCATTAAAATCAGCATCAATGTGCTTTACAATATGCACAATGTATTTATGTACAACATGGACACACATACAGTACATTCCCCTCTAACTGTACCCAACATCACAGGCAAATGTTAGAATTGTTTGCATGCTTGTGGGCAAACACCCACAGACAAAAAAAAAAACATGTACGCTCACATTTGACCGCATGCAGCACTCTGTTGTCCAGGGGCTTGCGGCTCGGGTCATTGGTGGACGAGCGAATGCCTGTTCCACAGCTGTTGGCCAGAGTATTCCTGATACATCAAAATAAGAATGAATAGCATACAACACAGAACAGAGGAAAACAAGAATAGTTGTTTTATCCCTCCCATGCCTGCAGATATAAAAAAACAACAACTTTAATTTCTATATTAAAACTAAGCTTTTCTTAACTTCACATGAAACGCTCGCAGAAATAGACCCAGTCACACAGTCAGGAAGACGAAACAAACCTGTCAAAGAAGGCGGCCAGCAGCCTCCTCAGCAGCACTTTGTGTCTGGTCCCTGCGCTCACATGACAGTTCATTAGCTGGGCTCGCGATATATACACAGAAGTACCTGCAAAGAATATTAACAAGCAAATGAACCACCAAACATAATCAAAACTTATCACAACTCGCGACTCATTTATTGTCCTATGACATTTTTAACCTGTCAGGTTTTGTGGGTTATGTACGGTAGGGTTGGGCGAAATGGCAAAAATATCATATCACGATTTTTTTAAAATAAAATCATGATTTCGATTTTATCACGATCTTAAATTGGAAAAAGAAAAACATACAATTTAGACCAAAGAACCTTTCTTAACAGATTTTATTTCAAATAGTCGCAGTTTTGCCCTCCATGTGCAAACAACGTAAAGTTTAAGGTAAACAACAACAACATTCTAATAAAGTGCACTCTTGCAAAAGTAGTAACAGAAAGTAAAGTCGTGTTACAACCGGACGTGCGAACGGTTTCTGTGCAAACTTTGCAAATTACATTTGCTTGCGCTTGATCAGTTGCGGAAAATCCAAACCAATTCCATATAATGGAGGTGGAATTTCTTTTAGCAACCAACTCCGTTTGGCTTTCAGCCATCGCTCTCCATGAGCTACCGCTACACACACACAAACAAGGAGGCGGGTAGGAAAGCGCGTCACTGCCCGTAATTCGCTATGATTGGTCGTTCAGGTTGACGACGTCAATACGTCTGGTGCGTCGGTGCATCAGCATAGAACTGCAATTTATAGAATGTGCCCTAGACGATCCCACGATCTCTGCAGTTTGAAAGATCGTCTTCACGTTGTAATCCTTCACGATCTAATATCGTCATATCGCCCACCCCTAATGTACGGTAATGAAAAAGTCAGGATCTTCACTTCACTTTAATTTACTGGAATGGGGCATTTGTTTATCTAGGGACAACTCTGATTCATATCAAAGATTGTGCTTAAGTTACACATAGACAGAGTTTTGAGTTTGTTTTTGTTTTTTTTTTATTTTTGTTTTTTTTATTTAATGTTTTTTATTGTTCTATCTTGAATTTGCATCTATGTCACAGGTAAGAAAAAATTGTCTTTCCTTTTCTGCATTTCTGCCTTTTTTATGACTACCTCTCTCTGTCACATGCATACAGTTTATTGAAAGGTATGTAATCCAGCCAGTAAGGTAACACAGACATTGTCACAGGATGTCCTTTACATAAACACAGAGTCACATGTGCAATACAGCTGCGTAAGCTGCATGCCAATGCCAAGCCCAGTCATTTGAGGACAGCTTCCTCTAGATATCTGTATACATATCATTGCCATTTGCCTTGTCCCTTTTAGATTCCTTGAATCAAGTAACATTGGTATATTGCTATATGTTCAGCTGTACCGTTCCATAATATAAATCATCCATACAGTGGGGTCCAAGTGGCCTCAGACTTCTGGAGCATATCTTGGAAAAAACACTGGATAAACACTGAAAAACAATTCTGTGCATTTAACCACCCCACCTAAAACTCAACTCACTCTTTGAGCACACACACACACACACACACATACACACACACATACCTGAGACTAACTCTAGTTTCTCAGCAGGGTCTCCTTCCTCGTACAGTTTGGGATGACAGCGGTTGCCTATCTGAGCGATGAGTTCTGCAGGGAGACACGTAAGATCTCTGCCTCGCATCCGACCCCGTGTCTCTGTGTGGTCTGGTAAAGCCTCAACACGCTCGCCAGCAGCTGGAGAGACACAATACTGCAAAATTAGAATAAAACCACATCATATTTAGACACAGAGAAAATACTTTGTGCTTATGAGCCCACAGTGCAATAGCTGGTCAAACCAAAAATGTGTCAGGGTATTAAGTCAATAAAAAATATCAACAGAGAAGATGCAAAATATCTTTCACATTCAGGTGAGTAAGGTTGAGTGTACACATAATAAAATTTACATGTATTATTATCTGCTGTCCATTACCTGCAGCTCCCATGTTGAGCATGCTGTACATGGTATACATGTTGCAGATTTGTCTGTACTGTTCTTCAGCACATTCATCTGTCCCCTCTTCCTCTTCTTCATCATCATGGTAGCTGATGGGCGAGTCACTAGCGTAGGTACTCAGAGTGCCTGGGCTTGCGCCCTCTGACATGCCGAGTCCTGCTGCAGAGCTCCCGTTGGTGCTGGCACTGCCACTGGCCACCATGCCTGCCAGGCTGGTTGTGGTGGCACCCATACCCATGGCCAGTCCAAGGGCTCCGGGGCTCTGGATGGCACTGCCCCGCACAGCCTCCTGGGAATAACGGGCTGCCTTCCTGGCCCCACCCCCTCCCCCTGAGCCTACTCCACCTCCATCTCGGGTGCTGCCTCCCTCCCACAGCCGTTTGGCTACAGGAGTGCAGACCACTGAATAAGGAGCGGCTGCTTCTGGTTGGCTAGCTGGCTGCTCTGTCTTTACTCGCGATACCAGAGGGAGCGGCGTCAGGCAGGAGGCAGGTCGGGCTGCACCGTTATTGGTCTGTGTTACAGGGCTCTGGGGCTCAGAAGGTGGGGCCTCCTCTGCATGAAGGCCCTGGGAGTCACAGCTGGGGGAGGAGACCTAGCAATGACAGCATACATGTATGTCAGCGTTCATGACCACATTGATGAACCAGTAGATATGTTCTCAACTCCCAATCCCAAACAAATTCCAATTAACCCCAGCAGCAATTGTTGTAAAACAGTTTCACTTTGGTTTGACCTGGTTTGCCATCACCTCTATACATTGGCATCTGCATTTGGTTTGTTTAGGTGTATTTATTGCACTCAAAGCACTGAAAACTTAAATGTGGAAAACTTAAAAGCCTGTCTCAGTTACTTGCTTTGACAATTTTCTACTGAAAACCAGCAGCTTTACCTTGAGGAAGAATTCTGTGCCCTTTTCCATGATCTGTTGGATCTGTAGGAAGCCGGCAGTATACATTAGGAGAAACTGGTCCCCCACCGTCATGCTGAGGCGGCCTGTGTAGCAGAAAGCCAAAATCTGCTGGAAGCTCTGAGGCTGCACTGCCGGCGGGAGCTCCACTATGGTTGGGCTGGTCTCATTGCTGCTACCACCTCCACAATTGCTGCTGCTGCTGAAGAGGTCCCGGAAATAAGAACTGCTTGCAGCCAGAACAGCTCGATGAGCCTAAGACAAAAGAAGATACATAAGGTGTGGGTATGAGTATTTATTTGAGTAACTGTGATTTAGAATGTGTTTATATATATACTGTATATAATAATAGATCAAAACCAGTAAAAACACTGAATTGAGCTGTTTCACTTAAAAAGTCATCCCTGGGGGGCTGCAAGTACAGCTGCCGCTAATATTTGCTTAGCTTGTTTCTATGATAACTTATGATCCAGATGTTCAGGAGGTTTTTACCGGGAGCATGAAAAGAAATCTTTAAACCAAAAGCTTCACAGAAGAGGGAAATTACAGAGGTCCGGTGTATACATTTTGTAATTCAATATAAAGACTACAACAAGTTATTCAAATAATCATCCAACATTCAGCTACAGAAAACAAATTCCTCAATATCACCTTTTGTACACAGATGAAAACCTGTACACTGTGAAAGTCTATCAACATTAGAGACTGGATCATGTTACAAGTTACAAAAGTTACAACTGGCCAACTACTTTCAAACTGTCGCACTGAGCGCAGCACTTGCTTTGAAGTGTATATTTGTCTTCAATCCTCCATACAACATGAGTGCCATGGAGCCTTGAGCCTAATTGTTTACCCCCTAGCGTTAACTACTCCAAATTTAACCCTGACTCTCAATTTAAGTGTAATTTCCATTATGAAAACAATAACTTGATGTTGCATCCGTACCTTGAAGGCATGGCCCTTGACCACCACGGAGACATCGCAGTAGAGGCCCTGTAGCCGCTGCTCATTCAGACACTCTAAAACGTTGTTGCCAAAGTTTGGGATCGCCATCTGGAGGGTCTGGGCCATGGTGCGCCTACGCACACCACCAAAGGGTCTTGTTGGGAAAGAGAGAGAGACAGAAAGAAAGAAATGTACAGCATGAGAGAAGAAGAAAGAAATTACACTGTCACATAAGTGACAAAGTTATACCCCATACACATGTTGATCCACACTGGTTATTAAACATGGGTTCAACTTCACTTGGAAGTATTGAGTTGTTGCTATTTGCACAATGGGTGATCAAATGTAGTGTCATACATATTACTCCAACACAGGGTTTTAATTGTAGTGTTAAAAACACTGTATTTTTCTTATTCTTGTGCAATCACATAGCAATGGAGTACTGACTGTGAGATGATGCATATGACAACTGCAGAATAACTCATACAATGACTCATCTATTAGTCTCTATTCACCCTTTCATACTAAGGTTACACTTCTTTATCACTGGTCATAGGAAGGGTCATGGTCCCAGGTGGCATAACTTGGGCAGACCCATTCACAACAATCACAAAAACCGTTTCATCCTGTGCTGATTCTCTGGTGGAGGAGGGCATCAGCAGGAAATGTGAGGCGGAGGTGTAACGTAACAAGGGTATGTTAAAAAACATAAACCTCAAGGAGAACAGACCTACAACAAAACAGGTGAGGAATGTCAGACCCCTACATTAATGGACACAATAAAATGGCTGGCAGTCTTTCACTGGTACAGAATAATTCCAAACATACACTAAACCTAATGCAAGTCTATTTTTCGTTACTGCTAGGCCAAATTATTCATGATGAAATGCCTCTTTTCTAGAGAAAAGTAGTCACGAATAAGAATTATATCTCTTGGCATATCCATTTGACATAGGCCACAAACATTTCTTCACATAGTCCTACTGGGAGTTTTGGCAGGCTCATGGGACGTAGATATTTGAAACAAAGTTCTGCTGAAGCCTCCGTGGATATTGTACATTGCATTAGGCCTATACATCACTTCATCCTTGCAATAGTGTTGTTATTGCCAGGAGCAGTCTCAGTAAAAGCCTTTTTATTTTCTGTCTTCTATGAGCTATAAAATCCTGTGTCCTTAGATAACTGGGTCATGTTCTGTTATTCTATGTGCACAAGTGTGTGTGGCCTCCACAAACACCACATAGCATGTTTCCATTCACTTCTCTAAACAGTCGAAGGCAAACATACCCCCTTGGCCTGCACCCTCTCAAAGATTCCTATATTATGCCTCTCAATATTGAATTAAAGTTCCCTCTGCTGTGGATATGAACACTGTGTGCAGGCTATGTTTCTGCTTAATACTGTAAGATAGCTTCATATTCTGTGACAGGATATGTCACTGACAGTGCAGGAATTATACCAGATAGTTTCTGGTATTTGTATTTATTCTTCAGAAAACATGAAGAAGAATCCACTTCTCAGTACTGGGATTCACATGTTAAAGCATATATGCCCTCTGTACCCTCAACTACTGTATTACTCCAACAATGTCAGCTAAGAATACAACAGATGCACTGATAAGCCCATGTGGCATTGACCATAAAACTTTACTTGAAACAGAAGACCATTCATAAATGTTTTCATATACAGTATATAAATATGTACGCAGATGAGGATATAGGCCTGCTGCACTGCACATAAGTGTGCATGCATACCCAAAGCTACTTTTCACACGGATGCTTTACCACTTAAAAGTGTTGCATGAATGCACGCTGCACAAACACACAAATATCAAACAAAGACAATCCCTGATACCATGACAACAAATGATTGAAGCCCACCCTGTGAGAGGCATACAACCAACTTTGGTGTGACTGACTGATGAGGGCTGGAGTGAGCCGCCCCATCATATCCAAAGCCTTTCATTTGGGACCTAGCCAAGCTCCAGGGTAAAGAGAAATGCTCTCTTTGTCTCTGTCTCACTCAAGCTCCCTCTCCCTCATACTAAAACACAGATGCGCACACACAAACTCAAACAAACCCACAAAAGGCACACTGAGTCACACACAGACATTAGACAATACTGCTTGTTTACAGTTTGGCGAGCTGCAGTAAGCACACATGCGTGCACATAAAGACACACAAACGCAGGGCTGAGAGCAGGGTGTGTTTGCACAGTTTGCCCTGACAGTGAGAGAGAATGTGACTGTGTGTGTGTGTGTGTGTGTGTGTGCATGTGTGTCTTTATGCAACAAGGAGGGGCAGTGGGGCCTGCAGAGATGAGAGGGATCATCTCATGTCCTTATTCCATTAAACATATAGAGTTCAGCAATGTGAACAAATGAAATTCATCCACACTCACCCTGTGGCTTAGATCGCATACCAACCAGCCTGGAGAGGAAAGTAGGTCAAACATACTCACAACATACTTAAGACCTCAGACTTTTGATAGTAAGCCTTAAGAATTTTTTGCCTGCATTCAAAGGGCTTATGTTATGATGGGATAGCTATGAACACATTTCTGAACTTATACTGTGTAACTACTTTCCAGTTTATCCAGTTCTATGATTGAAAACAGCTTGGGCTTTTACATTCAAATTCAAATAAGCTTTATTGGCATGACAGATCAGAAACCTATAGTGCCAAAGCAGTGCAGAAAATTCTGAACAATGACAGATGATTCACAATAAATATACAACACTATGCAAAAATCAACAATCATATCATAGACAATACAATTAAAGGCATTAAAAGAACAATTACATTCATTGCTATGTGGATGATAACTGTGGAGTCATTGGTGCAGCTGGCACACAATGCATTCCCTCTATAGGCATTTCCTGGTTCTCATGTGCCCATGCCTGCATGTCTGTGCTGCTCCTATCAGTTCAAGACATATATACAGGCCTGATTCGTTATTACTCTTGTATAATAGTGAGACTCTGGTCATCAAAGCAGCACAGACAAGCTTCAAAACTTCTTAACTCCACATAACTGAAGCTTTACTCGCACATACTTAATAAGTATTCTCGAGTATAGCATGCCTCTGTTTAAACGGGATAGGAGTCGGGATAATAAGGAAGAGATATGGAGCTCTTCAACACACCGGGGTGACCGCGCCGTGTGCCAGTCTACCCGCCGGGAGTGCTCTACTGTCTGCTGGCACCGAAGCCGGGAGGCGACAGGAGGGGGGCGATACAGGATGGCAGCAAACCCCGGTGATACCCGAGAGAGGGTGACGGTGTGTTACTGTTTACGTCCAGTCAAATGACATTCAAGTATATTCATCTAAACTATCTTCAGTAGACTAATTCACTCCCCCTCTCCCTTGTGGCTGACAGCGCTGAAATGTTTCATGCCCTCTCCCACCCGCGACAGGCCTATAGAGGTGGCTAATGGCTAAGCTAACACTACTGTTAAATATTTTGGATTCGCCCCGGCGCACCATCCACCTCATGCACACTCAGCCCAGCTGCACAATGTCAAGCATTTCCGCGATAGTCCACACTCAAAAGATAAACAAGACACTTACTGCCTAAGCGGACGAGGTAGCTGTGCTGCGACGCCGGTTGTCAAGCCCGAATGTCGCTTATTTAAATATTTTGGTGATGGGGGAAATCGCTCCCCCTGCCATTCTCCATTCTACCGACATCAACAGGTCATCCCAGGACACGCAGCAGCTGAGGGCGAGCCAGACGGAACCAGTGCGGCACGGAGCGGGGGGTGGGAGCACAACAAGGCACAATTCTTTACAACCGGCGCTCGCAAGGGCTGCCGTGCCAAAAAAAACCCCGACTGCCATCTCATTTTCACATATTTGTGAGAAGAGCCACATGAAGTTAACCATTTAACTACAAACACCGCACTCCACGCTGGTATTAGGTCAGATTTCAGTTTTCAATAGGTTGTAATCGGATAAAGTTTAGGACTGTGCCAACCTGAATCCCCTAAGTCGCATACTTATCCAAAACTTTTGCTGTCCCATAGCATGTCTGCTGGACGGTCCATCATCAACCTAAATCCAGAGCACTGACTATGAACACCGGCAAAGACCCCCGCCCCCCTGCCGCCGTCGCCGGTGAATCCTCAAACGACCCCGGCAGGACACCTCACATAACGGCAGATAAGACACTCACCCCCTCGCTGGGAAGTTGATGCAGAGCGTTGGTTCAAAGGAGGAGACGCAGCACTCTCTCTCCCCGCTTTTCCTTGCTCCAGGCAGCCATTCAGTGTGAGCGAAACGCCGATAGCAGAGCCATCGAGGGCGGTACAGTATCCCAGGGGATTGCGGAACACAGAGCCACTGATCGCACAGAGCAGGAGAGGAGGAAGACAGGCATGACGCGCTCGTCATTCAATCGCATGATCGTTTCGAGCGCAGCCTCAATTTGGGGAGACCTATCCCACGGCGTGGACTGTTTGCGCATTGGCACAGCAACAGCAGCAGCCTGCAAGGAGAAACCGTCTCTCACTCACTCTCGCTCTCCCTGGGTCTCTGTCTCGCGCTCTCTCTCTGCATATGAGTGATAGAATTGGGAAAAGTAGTCCGCGTGTGTTTGTGTGTACTTTTAACTTGAGTGAACTCGGCGTGCGCATATAAAGTAGGATAAAGGATAAAACCGCGCCTTTGCTGGATGTAAACACGTGAAATAATGTGTGCAAAATACAAGGTGGTATCACACACACACACACACACACGCGCGTGCACACACACACACACACACACACACACACACACACACACACACACACACACACACACACTGCTCTGTAGGTCAAACCAATTTGGACCAGTGTATTCAACAGCAGTCTAGCGGTAATATACATTCTTTGCATCTATAGGCCTACTTAAATGCATTTATTCATGTGATACTGGAGGCACAGCAGCTATTCTATGACCATACATATTTCTTATACCAACAATACACATACAAACAGAAACTTCACCTCTGGAGTTATGGGTTTATGAATAAATTTCTTCAAAATAGTATGCCATCATGCATGGCAGAAATGACTGAATATGTAGGCCAATAATAGACCAACAATAACCTTTGACTTTCGCGGAACAGCAGGAAACAGAAACCACACCTTGGTTATACTGTACAATGTTGTTGGAAAAATCTCTGTCACTTGAAACTGCTGCCGTTGTGCTTGTTTGCATTTTTGTCATGCACATCACTGGTAATTTATTGTGCTCATGCCAGAGACAAGCATCTCACCCAGCACGTTTAATGGGGTGTGACTGTTTAAGCAAAAGTTGGGAGTAAATCTTTAATGACTGGATTATTGTTATTTTGTCCTGTTTATAATATTAGAAGATATGAAGTGAAGTGAAGTCTGTTATATCCATTATGTATATTCAATTATCCAAGACAGAAAGAGGTCAGAAATGAACAACTTGAACAACTACCAGGACAATTCACAGAATCCATGGTGATTCTATTGAGGATATGGGGCCATTTTCTGATGTATAGGTATAAGTGCCCCATTAAAAACTCTGCTAATTTTGACATTCATATCTCAAAATGGAATTAAACCACCCATGCAGTAACCTAAGTGTCATTTCATTTGTGTTTTAATCAGAGAAAACAATATGATTTAGGGGTTTATTTCCATTTACCCAATCTGTGTAATCTAGAAAATGAGTGAGTGCTCCCACAATTTTGACATTTAGTAGCTATTGAACTCAGTGATGTCATAAGCCCAGGAACACACTGGATGCCTTGTGTGCGTAGCAGGATGCCTTTTGAATGTATGGCTTTCTGTGTTATCTGTATATGGAATTAAATGTTCTCAGTAAGCAACTATAAATTCCCTGTCAGCTTGTAGAATTCAACTACGCTGATAAAAGCACAATAAGAGCTAAAGCGAGGAAGAAATATTAACTGTGTTTTTTACAACCTTATGTCACAGTGGATTTAAGTAGAACATTTATTTGCTGATCAATTGAAAAGTACTTTGGTGGCAAAGTGAGGACAAATCTCTTCAAAATCATAATAAATAGTTATAAGCATTCATCACTGGGTCACATCAAGTCATCACTTATGGAAACTATTGAAAACGCATTTTTCAAGAAGGCAGTGTGTCCACTCTAACATGTTAACATGTGGCGAAATGCAAACCAAGACGTCCACAACACACACGCAATGCATCCAGTGTGTTCCTGGCCTTTTGACATTACTGAATTCAAATGCTTCAGCGTACTTGCTGCAAATAAATAGTATGATGAACTGTAAAAAAAAAAAAAAAAAAAAAGAAAAGAAAAAAAAAGAAAAAATATTTTTCCGGACCTCACCGATCATGAAGCAACACCAGCCAGTTTGGATTAATTCCAGTTTTATATATATATATATATATATATGTACATATAAAACCACCACAGCACAACACCACAGCAATGTTAGCATTAAGCCAACTAGTGATAGCAACATTTGTCAAACAAATTCATAATATCAGTAACAACATGTAGCTAATGATAGCCCTTTAGCAGCTTGTAGGACTCTCCACCTCAGAAAAGTCAGACCAGTATTGTCCCTGTCCACAGTCGGATAGGGAAAGAAATTCAGCCTCGGATTTATCCGCTGGAAACTGCCCTGCACAAATGACAGGCACACATAGATTGCCAGTTAAGACACTGAGGGAGCTGGTAAAAATGTAAAAAATGTAATGGATTTTTGAGAGTTCACCACCAGCATTTGAGCTGGTAGTTCCCACAGCCAGTCCACCTGTGCTCTAGTTTTATATCTTTCTTTGTTGGAGCCCAAAAACGTGGTTTCTCCTGTGGAGGAAATTCTGGAAGGTCGCTTTCACTGTACTGTACTGTGCCATCTTGCCTATGGACGGCCCCTTTGAGTTTATAAAAGGGGGGAGGGCCAATGGTTCCAGAGGGAGGGACTCACATGCACTAACATGAACACGCTGCGAGACCAGCTACCAAAACAATGAACAGAGAAGTTCAGATTACAAAGCACATAGAGGGGGGGTGACTATTTTTTCTGCTCAGGACACCATTACTCCACTATATCTTTACATAGAAAATAGTTATTTGCTGCCATATTATAGTTTAAAATCTTGTATGTTAATTTTAATAACAATTTCAGGTATAACATAATATAAATTTTAAATACAGCTGTTGTTTCACAGTCCTCTTCTCTCTCTTGACTAGTCTTCATCTGCCTTACACAATGATGATTCTACCAGCTCATGGATAATATTAACTTTGGAACTGTATTTCATTTTAAGCTTTATAGAAGTTTATTTGACCTATACCTTAAAAACATCAGAATATGCTGAAATGGTCATTGAACAATATCTGAACAATAGATTTAGACAATATAGTTGTGGTATTCTCTACTATAAATTTACACGAAAATTATATTGCTGATTTGTGATTTTGCTATTTTGCTATTTGGCCCGCATGAAAACTATGGGGGAGCCTAGTGGAACTGGATGTGTAGATAGCTGTGTTAATCCTCTGGGTTTGCACGAGGACACTTCACTGTATTTTGCTGAGCATGTGAAGGCATCAAGTTTCTTTGGTTGGTTGCAATTGTAAAACTTTGAAGTTGAAATGGCTGAATGTGGGATATTTATCTGTCCAAGGAGGGGTTGGAGGAGTGCAAAGAAGAGCAGTTGCTTAAAATTGCGGAACATTACTCAGTGGCTGAGGGGGAAAAGCGTCTCAAATAAAATATCCAGTTGCTTCAAACATACCTATCCAGATGCAAGTACTGACTTTTGACCAACAAAAAGAGCTTCTCTTGCTGCGATTGAGCATGAAAAAACATAAAGGTAAAGATGATCCATCAGCAGACAGAAAAGGCTAAATCTGATAATGTGTATCTAGGTACAAATCGCAAGGGGTCCAGTGAGGATCAGTGTGGACAAGGACCAAGGTGTGCTGTGCATCCCTTTGATATTAGCAATTTGCGGTTAGTGCCAGAGTGTAATGAACATACAGTACGTAGTCTCATACAACATTCCTGCAGTAAATCTTTGTCATAAAAGGTTATAATGTTCAGTTTTTATTCAAATCGTTTTATACAGTTGTTGATTCAATTGTATGATCATTTTAGAGGATGTAGTGTTTGGAGCTGTATTACATTATACAGAGGTGTTTCTGTTACTTAGCCTACATTCCCTGATATAAATGGGGTGGACAAAATAATAGAAACACCTTGGCGCCATGGGTAGAGTCCTTAGGTAGTAGTAGCTTTATGTTGGCATATTGGCATTAATGGAGGTGGGTTTAAAATCAAATACATTATATGCTTATGTATAATTAGATCCTATGACTTAAGTTTTAGTGTTCTGTTGAGAAAGTCCATGAAAATGTCACTAATGAATTATTTTGTATGATGGAACAGCAGCAGATCAGAGAAGTAGAGAAGGCTGATGAGGAAACGGGTGCATCTTCAGGGTTTTAGGTGAGGTTCTAAAATGATAGTGTGATTAAATATACAATATTATGGATTAATTGTAAATGACTAACTATATTTAATGAAACCATAGTCAACTTATTCTGATGATAACTTGTAAGTTATTATAACGCATGATAATTTCCTAGTTTTAGTTTAGTTTTAGTCTTTAATCTGATACTGCATAATCTTATTTAAATATAAATACATTTCTGAATATAAATTCAGATCTTATATGTAAATAAACCATTTGGTTGACAGCAACCGTTTTCTTTGTTTTGGAGGGGTTGCGGGGTTGTTGCGCCCCTACCAATTTTTAAATCAAACTTAAGCCCTTGCTCTATAATAATTCCAGTGTTTATTGGAAATTTATTCCCGATCAGGTGTGGGCTAGTGGAAAAAACCTACAACCGTCATGAATTATGTTCATTATTTAGACAGATTGTTATTTATTTAGCTTAGCTTTCCTTGAATTGTTTGCTGCAGCCAGCACGTTTGTTCAAAATGTGCAACCTTAACTTTGAAGACAAGCTGTCTCTGTTTCCGGCTCTTGGCTTCCTTGTTCATCTTTCATTGTACAAGTTGTAAAAGGGAACAAAAAGCAAACGCTAAGAATGAGCTCACAAACATCAACTTACACTTTCGTTTAGCACAAGTAGGACAATGAAATTAGACAATACCCCCTAAGATGGCATATTTCATTATACAATGTGAACAACTGTAGAAGAATTATACTTTATGTTATGTTCTGTTACTTTATGTTATATTTACCATCTTTTGAGACAAACCATGTAAGTGATGCTTATAATATACAGTACATGTGACAGAACAACGCTTGGCTTTTCCTTTACATAGTTGTATATTTGGGTCAACTTCTCAAACATTTCCTCAGAGAGCTTTGTTATGTCTTTGAGGTCACTTGCTAAAGCAATGTCTGTGTTTTATGTCACAGACTTCTAGAGGTGTGTTGTCATAAATGATGGGAGGTTTTACAGCACAAACAGACCATCAGTGTACTGCTACATCTAATGGCATAGCGTGGTTGCTATGATTGGACTTTTGTTTCGGCTTTCTTGTCACTATGGTGTTTTAAGGCTTGCTATGCCTGGATTTACTGTAGCTTGTCCTGCCTTTGTCTTTGGAGGCTGAAAGTGCTGAGAACAGGATATCTGTGATGCAGTTTACACCAATGCATTTTAGAAAGTATCTGTACATGACTCCAGATTAGACTCACGCTTCTCAGAAATGTAAGACAGTTAATTCCTCGCTTGAATCGATTGCTTGTCTCAGTGGTGCCTACTGTAGACCATACAGTGCAATTACATGCACTATGTGTGTGTATGTGTGACTGTGTGTGTAAGCTCTGAAGATGGCATGAAGATTCATCATCTTCAGTAATAACGTTGATAATACTGTAATGATCATTAGAATGACAACATTAATTCATTGATGATTGTTCATCTTTTTCTCTTCCCATATTTTGTTTTGGTATCTTCAAAACTGATTTGGTTTAAAAGGAAATGTTCCAAAAAGGTGTGAATGCTCAACAGACGGCTTCTCTCTTGATAAGTAAGTTAAGATAACATTAATCTTTCCGTATGATTAAATAATTTTTTATTTCCCAGTTGAAGCTGACTGAGCATGTATGCTCTTTCAAAACTGCTCTGCTTCACAATAAATTCAACACTGGGAGCTGTTCAGTACAACCACAGACCTCTACTGTTGGCCACTGGACAGTTTGTGGTTCATTGCCTTGCTCAGTGGTACCTCAACAGTAGTTGTTGATAAGGGGATAGTTCTCCTGTATGTGTGAAGATGTTTGTTTGTTGCTTGTCCCTGGTTTATATGGACCCAATAAAGGAGTCGAACAAGGACCTAGAAGGAGGGGGCATGGTATAAGAGAATGGGAGGGTATGGGGGTATTAGACAGGAAGACGCTCTCAGGCAGCCTGCTGGGCATGGTGCCCTGCTTCCCTGTTGCTGGCCCCTTGGTACTGAGACTGGCAGCAGCATGCTGTGACTCCATCCCAGCAACAGCGTCACATATTTGGGCTGGCTGCCATGGGATCCCCAGCCAATCAGGGCACACACAGTGCCAGATTACCCAGAGGTAGCCAATGGTAAATCTGGATGTGCTTAGTGTCAACCCTCCCAGATGTGAATTCCTTTAAAACCACAAGGTACACAAATGCAGACCCAAACATGCAGGTCTAACTCAAAGTTACTCAAATGTGTACACACATTTAGTGACACTGTTTGTGTATGTGTATGAATGGAAAGGAGAAAAGACTTAAAAGCTATCTGTGTGTTTTTCAGTGAATGTATCTCTGTATCATACCATTTAGTAGGTTCAGGTCAGACTTGTCAGCATCTTTAAATTGCTACATGACCAGTGTTTCACATAGAGGTGGTCAATCACTGCTGCTGCATATGAAGCTTTGTCTCACTCTTGTGGACAGTCTGAGTAATACAGGTGTGGTACTGTGACATGGTACAGTATAATGTTTTATATCAATGTGTCATCATTTGATGTATTGTAATGAATGAGGCAAATTGTGACAAACATTGTTTTCCATCTTTGAATCTTTACTTTTACTAAATGCAAGAACGAGTGCAGTCTTTGAATTTCTGTCGACTATATTAGAATATGAGTCTGAAAATCAGAATTTGAAGCTTCATTTATTTTGTCTTCTTTTCCTCTTACGCATTTGCGTTACATACATTCCACAGCAAATACACTGAAGCATCAAAAGAAATGAGCATAGAATAAACCACCTCCATAAAATTCCATGATAACAAAGGTATAAAAAAAGAAAAGAAAATGAAAAAGACATTTTAGAAAAAAAAGGAATCTAAAACTAATCAGGTCATATGTCATCCAAAGTTCTCATATGAATCATGAAATAGGATCTGTCCTGTGATCATCATCATTAAGTCTTAATTATTGTAGTCAAGTCACTATAGATGAAAGAGATGAGAAAAGAGAAGGAAAGTGAAGGCTATATACCAGCTTTCCACACCCATGTTTTCATTCAAATCTGCATGCATGATGTCATCAAAGAAGTCACAGTGCTCCAATATGCCTGTGAAAGAATTGAGATTTGTTAATGAACTATTACATTGACTTTGTTATCATGGAAGGACTATGAGGAGATTTTAATAAGATAATCTATGCAGTTACCAAACTGAGTCAATGTATGAAATAAGTTGCAACCTGACATGAAATCTTTAAAGTGTAAGAAGACGGATCAGTGGATGAACTTGTACCTGGTTTAGATATATTCAGGGATAGGGTGGTGTTTACATGCATCACCCTGCAGGTAATTACTTTCCCTCGTAACCAGTTGCCCTGGGACAGACGAAGGTAGCTTTGGATACTGAACTTTCCGTTCTGGCCTCTGTGGGGCTCACTAGTGTTGTAGTCCAACGATTCCTTTGGTCCATCATACCAAGTGATATTAATGGTTGCAGGGCTGAAGCCAAAGACCAGGCATACAAGTTCATTTGTGCCCTGGAGCAAGGTGGCTGAAGGTGTGCTGTGGGTCACTGTGGCTGGGGAGGAAAGTCATAAGAGTTTTTTTTTTGTCATGATGAAGGTCATGGAGCAAGAAAAATCTGGGAGCATGTACAAGTTATGTTAGACAGTTTCTTCTTGGAAATTGAAGGAAAATAATACAAATTTTGAAGTCACTTTAAGTGAATACGTGCAAAGGTTTTAAAGGTGATATGCTTCTTTTCTTCTTAATCTTTGTGCCTACACGACTGCTATTTCGCAACATTGAGACCAAATAAGAATGAACAACACCAGCCAACTGCAATTGTATTAAATGATAGTTCTCAACTCACCAAACACATTATTTATATAGCTTTCAAAAAGCCTTTCAGATGACTCATGTCTCACAGCACAAGAATATGTAGAACTCAGTTTTGGATACGTTTAGTCTGCTGCTCATTGAATAAGTGCTGCTCCCTGGGTATTTCCATGCAGCACTGTTGGTGTAGCGAGTTGGTTGCAGTCTCTGGTCATTCTCTTCCCAGTACACTATGTTTTGGATGGAGAATATCCAGAAACTAGGCAAATGAGTGTGAGGACGTCTGACGTAGAGAGCTCAGAGGGAGTTGGTTGTAATAATTTCACTCTTGGTTGATACAGGTCTTGAGAAACAAAAAGAAAACAATAGTAAATAAGGGGTTTTCTTTTGGCTACTTCGGTATCATCATCACAATCATCATCATCAGAACCAGCTTGAATCATGGAGAATATTTTTTAATTGTGTTTCTGATTTAATTTTGCCCTCTGAAACTTTGTTGAATATCTAGAAATTCAGAAACAGCTATTAACAATGGCAAGAATTAACTTCATGCTTTTTATGTTTTACACTACCTCTGCTTTTGCTTATATGGTGTTTGTAGCTCTGGTTGGAGCACCGCTGCTTTGCTTCACAAGACACTTGTTTATATGCGTGCCAATCCTCTGTTGACATATTGAAGAAGCTCTGCAAAGTCTCTGTGTTGTTACTGTGACTCACTGATGGCTCAATATAGAAATTCAGGAAGTGTGATAGAGAAATCATTAAGATGAGGGCCGACCAGAAGACAGGTGATAGTCACCTGTCCCCTGTTCTGAATCTCCTGGAGTGGTGGTCCCTGAACATATACACCAACTACCTGAGATGATGCTGGAGTTACTGAAAAGAGAACAAAAGAAAAGAAAGAAAAAGAACAATGACATTGAAAACACAACACCTATTAAGTAATGATTATGAGAATTTTTTTTTCCAAATACATAATGGATGATTCAGGAACAGTATGAATGTATTCAATCTATTTATAATTGCTGCATTAATATGATTATGATAATAATATCATATGGTTTAATTTTACCTGAACACAGGCTGATGTTCTTGCTGACATTTGCATTCAGAGAGCTGTCAGACACTTCACAAGTGAAGACCTTCCCGCTTTTCCACTCTTTTTGAGGGATTGGAAGTTTACTGGTCACTGCCACACGTCCATCAGCACTCATGGTGACCTCACTGTTTGAATAAGGTTTTAACAAAGAGTCAGAAAATCATTCATTTTGAGGATTGAAGCCCCATCCAGTGCACAAAAGTCTCTGTGGTCCTGACTCTTCACTGGGGACCAATAGAAGTTCCACAGATGGGTCCATTAAATGTGAGATGAATCAGTGCAACAAAGAATGAAATGAGACATCAAATCAAATGGCATGATGAGAAAAAATGGTAACTCCTCTCACCAAAAATATTGCTTGTTATTTTTAACTTGAAGCTGCTGAAGAAGCCTTGATTGACTTTGCAGGTGAAATTTGTGCCTTTGTTCCAGC
>NW_019525525.1:270571-271866 GCF_002814215.2 Seriola lalandi dorsalis | reverse complement strand
ACCTGTATGAAGATATGCAAAAGCTTATTGCTGTAGTGAATGGGAAAATGTCTGCTGACTTATCTGTCAAATCAACTGCTCTTTTATATCACACTTAATAAGAGCAAACAAAACTGTAGAAAACCGGAGTTGTTTTATTGAAGCTATGTTATGGAATAACCAAGATTTGCCTGTTGAGGAAAGTGATTTCAACATTCTTATCAATGTTTAAAAATATTTTTTTATTGGAAAACACCTTTAAACCCTAATCCGGCATTAGTGGGTCTCACAGTATTCAGTCAAACTGCATTGTATCATTTTCTTGGGCTGAGCTGAACCAACTGAAGACATCATTCATTTGAGCTGATGGGGGTCTGATGAGGACCTTAGAATTTTGTACAGCTGCTGAACCAACTTCAGTCACTGTGAGTCTCGAGCACAATAATAAACAGCAGAATATTCAGTCTTCAGACTGTTCATCTGCAGATACAGCTGCTGTCTGCTGTTGTCTCTGGAGATGGTAAACCGGCCTTGGACTGATGGAGAGTATAATTTGCTGCTGCCACTACCGCTCTCAATCCGACTAATCCACTCCAGTCCTTTTCCAGGAGCCTGTCTAACCCAGTGCATGTAGTAGCTGCTGAATGTGAATCCAGAGCCTGTACAGGTCAGTGTGTGGGATTCTCCAGGTCTTTTAACCGCTGGTTCAGATTGTGTCAGAGTCTGACCATCAACACCTGTCAAGATAAAACAGCATCGGTCATTTGATATAACTTGAGAAACTTTTGAAGACAAATTCAACTCAATATCAGTGAAACTCTTCACCTGCCCAGCAGAGAGTTAAAAGCAGCAGTCCTGTCCTATAGTCCATCATGTTAAACTGTGTGTCCACTGTTTTCTGTCATCCTTTCTGCAGTCAGATAAGTAGAGGTGGAAGACATCTGAGTTTTGCATTGACTCCTCCTCACAGGGAGGAGAGAACTAGATTGGACTTGACGTTCAGTTTATTGTTTCATGAAATGTTTGTCAGTGGATCTAAAGTTTGTCTGACATGTTTTAATTTCATTTGTGTAACATAAAATGAATCAAAACACATTTCATCATGACATCATCCTTTCCTGTGCTGGTCAGAAGATGAACTAAATAATTATTGCCACGGGTGCTCAGCTCCGAGGCACTCCTCTGCAGCTAGAATAGCTGAGAGGAGTGCCTCGGGGCGATCTATTAATCTTCTGTTTCGGGTTTATTATTCTTCCGCCAAATTTCGGCGCGTAACTCGTCCCGCAGCTTTGAGAAAACCCCGGTAATATATACAT
>NW_019525525.1:267912-270521 GCF_002814215.2 Seriola lalandi dorsalis | reverse complement strand
CCAGTAAGAGAAACAGAGTGCACATTTAAATATCTCATATCAGTTTACATATGTTTTCACAAAGATTTCATATGGCCTCTCATGACTTTGCTAAAGGTTTTAGTTTTCGAGTGTATTATCAGACTTGAAAACTAACCAACTGTAAAATCTCCACATTTACATGTTGAGATGAACAAGGGCTGGTGAATCCAGGTGCTGGTGAGTTGATGACAATATGATTGATGACATAATAAAATAATGAAAAAAAGATAAAATGTTAATAGCTCTGTCATGATTATTGTGTATTAAACTTCCAAAAGTAAAACTAGACAAGATAAAAACAGAGTTGCAACATCAAGTGTTATGTCATGTAAACATTTATTTTCAAAGACATAAAGGTTTTGGTTTTACATTTTGTAATTTTATAGTGATTACTTACATGATACTATGAGAATACAAGAAAAAATGTGAATGTTTTTTTTGTGAATGTTTTTTTTTTAAGAAATTTTTTCTTCTTTCATTTAACCTGAAATGACAGAAAAAATCATAAAAATATGGATTAGTAACATGCACCAAATGATGAAATTCTTAATTGTTGCCAAATAAATGTGTGGTTATATTGAAAATGTAATATATGACCAACTCATGCACATAACAGTTGCTGCATCATAACATATTATAATACAGATATAAATCCTGAATGCTGGTCTGAGTTCTTTTTAAGGATGTCCTACATTTTAAAGTAAAACATTTATCCCTGGTACCTAGATATCTATTATATTTCCAAAGCCATCTCAAGATCTTAGGAAAGTCAGCTCAACTTCATTATTGTAAAGTGAGGAACTGCACTAGCATGTACTATTCTGGGAAGTTGTAACATAAATATATATAGCACCAATAAAAATGTTTTGACATTTTGTGACAATTATATTTTATAACTGCCTTCTTTTGTAGGGTGTTGTATGTAATTGATTAATTTATCTTAAATTATGAGAACATAATATTTTTGGATAATATTGAACGTACAGTAACAGGAATATCAGCACCAGACAGTATTCAATTCACTATGATAGCCTTAAAATTTGAAATAAAGATTGGTGGGGTCAAAATGTTACATTTTTGATAAGACATGACTCAATATACCACAGGTTACCACAGTCATTTCAACATCTAAAGAAATGTCTGTAAATCTCATTATACATAATAAAGGTTGTTTTACGTATTTGATAAACTAATTTATCTTACATTATGAGAAAATTATATATTTTTTCAATATTGAAAATACAACAAGAGTAAAAATGACAGCAACAGACATTATTCAATTCAATATAATAGACTGGAAATTTGAAATAAATGTTACATTTTTGATAAGACATGACTCAATATACCCCAGATTACAGTTATTTCAACAACTTTAAAGTATTATATGTGAATTTCCTTATGCTTATAAAAATTTAATGTGGTTCACAGCATGAAGTTATGCAAGTGTTATTGTTGTTTCAGGTATTCGTAACAGCAATAAGATGCAGTCAAACATTCATAATGCTTTATAACATTTACTGAGGTACTTAAAATGATTCTTGTGTTACTCACATTTTTCCTATCATGTTATTTAATGCCATGTTGTTTGAATACATAAAACATCTCAAACATATAAACTCATTGTTACCTTGAAAACTGTGGTTCCAATGGTGAACAGCAGAGTGATGAGGAAGAGAAGGATGAAGGTGAGGGCTGTGCCTCCCATGTTATCTTCTTCTACCTCCATGGCACTGTTTGATTCCATCAGGATCTCTGGATCTAATGTACAATAATAACTCAGTCAATACTGGGCCAATCCACAACCAGCTATGAACAAAGTCATGAGACAAAGACCAGTAAACTCAATTAGTTACTTACAGTAGATAAATATATTTATAACTTTATAGGTCATAGTGGATTCAATCAGTAAACCAGTCAGTCAGTCAGTCATTCCAAGTATAAAATAGACAACCATAAATTGATTTAAATAAAGAAAGTACTGGCTTATGTCTTTGTACTTATTATATTGATGAGTGCACCATAAAGTTAATATTTTTGCCTGTCTTTCTAAAATGTTGATTAGGTTTATTAAAGTGGTTCTACAGTGATGCTGATTTGCTTTTGAAAGACTCCTTCATTGGCGTGGCATGCATGACTTGGCTTGTGAATCAGCTCATTTGACTGAGAGACCACAGATCCAGAGTTAGTCATCTATCTTGTGTTTGGGGTGCAAGACCCAGTAGAGGAAACACACATACACAAGGACAAGTTACATACGGCTCAGTGACCATCGACAAACAAAAATGAACAAATGTGATCCATTTAATAGAATGTTTGCCTGAAGTTAGTGAGGTGTGATGACAGCGTTTTTCTAGTGAATACAATATGATGTTGAGAGTTTGATATATTGTTAGTCACTTGCTGATATGTACATTAATTGTTTTTGCGTTAGAATTGCACTGCAACTGCACACACACGATCAACATGGAGCTCTAAATACTGGTTGAATTAAGACATGAACTGCATGTGACAAACTACAACAGAGTTACAAAGTGCTTTTTTTATTTTGATTTTGAATCTGCATTAAAAAGACAAACACAATGTCGTAT
>NW_019525525.1:264521-267892 GCF_002814215.2 Seriola lalandi dorsalis | reverse complement strand
ATAAAGTATCTATCTATCTATCTATCTATCTATCTATCTATCTATCTATCTATCTATCTATCTATCTATCTATCTATCTATCTATCTATCTATCTATCTATCTATCTATCTATCTATCTATCTATCTATCTATCTATCTATCTAGGTTTTAATTTAACTTGATTGTTTTTATAATGTGAGGGTGAAAGGTGTTCATCAAAAAACTACAACAATATAGACAAAATAAACATCATCACTGTGAATCTTGGGGTCTGGGGATTTTGTACAGCTGCTGAACCAACTCAACTCACTGTGAGTGTCGAGCACAATAATAAACAGCAGAATCTTCAGTTTTCAGACTGTTCATCTGCAGATACAGCTGCTGTCTGCTGTTGTCTCTGGAGATGGTAAACCGGCCTTGGAATGACTGAGAGTAGTAGATGCTACTACTACCACTGATAATGGCAATCCACTCCAGTCCTTTTCCAAGATGTGTATAAGAGACAGGCTATACACCATGTTATTGTTTTTCCACTCATCAAGGCTGAGAGATAACTGGCCATAAACAGAATAGGATCCATTGTTTTTTACAGGGTTTGTGGTACTGATCTCGTATTTTGAGGCTGAGGCTGCCTCGTCATCAACAAGCCAAGACACGAAAACCTCATGAGGGGAGAAGTCTTTCACATAGCAAGTCAGGGTCACCGTTTCTGTTCTAGTGTGTTCTACTGGTGGCAGCATAAATACTGAAGGACGCAGAGTCTCTCCTTCTGTAAGCATGAAAGAACAATTAGGCCTCCTGCCACATATAAAAGTGAGTATATTACATTAAGAAATCTCTGCCATAAAATACACCTAGAAATAACATTCATAATGTGTTTGATGTCAGAGAAGAGGAATTAAACACAGATTTTAGAGCATAATTGCTGAACAGTCTTACCGATATTCCTTTCATAGAGTTTCTTGAGTGGTTCCTGGAAATTTTCATGTTCAACAACACAGTAGCGCTTTACCCCAATGTTCCATTCGTCATATGAGATGTCAAGCGGAAGGCTCAATGGTTTTCCATTGAAGGGGCCCTGCAAGGCTCCAGGCATTTCGTTTCCGTACTGGTCCTCCCAAAACATCTTGTCAACACCTTGCCCATTGACTTTACATGTTATAGTTCCTTTTCCATGTAAAAACAGATCCTCTACTTTGGGGCCTTCAATCTTTAGCTCCACATCTGGTGCATTACATTCTGGAGATGCAGAAGGAGATATTAATGAACAATTATTGAATGGAAAAGGCTGAAAACCATTGAAATTTAAATGAACTTCATGTAAAATTTACAAAGAAAATTCTGAAATTTACTCACGTCTTTTGTTGTAGATCACAGATGAATTAGTGAATTCATATCCGTTTTCCCTTTTCCCCTTGAACTCACATGTAAACTCAGTTTGAGGAAGCAAATCATGGGATGGCACTGTGAGAAAACTTGCTGCACTGTAAAACTTAGTTCCATTCTTCAAATTTGTTGTAGTTGGCGTTTTGATCTCATATATTTTGTTGTTGATTTCCTCTCCACTTTTCAGCCATTTGATGTCATATTCTTCTGGTGAAAAATCTTTAGCATAGCAGGAGAAGGATGCCTCCTTTTCATCATTAGAGGAGGCCAATGCTTTAAGACTGATTGGCAATTGATACACAGGCGCTGAAAAACAAACACATACACAAATATATATATGCAGAAGCAGAGAATGACTTGTGTATATATATATATGCAGAAGCAGAGATGAATAAAGTGCTACAATGTTCATGTAATCTAGATTGACTGTATATTCGAATGTAAATGAGTTCATGACTTTTCTGTACTATTGTATGTTATGCAACTTGCACACACAAATGCGCATATTGATCACACTCCTCAAGTTAATTGTAACTTTATACTAAAACGCAGAAAGAATCAAAAGGAAAACAAGATTTTAAAGTTAAAAATATACATAACTGAACCACAGATCTTTAATGCTTGCTTCTGCATATACATTAATTTTTCATGCAAGCAAACAAAGATTTCATGTTAATTATTAATTATTACAACTTAATGATATCGACATACAGTGAAAGTGGTGGCAGACAGAGATTAGGGAGAACTGGAATTATGCAGACAAACGGAAAGAAGCAGAGCACACTGCAACAATCTGTTCTTAGTCAGGTGCAGAAGACATATAGTATATTAGTAAAAAATAAAAAAGACAGAGTCAGAAGCTGAATATACATGAGAAAGATTCAGCCTTCTCAGTCCACCTCACTATTTGGTTTGCATGCTAGGACAACTAGTTATGAAATCCATAATAGTTAAGGATATATTTTCCTTTTTCATTTGTAAAAGTTGTATTTCATTTGTCTGCTGTCTTATATGTTAATGTTTCCTTGAATTGACAGGTTGGAGTATAGGCCTATTTCTTTTTAAAACAGTTATATCCCTTAGTACAATTATTTAATTTTCCCTTGTCTTTTTTTTTTCTTAAAACACTTTGAACTACATTTATTGCATGACTTGTGTTATAGAAATATAATGATATATAATTAAATATAATTACAATTATCAAAAACTTGAAATAGCAGTTTGATATAAGGTCACCAAATTATCTTATATAAAACATGCTGCTATGTAAGGTTACACATTTGCCCTCATCAGAAGTAGCGTAGTAGTACTTGATTAGAGGCAAATTATTTGTACTGAAAAATCTAAGCCTGTTTTCAACTAAGGGTGTTCTGGTTGATACTGTGTTATATTTCAGTTTTCTTGTAATAGCCTACCAATGATCAATTATCAGTTACATTATGTAATGAATACATTTCCTTTTAAAACATTAAAATTGTTGCACAAATTTAAAAGATGTTAACAGCTCTGCCATGTAAAACTACTCAAATCAACTACTAAAAGGCATTTGTATAGGGCTTAACATAGGTCTTACGTGGTGGTGGTGGTGGTGGTGCAACTATAGCTCCATCAGTTCCCGCAGGATGTGTAGCAACACACTTGAAATTTGCCTTGTCATTCCAGTCCTGTCTTCTCACTTGGATCTGAGTGACTCCTGTGTAGACATTTCCTTTCTGTACTGGAGGGTACTGAATGAAGTCCGTCAAGGCAGCCCCATTTTTGTCCCATGTGAAAGTCAGTGAGGAAGGTGTGAAGCCGGTGGCAAGGCAGCCAAGACTGACCATGTCTCCAGTTCCAGAACTACATGGCCTCAGAGGAAACACAGTTGGACCAGTTGATGTTGCTAAGAAAGGAAAAACAAAAGTGCGATTAAAATACCAAGAATATAAACATAAGACATTTTTAACTGAGCATTGGATAAAAGAGACAGAAGTCAACTGAGCTGATTCAGCAGTGTAAAAAAGCT
>NW_019525525.1:263243-264471 GCF_002814215.2 Seriola lalandi dorsalis | reverse complement strand
ACTGAACTTGTTCTTTAGTGAATCTTTGTAGTATGTGGTGTATCCAACATGTGCACTTCCAATCCACTCCAGTGCTTTCCCTGCAGGCTGTCTGATCCAAGCTGTGCGATAGCTGCTAACAGAATAAGAGACCTGACAGGTGATGGTGAGACGTTGACCTGGCTGCACAGTCACAGAGGCTGGCTGTGTCAACTGTTGACAATTCACACCTGTTAAAAAAGAAAATGTTTCATGAAAAATGATCAAGTTATCCAGCAAGAGAAGAAATGTTGACTATGACAAATCCAGAGAGACTCACAGGATCCAGTTGCCAACAGCAGCAGCAGAGCTACAGAAAACATGGTTTATGGTGAAACTGAAGAGATGTGAGCTTCTGATCCTCTTTAACTTCCACTGACAGTCTCATGTCTTTATAACTGTATCACATGGAAGATTACTGAATTTGCATAGAGACCTGCAGATGATGGTCACATGATGTCATGTGACCAACGTCAGTTTGGAGCTAATCACAGGAAACTTTTTGACTTTTCGACATGTTTTCATTGAACGATCCGACAGATTTGTTAATCTAAAATTTAAACTGAACTGAGTTTCATAATGATTTTAATTCTGTTTTTCTGTTTAATTATTATTAAAATAAATAATATCCTTCACATGAATATACATTAAATGGCTTGATTGGAAACTCTGTACATCCCCAGTCTATTCTTTCCAGAGTCTTTTTTAAAACTTGCCTCAGAATAAAAAGGATGATGTTGTCTAAACATGGTTAAAACTAACCAGGAATGAAAAATGACATATGAATATCTCCTTAAATTTACAGAGCAAAGGGAAAATTGGCATTAACTTCCCTCAAGGTTTTTTAAAGTACGAAGAGCAATATACTGTATTTACAATGCTATTATGCCACACAGCAGACACACACTTCAGCTCCTGAGAAGAAACTTTTTATAGTACTTGTATATTATTGAATATTTAGATAGAATCAACAAAAGCCTATAAACAGTATGAAGACTTATTTCCTGCAGAAAGTTGGTTTTTTGCAGTTTTACATTTAAAGAAAAAGAATAAAAATCCTCTCAAACAAAAAGAAAAGTGTCTTTGTTGTAGAAAATCACCAGTGACCATTTCATCACATGAAAACAATGAACATCTGAACCTTCAGTCTTCTGGTTAGTCATATTTAGATCTACTTCCTACATCTTGTAGACATGATAAACCAACTCTA
>NW_019525525.1:261892-263193 GCF_002814215.2 Seriola lalandi dorsalis | reverse complement strand
TTTATAGCTGAGTAACAAGGAAGGTCACTGAGTTTGCATAGAATCAAACACATGAAGCATCAGTGTTGGTCTAACTGGAGCCAATAGAAGAGTCTGTTCAGTGTTACTTTATCTAGAGAGTGAAAATATGAAGGGAAGTCTCTACCGCTTTACATGTGATATTTTGTTTTCAATATACACTGTATTTTATAATTTGAAATGATCAATGAAATATTACATATATATTATATATATAGTTATTGCATCTCTGCTTTTCTTGTGATCTATTTGTCAAAATATGATGTTTTGAAACCAAATTTTTAGTTACATTCAATATATAACAAAACACATCCAAAAAATTAACATTACAATAACGATGGTGATAAACACCCATAGAAACTAACAGACCAACCACCAGGAGTCTTACTTTCTGTGAGCCATGTTCACAATCTGTCTAGTATTTTTCAAATTGTTAAAATCCACTTTTAAAATGATCTGAGTTTTTTTCCTCACAGAATAGGTTTACACCCTCCTCTTTACATCAAATATATGAGCACAGCATTTCATTAAGTGCAACAGTTCCACATCCACTGATTTGCTTACTTTTTTATTTGCTGCAAACATGAGCAGTGACAGTAGCCAGGATCATGTATCGACTTACAATATATGGTTTTTCACATGTGTATTTGAGAGAAAGACGTAATGAGCTTGTCTGATGTGTAGTTGAGTGGAACATCTATAAAGTACAATTGCACATCTGTCTCACACACTTTCATTTAAAAACCCATCAGTCAATGATCAGCAGTTAGTAAGGTGCTGAGACATTTTTAATGATTATTTGTGTTGGTTGATGATGATTATTGTTCTCACAGCCAGTTTCTATAAAACCAACAATAAATGAAGGTAAAATGGAAGTACAGTTATTCACTAACATCCATCAGCACAATAAAGATGGATGCTAGTTATTGTGTTATTGTGACTGTCTGGCACAGTAATACACAGCAGTGTCTTCAGGCTGCACATTCTGTCCATTTAGAGTCACTGTTTTGCTGGAAGAGTCTAAGCTGTACCTGAACTTGTTCTTCAGCGCATTGTTTTGACTAAGAACACCTCCTCCCCACTGATGAACAATCCACTCCAGTTTTCCTTCACGCTGTCTGATCCAACCTGTTGCGTAGCTGTTATCAGTCAGAGAATAACCAGAGACCTGACAGGTGATGGTCAAAGACTGTCCAGGCTGCACAACCACTGAGTCTGGCTGGATGAGATCAATACTGTACACACCTGTGGAAACAGAAATCAACATCATCTCCATCATTCAT
>NW_019525525.1:260823-261842 GCF_002814215.2 Seriola lalandi dorsalis | reverse complement strand
TTCCAGTCAAATAAGTTGTTTTTTTGAAAATGTTTTTTCTCCTTCTCTCTGAATTTGAATAGTTTTCAGAGGTTGAAATTTGTGTTGCATTATTGAAATTAAAAAAGAGCACTTGAGAAAAATCAACAAGGAAGATGCATTAAAGTAGAAATTCTGCTGCCTTTTGCAGACAACTCTGAAATAATGAACGTCTGAGTTTTACACAAAAAATAGGAATTGTTTCTGCTCCGAACTGCAGTAAAATTTTTTGACATGAAAAACGTTGAAATTCAGCAAAATGTCACGTCTGGTTGAAGTTTACAAAGTGAATTTTACACTTTACTCATCTTACACTGAGTAAAAGCATGTGATTGGATGAGACCAATATTGTATACACCAGTAGAAACAGAAATCAATATTATCTCCATCAGTCATCTGACTATTCATTGATTCTAATGTGTTGATTAGTGTGAATCCACTGAAAGCTCCTTTATAATGTGTGAGATGTGCGACACAACAGATATAATCACAGCCTGTCAGTGTCTTCTCAGAGGCTCTGTCCAACTCCAGGCTTTAGTACCAGATCCTATT
Organism: Seriola lalandi dorsalis; assembly: GCF_002814215.2. Lineage (NCBI taxonomy): Eukaryota > Metazoa > Chordata > Actinopteri > Carangiformes > Carangidae > Seriola > Seriola lalandi. The sequence continues at coordinate 261,272 of NW_019525525.1, read as the reverse complement.
TTCATACATTTCACATAAAAAAAAAATATATATTTTAACAGATCAATGTAACAGAAAACATCAGAGGATTGATAACGCAAGAATGCAAGACAACTAAGACAACAAATGTGAAAAGAGAGTCAGGAAAGTCTGCACGAAATAAAGTGGATCAATTGTGAGCAGCTGGTGAATAATCAGGATAATCAGGACAAGGTGTGTGTGTGTGTGTGTGTGTGTGTGTGTGTTGGTATGTTGGTCATACTTGAATAAACATATAAGTATAATCTACTACATTGTTTGTAACATCATTTAAATTCATTATAAGTGTTGGGGGTGAAAGATAGATTTTGGTCTCAGGTCATATTTAAAGATCTGCTGCCACAAACTCATTTCAGTGACATGATGTGTTTTATTGTTAACCAGCCATCATTCACTGGGGAATGTGTTTTCAGAGCCTGACATGCTTCAGT
>NW_019525525.1:260179-260773 GCF_002814215.2 Seriola lalandi dorsalis | reverse complement strand
TTCCAGTCAAATAAGTTGTTTTTTTGAAAATGTTTTTTCTCCTTCTCTCTGAATTTGAATAGTTTTCAGAGGTTGAAATTTGTGTTGCATTATTGAAATTAAAAAAGAGCACTTGAGAAAAATCAACAAGGAAGATGCATTAAAGTAGAAATTCTGCTGCCTTTTGCAGACAACTCTGAAATAATGAACGTCTGAGTTTTACACAAAAAATAGGAATTGTTTCTGCTCCGAACTGCAGTAAAATTTTTTGACATGAAAAACGTTGAAATTCAGCAAAATGTCACGTCTGGTTGAAGTTTACAAAGTGAATTTTACACTTTACTCATCTTACACTGAGTAAAAGCATGTGATTGGATGAGACCAATATTGTATATGTGGCAGCATAGTCTATGCACTGCACCTAATGTGCCTTGAACGCACCTTGATGGCCTGATAGCCTATCCGTGAGCAGGGGCCAGTATTTAATACGGCCCTCTCCCCTGCTCTTTCGCTTCCCAATTCACTTCCGGTAGCAGGCCGGCTTCCTTTTTACCACAGCGTGCGTCCCGCTGTGTGTACTGCTCTGTTGCTCCTGTATGCTCCTGTTTGGCATGG
>NW_019525525.1:233275-260129 GCF_002814215.2 Seriola lalandi dorsalis | reverse complement strand
AAATGCCAATATTTGCTGAATATTAAGTAAAACTTGCAAATTCAAACTCCTGACCTAAAGGCAAATGAGAATACTGTTAGCATTATGAGACCGTCAAGTAAGTTTTCTGAAGTTATGTGGTTGTGCAGCTGCAGAGTTACGCCTGTAGTTTGGCGGAAGAATAATAAACCTTACTGAAATATATAATGCCCCGAGGCACTCCTAATGATGGATGTGATGATGCATTATTATGAATTGTATATACAATTTCATCAGTTTGATGAAGTTTGAGAGAAATTACATTGGCAGTGTTAGTTGCAGTGTAATGGTCCACTCCATTTATCTGACCTCGCAGCCTTGCAACTCATTCTATATATAAAGTTTTTTCATTGCAGCCCAAAAGCCACTCAAATACTTTGCCAGAAACAACAGCTCCTAGCTTTGCCATTCCACAAGCTCAGGATGTGTCCAACTCCACTTCCCCATCTCTCATCACTGGTCTGGACGACTCCAGCTCTTCGTTTCAAGTTGGCAGCCTGCCTGACACCAACTCCTTGCCCCTTGTTGGTGGCTTGGTCAACACCTGTTCCTAGTTTCCAGTCCACAGAATGGTGGGCTGGCAGTCTGGCCAGCTCCCACTGCCGATCTCCCATTGGCCGCCTGCTGCCTCCAACTCCTGATAGTAGTAGTAGTAATAATAGTAGAGCTCCAATCGCTACAAAAAAAAAACATTAATACAATGATACAATACACACCAAAGTACAGTGGATTGTTTTTTATGAAAAGTTTCTCAACCTGAATAGTAAGTATTGTGTTTTCTCTCTCCTCACAGTGGTTAGCAGCATATTAGCAAAGGATGTGTTCTTTGACTAACTGGGATTTCAAACACTAATAACTCATCAGAAGCTGTCTCCCTCACATTCACAGTCAGGATTCTAATAAAAGAACAGCTTATTAGCATTGATACATAGAAATTATCAAGGTTTTAAGACTATTCTGTGGCGTTTCCTATCATCGCAACATGTTCTCGAGATGTTTTCAGGAGGAGGTCTCAAGGGGAAGTGTTGGGAAACGGCTAAAGTTAGCGGACCTGTGTCAAAACAGCATTACATAACTTTAACCCAGTCTGGTCCTATGTGGGGGAGAAAAAAAACAGCGGCAGAGAGAAGCAGACTTACCTGCGTTTCGGGAGTGCCAGGTGAACTTGTGGAAGCCATTGCCTAGGTATACAGTCCTGTCAGGCTTCTGAATGTATATAAATTACACAACACATCATTATACAAAAATATCAAAATTAATTGAGATAAGATTTTTTTGTTTGTTTGTTTTGTTTTTAATTCCTGTGTTTCAAGACCTATCGAATAGTGTGGGATGGAGAGATAAAAAAGCCTTATCAAAGGGTCAGAAATTTTTGTCTACTATTTGGTTTAAAATAAAACACTAGCAAAACTATTGAAATTCCCATCAATCTCAGTTGTATTGTGTTTAAAGTAGGACTGCCACCTAATCTATCCCTCCAAGTTTTTTGGCATTTTTGCAGGCTAAAATAGCTGATTTCACGGCACCTTTTCTTAAAAATTGTGATACATATTGCAATGTTTTTAGATGGGTTTTTTGCTATGAAACTGCAGGAAGGCAACTTGTACCAGTGAGAATAAATCCAGTGCAGTGCAAGTGGTGACACCCTGAGAAATTGCCGATAGCCGATGTGATCGGGGGATGGGTGTACACCAGTGGCGGCTGATGGTCTTATAATGAGGGGAAGCTCATTTTCGGCCTACATCATAAAATGTTTCCGTTTATTTATATGTAAATTCGCAGAGTGACGGAAGAGAGTCGCCAAACACAACGCTAGTCGTTTTTAACAAAGACAAAGTCGCTGAGGATCAGTAACGTCTCCAGATCAACTACAAACGGAATGAAAAACTTGAAAAATGCTCTGGTGGATGCTTATACTTCAAGATCGCTGATTCGCTCATTTCGCTGTCAATCAAAAAGGGACTCAGCCTCAGACAGATGATCCAATCATCATGCAGAAGCCGAGCGTCCGGGACAGCCCACTGTCCCATAGACCCCCAGAGACGCTAAGCATCCGATGGGCGGGACAAAGCCCAGCATTTATCCAATGACCGTCTAGTTTCACTGCAGTGGAACAACCCACTCTATGCTTCCCCACTGAAGTCAGTAGACGCTCGGCGTCTACACTGTGTAAAGCACTGTGGCGCTGCGGGGATGAATGAGAAGGAAGTTGTGGCGGTTACCTGTGATAAGTAGCTCATTCTGAACAAAAGATGAACGTGTTCTAGCGCATATTTAGTCAATGAAATGTACACACAACAGTACATATTTGACCACTTATTTTGTTGACATTTTTGGGGAAGCTGAGCTTCCCTTGCAGTCTTAGAGCAATAGCCACTGGTGTACACTACAGATTACACAGCTCTTGGTGCCAGAAGCTGTTCACGCTGGTCAACAAGCGATTACACTCCTCTGCTCTGTCTTAATCGCAGATAGAGCTGATCTTTATAAAAGTTTTCTGGCTACTATATGAACAGTTTTATCTTGAAAGGAATGAGAGGATGTTTTGTGTTTTTTCATCTTTACTAATTACCCATTTAGTAAAGATGACAATTTCATTTGTTTTTATTAGCTCTCTTCATGACAGACTCTTTAGTGATGATCAGCTCTTCAACCGCTCAAAATGTATATTCATATCAACCAGATTATGTGAACTGTAGATATTTCATTTCATCTGGAGAAAAAAAGTAGCGGGGCGTCCTTCCGGTGGCTCCAGCAGCTCTACCCTTGGGGACTTATGTTACCCTATGAGGGAGAGAGCAAGGACTGACCATAAAAAGCGAGTGCGTCTCGTTTTGCTACTTCTCTCCCTCATTGACTCCAGAAATTCTATTTACCACCATAAAAAGCAGCAGGATCAGAAACTGAACTAAATGACGTGTTCTGTCTGTCTGTTTGTCGATCTCTCTACATGACAGACGCTTTAGTGGTGATCGGATCTTTAACTGCTTAAAATGTATACAAATATCAACTGGATTATTTAACTTTAAAAAAAAAAAAAAAAAAAAAAATAGTGGAGCGTCGTTCAGGTGCACTCCGGCAGCACTACACCTATGGTTCCACGACAATGTACAAAACAATTTTAAAACATCAGGGAATTGCTTTATACGGTCTTTAACAGTGATTTGTTGGTAAATAGGAGACGTTCATGTCACACATCTGCAGCTTCACAACAAGCTTCAAAATCAGAAAAATGGATGTGAGTTTGGTGATGTACATCAAAGTTTTGCACAGGGCCTGGTATGATTGGTTCAACTTGCAGGAAGCTATGATGATTTGTATAATTTGTGGAAATGTTAATGTGATTGGAAAAAATGCAAGGTCGCACAGGATTCAAAGGGATTGGCTGAATTTGCATTAATTATTGCGTTCGGGACATTGCAACATTCTGGAGGGACTGCCTAATAGTCAACCAAATGCTAGTCCATGAGAAGATTCTTAGTCGACCAAAAATTCCAAAGTGTGAGATCGGTTCAAGAGGTTAAAGATGACCCCAATAAAGATGACATGCAAACTCTGCAAGCAATTACTTGTTGACTCAAACGACACTTGTCATTTGAAACGTAAGTTGCCTGACGTCAATGTGAACAATTTTACTTATACAATTTTTCTTAGCCCTGGTCTATCATAAACCTCTGATGACTACTCAACTAATAGCTTGAAGTAATGACTACAAGTCAACTAGGAAAACCTTCGGTCAGGGGTAGCCCTGGTTTACAGCTGCTATATGTAAGCTTTTGATATTGCTACATAGCCAACTTTAGCAGTAGCAGCTGTTTACTTGTCACTCTAGAGGAAATGTTCAGCAAACTTCATTTCTTTACTTGCCAAGATTTGTCTCAAGCAACATAAGCAACAGCAATTTTAACTATTATGTTTTTTCCATTTCTATCTCTGGCAAGCAACCATTATCACCATCACCAGCTCATCACAAGAAACTACGATCGGTGGCAGAGAAAAATTACAAAGAGCGCCTTTAATGCTTATTTGCAAAAGTTATCACGCTAATATGCTAAACTATAGAAAACAGAATTACTTGTTAAACATTAACATGTTAGCGTTGCCACTTTGAGCATATCAGCATCCTAATCTCAGCATTTACCATGACAGCAGTCTCATGTTCAGTGGCTATGGCCATACTTAAATGCTGTAAAATGTCATGGCTTGTTGTGTCATGATTTATCCTTAGTTCTGTTAAATTTTCTGTGTTCAAATAAAGTAACTGTAGATGAGGCTTTGGGGTAAACCATTCAAAACAGTCTGACCCAGATCTATAGAGCTAGCTTCCATGTAGCACTTTGTATCTTTCAAGCTGATGTGAATGAAAGATTATAGTACCTCAAAGAGAAGGGATGATTATTTTTTCTCAGTGGTGCCCCATTCATTTTAACCTCCTCCTAATGTAGGGGGGCAGCTGTGGCCCAGGAGGTAGAGCGGGTCGTCCACTAATTCGAAGGTCGGTGGTTCGATCCCTGAGTGGTCAGTATGACTAGAAAAGCGCTAGTCCATTTACCATATCTAAAGCTATAACTGATTTTTTTTTGGCCAATATTGAGAAGCATTATCATGTTTATTAATTTGGAGTCATGTTTGTGGTCACTTGACAAATGTAAGTCCAATACTTACTTTCCTTTTGGCTACATTTTTGGTCTCTACGAACTCCTAAGAGAAATATCTGGCTCTCTAGCTGCTAAATGCTTCCTCATGTTCACCAGCTAGTTGCTAGTTGTGTCTATCTCCTGTTTTGTGCTAAGCAGATAAAGCAGTAGAGTAGAGCAATGGTTTGTTTTAAATTTTTCGTTGAGACAGCTGCCTGCTGTGGCCAAATATGATGCTATGAGAGCAGCGAAAGCGAACCACAACAGTAAAGTTGTAATAAACTGCCCACTTCATTGAAGCCAGACACCAAGCTAAAATTAGCTTGATAACCACCAGTTGCACATATGTTTTACCCAGTAGTCTGTGTGGAGCCGGGGTAAGTTTAAAGTTGACTAGCTATACTTCAAAGGCTGTGGGTGCTAACCAGTTTCTTGGGGGAATCCCTGCATCACAAATGTTAAATGTTTTTTGTTATTAAGACATACAAACTTATTTTACTATAATTTACGTCCTGTTTGATGGAAATGGTATATTGAAATAATGAGAAAAAAAAGGTCATTATATCATGAAAGTATGAAAGCTAATACTACTACACACATATATTTTTTATAGTTTTTGGAAATTCTATTCTATTTTTTTGAATGGGGCATTTATTATTGAAACCTTTATATTTATAAAACCCATTATATTTTCCTTTAGATAATTATATGTCATTGATTTCTTCAAATATTGGGGTATGTAGCCTGAACTGATGCTGCAAACCCAACTTTTCAGTTCACAGCTCATGTACAGAATGAATTTTGCAATGAATGTTTGGCGATATTAAATGAAGTAATGTAATGAATTTTTTCGATTTTATGTGTGCTATGCTCAAGCATGTTCACTTAGCTGGTTGATAATTAACATACTCTTAGCACTCATCATATACTTATTTTGCATTACTCAGTGGTACTGGTTCAGACAGTGCTGCGGCAAACACAAATACTTTCTGTCAGATTGTAATTGTTTAATTTTTATTGTATTGAAAATCCACAATCCACAAAGAAGACAGGGTAATTTCTTTTGCCTACTTTCGTGTAATGTATTAGTGCTCATGTCTGAGCCCTTGGCTTAAAGTCTTAAGTTTCAGTTTGCTAACTGGCTGCGGAAGCACCTGTTGTGGTGAAAGTTGTTTCCTGAGTTACATAAATAGTAACCAGTAAGGATGCTGATAACCTCAGGTCCAAAATGTACACATTTTCATTTATCTTTTTATTTTGCCCCTAATTTAAGTATAGAATCACATTTTAAGTTATGGGGAGCAAATAGAGTTCAATGCGACAATTAAATACTTAATGGATCCTTAATTCATGACCATAATTACATTTTAGACATAATGTAATTAACCCAATGTCAAATTAACTTTTAGAGGATAAAAATCTTTTTTGTACTTTTTGTTTGTTTTTCAGTAGGTGAAATCTATTATATTCGCTTATACAAAGCATGAGAAAGAAATAATTAAGCCTTTCTGAGCTGTTGTTAATCCCCTTTTTTTTTTTAAAGGTAAAGTAAGTACAGTAAGAACAAATTACCATTCTTTTCCTCTGAGTATCACCTTTCTTCAATGTCTAATACATTTGGAAACTTTTGTAAATATCTTCTGTTTTCCCTGACTTATGCCTCAGTTAAGTTTTTGTATTGCCATATATCACTGTGCCCCACCCCACCCCATACACAGCAGTATATACTCATACAAAAACCTCTGCCTGATTGTGCATAGTATTCACTATATCTCAGTACCTTTTTAAGGTCAAACTATGAAATAAAAAACACTCCACTTTTTCTCTTTTATGTAATATTATACCCTTTGAAACCTAATTACTCTTTTACTGTTGTTTAGTTTTGTTTCGTTTATTTTAAATCAAATTTTTTATTTTGGTAACAAAATGATCGTTGTGTGAAACTGTATCACTTCCAAGCTCATGGTATCCTAACACAACCTCTTGTTTGAGAACACATCATCGTCACATTATTAATTTTGGTAAGAAGAGGGGTTTTTTTGGACACAGGCCTACTTTTTTTCCTTTCTGTGTCAGTAATCTTCACCTTTTGTTTGAGAACACATTATCGTCACATTATTGATTTTCAAAAGAAGAGTTTTTTGTTGGACAACACCATACACAACATTTCCTTCTCAGTGGAAGGAGGTTTTTGTCATAGGATGCATCACTGTTGCCGTTGCTACTGTACACTATGATTTAACCCTGTATAAATACTCCACCCTGCTCACTGGCTATCATTACACACAGATGCTGTTGATTTAAGTGTTTCTTAATTTAAAGATTGAATCATGTGAAAGGAATCAGAAGCAAAAAAGTTACGGGATGATTTTTTTAAATTATTATTTAGTTTCTTTATATTTGGTCTTGCTTTGCACACTGAAAATGGCTTCATAATTATGATAATAGTACTACTAAACCAATACAAATGCTGTTGATATTTGCAGCAAAACACTGGACAAATGATGATGCATATTTCATATCCAGTAAGTTCTTTCAGGTGTATCATGCAAAGGTTTGGTGAACGAACACAAAGGGGTGTGTCTCATTTCTTCACAGTCTAGTGATTTGGGTAAATAACCTGATCTTCTCTTTTAATTGAGTTACATTGACTTTGTGCTTCAGTTGAGTTATGAGCAGGTATTTGTACTACCATCTATCACTGTGGTTCCCACCATACACAGCAGTACATACTCATACAAAAACTTCTGCCTGATGGTGCACAGTATTCACTATATTTCATTACCTTTTAACAGTGAAACTATGAAATCAAAAAAAGAACATTCCACTTTTACTGTATTTTATGTAATATTTTACCCTTTGAAACCTAATTACTACACTTTTGCTTTTGTTTCATTTTTTTTTTTTTTTAAATCAAATTTTTTTTTTAAAACTTTTTTATTTTGGTAATATTAATGTTTTCCCTCTCTGAAACTGTATAACTTCTAAGTTCATGGTGTCCTAATACAACCCTTTGTGTGAGACCACATTATGACCTTATTGATTTTCGTTAGAAGAGTTTTTTGTTGGACAGAGGCCTACTTTTTTTCTCTCTATGTATCAGCACCATATACCTAATTTCCTTCTCAGTGGAAGGAGGTTTTTGTCATAAGATGTATCACTGTGGCCGTCATAGGACACTATGCTATAACTCTGTACAAATACTCGTCCCTGCTCACTGGCTATCATGACACACAGATTTTATTAATTTAACTTAAGTGTTTTTTAATGTAAAGATAGAATCATGTGCACAGTATTCACTATATGTTATTACCTTTTTACAGTAAAACTATAAAATCAAAAAAGAGCATTCCACTTTTACTCTATTTGATGTAATATTTTACCCTTTGAAACCTAATTATTACTCTTTTGCTTTTGTTTCATTTTTAAAAATCACATTTTTTAACTTTTTATTTTTTTCTTTGGTAATATTAATGTGATCCCTGTGTGAAACTGTATCACGTCTACGCTCATGGTGTCCTAACAACCTTTTGTTTGAGAACACATTATCGTCACATTATTGATTTTCAAAAGAAGAGTTTTTTGTTGGACAACACCATACACAGCATTTCCTTCTCAGTGGAAGGAGGTTTTTGTCATAGGATGTATCACTGTGGCCGTAGTTATAGTACACTATGATGTAACCCTGTACAAATACTCCACCCTGCTCACTGGCTATCATTACACACAGATGCTCTTGATTTAAGTGTTTTTTAATTTAAAGATCGAATCATGTGAAAGGAATCAGCAGCAAAAAAGTTACCGGATGATTTTTTAAAATTATTATTTAGTTTTTTTATATTTGGTCTTGATGTGCACACTGAAAATGGCTTCATAATTATGATAATAATACTACTAAACCAGTACATATCAATGTTGTTATTGATATTTGCAGCAAAACACTGGACAAATGATGATGCATATTTCATTTCCAGTAAGTAGTTTCATGTGTATCATGCAAAGGTTTGGTAAACAAACACAAAGGGGTTGTCATCTTTAAGTAACACTATGTATGTGTTGTAATATATGTGCATTTAAAGTTATGGTTTAAAAATATTGGTGGGTGTAGTAGTTATTTTGATAACTAAATAATATTTGTTTCATAACCCATAAGCTAATATTTAAAAAATACTTTAAATAACATAAAATGAACTGTAAGTAGTCACAAATCTGTTTCGTTTGTCAGTATTTTAAATATATTGTGTTTGCTGAGATGAAGCACTTAAAAAAAAATGCTGAGGTGTTACAATTTTCCTGTTTATTCAGGGTAAAACTGAAAGAAATACAACTCTGCATAAATACAAATTCCCTTCCACAAGTCCAGTGAATGTCTCCTTTCTTCACAGTCTAGTGATTTGGGTAAATTACCTGATCGTCTCTTTTACTTGAGGTACAATGACTTTGTGCTTCAGTTGAGTTATGAGCAGGTATTTGTATTACCATCTATCACTGTGGGTCCCACTGTACACAGCAGTACATACTCATGCAAAAACCTCTGCCTGATGGTGCACAGTATTCACTATATTTCATTAACTTTTTACAGTAAAACCATAAAATCAAAAAAGAGCATTCCACTTTTACTCTATTTGATGTAATATTTTACCCTTTGAAGCCTAATTATTACTCTTTTGCTTTCGTTTCATTTTTAAAAATCAAATTTTTTAACTTTTTATTTTTTTCTTTGGTAATATTAATGTGATCCCTGTGTGAAACTATATCACGTCTACGCTCATGGTGTCCTAACAACCTTTTGTTTGAGAACACATTATCGTCACATTATTGATTTTCAAAAGAAGAGTTTTTTGTTGGACAACACCATACACAGCATTTCCTTCTCAGTGGAAGGAGGTTTTTGTCATAGGATGCATCACTGTGGCCGCTGTTATAGTACACTATGATGTAACCCTGTACAAATACTCCACCCTGCTCACTGGCTATCATTACACACAGATGTTGTTGATTTGAGTGTTTTTTAATTTAAAGATCGAATCATGTGAAAGGAATCAGCAGCACAATAGGTTGCTGATGACTTTTTTTTTTTATTATTATTTTTATATTTGGTCTTGCTGTGCACACTGAAAATGGAAAAACACTTAGCAAATGATGATGCACATTTCATAACCAGTAAGTTGTTTCAAGTGTATCATGCAAAGGTTTGATCTAACACAAAGGGGTTGTCATCTTTAAGTGACACTATGTTGCGTACATTGTGAATGTGAACATTTAAAATTATGGTTTAAAAATATTGGTCGGAGTAGTAGTTATTTTGATAACTAAATGATGTTTGTTTCATCACCATTAGCTCATATTTAAAAAATACTTTAAATAACATAGCATCAATTTTAAGTTGTCACAAATCTGTCTTTACGTTTGTAAATATTTGAAATATATTGTCTTTGCTAATGTGAACCATTTTCAAAAAAAGCTGAGGTATCACAATTTTCCTGTTTATTCAGGGTAAAACTGAAAAAATACAACTCTCCATAAATACAAAATACCCTTCCACAGGTCCATTGAATGTGTCCTTTCTTCATACTCTAGTGATTTTCATGCTTCAGTTGAGTTCAGAGCAGATTTTTGTATTGCCATATATCACTGTGGCTCCCACCATACACAGCAGTACCTTCTCATACAAAAACCTAGGATATAGACCCTAATATAGTACATGGTTAGTTTTTATACTGTCTATACTCAGAGGGCACAGTCATGGGATTGCAGTCCACATTTTTACCCTTTGAAACTTAATAATTCTGTTTTTAAAACTCACATTTGTTAAATTTTGGTGATTTTCAGCCATGTTAGTGGCATGGCTCTAGGGACAGCCAAGTCGGTCTCTTGGTTGGCCTGTCCATCACTTTGGTCCAGGTTGAAATGTCTCAACAATCATTTGATGGATAACACGTTTAAAAAACCAACGTGTTTTTCTGAATTGGCACCATTTCCTTCTTAGAGGAAGGGGGTTTTTGTATGTATCACTGTTGCCGTTATACTGCACTATGATATAACCCTGAACATATACTCCACCCTGCTCACTAACAATGAAGACACACAAATGCTTTTACCTTAAAAAATGTGTTTTTGTCTTGTTTTTTTAACTGTAGTGTAAGAAGTAATGTTAAGATGAAATAATGTGAAAGGAATAAGCAGTGCAACAGTTTGTTAATGACTGTTTGTCATTGTTTATTGATTTAGTCTTAGTAGTTTTGTATATTTTACTAAAACTGGCACTTCACAATTAGAAGAATAAACATATAAATAAAGTTAATTATATACATTGTGCAGTAAATCCTTGGAGAAATTACTCTCTCTTAATTTTTGAATGAAGAAAACAAAACAATTTAGCTAGTCATCTTTAGATTCTATTTTGGTCATCATAGCAATAGTGCTACTATGAGTGACATAAAAACAGTATCCAATTATTAAGTCTTTAAAGTAGTAGATATACATAATTTGTATTTATGACAAAGTGAATCATATGGGATGTTTACTAGGGCTAATTGTATAATGATAAAAACAGCGCTTCTTAGGATTGCACCGAGTGTTATATACACCTTCCATTTACAGTATAAAGACCTTTGCCTCTCTTGAGAGGTTTTTGTAATTGTGTGCATCACTGTGGCCACTCCAGGACACAGTGATACAGCACAATGCAAAAACTAGTGTCAAAGTGTGGCTGCAACATACTGCTGCAGTACACAATACAACAGGTCTGGATCTTTTCACTTCAATGATTCAAAATCAGAATCACTGTGGGACTGTAATGACAACTGTAAGTACCTGTACCTGATGAATACTGTATGATCATATATTTGTGTCCTTGTCTGCAGTGCCAACAAACACTTAACATTGTATTTTGGGTTTTGTTATGTTCTATACAGTATATACTATGAAGAATTGTATGGCAGCCTTTTGTTTACTCTTTTAGTGCCAATTAAAATGATCATGGAAAGATTTTACTTTTCATAGCTTTTACGAAATTTTATAGATGGTGAGTTAAAGTCTTGTAGTACTTGTGCTATGTTGATCATCATAGTTTAAATTAATTTAATAAATTAGATAACACAATAAATTTGTCAGCACATAATTCATTTTGTCTGTAAATATGATTATAGTTTATTTCTTTTAGTAACGTATCTGGTTGGCTATTATATGTAAGAGAAAATGAGTCACATCAACTCTGACAAGACAAGATTGCAGAATATTCTTGTCCATTTGGTGTGTCCACTGTCCACACATAAAACATTCACCACGGTTTCACTGGAAGTCTACAGTATATGATGGAGTTGGGCTGTAAGTAAACAAAGCTTTATTGATATAGCACATTTCATTCCAGGTGGAAGCACAATGTGCTGCATAAAGCAAGAATTATCTCAGAAGTTGCAACCATAAAAACTAAGTGGATAGTGTAAAGATAAAACATTAGAAATAAATGAAAACAAGCACATAAATGATACATATAAATTAAAAACCATTAATAAAATAAAATAAAGACCAACAACCGATTAGTACAAAAGATATGAAAATTGAAACTATTTAAAAGTAGGAATAAAAAAGTAGGAATAAAATATGATTAAATAAAATAATAATCAAACCAATAAAAAATAAGACATATACAACAATTAAAAGGAATAAAAATAAGATAGTCCGCAAATTAATAAAGGCACAGTCTCTTAGTGTTGTACTGAGTCTTTACATGACTCACAACTTCATTTCTCATTCTTCCCATAAGAGGTTTTTGTAATGTATGAATCATTGTGGCCATCCCAGGACACAGTGATGCACCAAAATGCAAAAACCAGTGTCACGGTTTAGCTGTCATACATTTCTCTGCAGTAGAACAGCTGTTCCTCTTTTTATTTAAATATATTATTTATAAAATAATAAATAATAAAAATAAAATAAAACCTTTTATGGGATTTTAATGACTATAGTAAGTACTTGATTTCTCATTTTATGAATTTACATTCTTCAATGGCAGGGTTAATTAACTGGATTATAAATGAACAACATACAAATGATTTCAGTCTTTTGGTTACTTTATTATCATAGTGAATGTGATGTCTGTTTTTTTTGCAATGTCTGCAAAAAATTAACATTGTATTTTTCAGGTTTTCTTACATTTCAGACACTGTATTGTATTGTAATGCAGCCTCTTAACTGTATATGAATAATATAAACTACTTTTAGTGCTGTGTATATCATTTGATACAAATAAATTACATTTTCGAAAGCTTCCCCAAACTGTTTCAAGTGTCTTTGTTAAACATACATGAACAGTTTGAAGAGATGGAAAAAATATTTAAAATCAATCTTACTTGCATACATGCAGGGGACAGAATACTGAAAACACTCCTCAGTATTAGGGCTACACGATATGCAAAAAAAAAAAAACTCATATTGCCATTATACTGGCAGATATTGTGATTTCAGTTGGAATGGTAATTTTTGTATTTCATTTTCACAAAAAAAATCTAAAATAGTTGATGTGATTTTTGTTGGATCTTGTACCAAACAAACATGTTTCTTTACGCACGGAGAATATGATTTTTAGGCCGGGGTATCCCTGTAGCACCACAACGCCTTTGGTGCTCAAAATACACAACAATGTTGTGACACATTTTACCTTTATTAAAAAAATTGCAGCTCCTGCAAATTGGAAATTGCACTTGGTCATATTGCGATTTTGATTATATTGCAATTAACTGTGCAGCCCTACTCAGAATAATGAAATACAACACCACCACTAACTGTGGCCTCATAAATTACCGTTTAATCAGCAGCGTCACAGGGTCAACAAACACTAACTATTACATTACAGGTCTATAGTATTGAATTGTATCTGGTTTTAGAACTGTGACGTTTTATACGTTCATTCATTTTGGTAAATGAGAGTCTGGGTTAAGATCAGAATTCTCTGCACAGTCACTGACTCATCTTATATCACACTCATCACTGTGCTTTCTCAATAACTCAGAAATGTAATTAAAAAATACCAATACATCCTTTGACATTAATCTGATATTCTCATCATTCACTGGGAGCTTTGCTTTATGATTACAGGAGAAAGACAGATGAGTTTTTACAGCATGGTTTTTGTTATGGTGTGTAACACGGTGTTGTAACCCCAGCTACTAGTAAACCACAGTGATACATGCACGTCCCAAAACCTCACCACACTTCACCGAGATCACACCATTTTTCTGACTTTGGTCAGGAAAACAAAGGAGATTTCTATTGAATAGGTTTTGATACAGGACAGGGACATTTATTTACACAAATGAAAAACAGAACAAAGCAATTCTCTTTATGTCTATCTATTTATTTATTTTAGCATGATTCTGTCTCACTAAAGCCTCTAATGAAGCAGCTTCTACTTCAATAGTGGACCGCAATTTTTATTGAACATTTTATAACATTAAATAAAGAGCAAACAGAAAATGGTGGATTTTTGGTTGACTACTACTGCATTATGGCAAGTGAAAAACTGTCCAAAAGTATGCATTTGGCTGCTGCTAAACTTGGAATAGAGAGGCACGGCTAAAGTCAGTGCCGTCTGCTTCCACATCTTATGGGGTTAGAGTTGGGTGTGTATTATTACTATTTTTTGAGAAGGCAAATCCACTTTAACTTTATCTCTGTGATTCAAAGTGGTATTTGAATCATAACCTCAGTAAATGTTTTAGAATTAATTTGTTTGTATTTTAGCACCAGCATCATTTTGATTCCTCCACAGAGCTGTGACCACACAGCTGTAATATTGCGTCAAACTATAGTGTGTTGTTAAGTTTTGTAATTCACAGAGTTGGGACAATGCACCTAAAAACCAGTAGATGGCTGCACAACCACATTTTCAGTGTATGGGGTTCATGTTTAAGTTCACTTCCACTCCCAAAATGAGCCTAGAAGGCAGTCCAGTACTTGGGTTACTTGCTTTGAGCTGCATATCTATATAAGCAGGTTGTTAATGCAAATACAGTGAAAGGGTTTTAATGTAGGCCTGCATGAATCTGGTCCTATGAACTCATTCTAAAGTAGTTTAGCAAAACTTACAATATTTGCATATTAAAGATTTTCCAGTGTATAAAAGTGGAACTTGTCATTACTATTGTATAGAAGAGAACAATGAGTCATACTGCCTGAGTGGATTTACATGAACAATATCTTTCTCATAGATTAATGTTTTGTGTTCTCTGTCACATGTCCTTTCCATTCACTGATCCAAGACCAAATGACAGTTCACTTTATCTGCATAAAGCCTTTCCCACTAGATGGTAGTCTTTCTTCACTTTTCTCATCTCCATATTATATTCATCTGTTAGCTTGATATTATTCTCCAGAAGAACATATTAGACATATTACCAGGCCCGGATAAGAGTGCAGAGTCCCCTGGGCACAAAATCTTGGAGGCACCCCCCAATCTTCTTTCCTCACACTTGCAATCCAAAATTTTGAATTACAAGTTCTCAGCGGAAGCAACTATCTGTCTGAAATCCCTGTATTTTATGCAGGATTTACACTGACAGGCTACAGCTTATGACAACAACCTGAAGGACCATATAAACACCTGTATATTTATTGTTTGCTACCGGATTAACAATTAATGATTGTAACAATACTTTTCCTGGGCCAGCAGCAACAATATCAACATACTAGTCTACAATGTATGACTGAAAAGTTTGAGCAACCTCCACTAATACAGTTCTATGATTCAGATTCTTCCATCAAACACACACACACACACACACACACACACACACACACACACACACACAGTTCGATTTATACTGCTGATTAGATAGACCTATAACAAATAATGAATGCAACCTATCATACAGGAATTCCACCATATAATCATGTAACCATGACATGATATTGTTTCAATGATATAATAGTCAAATGTTTCCAGACTCAATCGATTCTCAACGATTTCTCATTGTATAAACACAACACCCTAAAGAGAAGAATAGTTAGTAGTGAATAATAATATGAGAGAAAGCCTACCTCATGTCAAAGACTCCTCCACTACATCATTTAAATCCTGACAAGGTCCGACTCTGTTGGCAGTGTTCATAAAGAGTTCAATTGTTATTACTGTTTTTCTCAGTTCATTTTTAAACTTGGGAAAATAGGTAGAAAGTAATACATTTTGCGGCTGCTAAACTGTTAACTTATTCACCTTATTCAGCTGGAGATGACGGTGGGCCAAGTGGACAGGTGTCTGTCGCAGGGCTGTGGCTCTCTGCCTCTGTTTCATGCTGATATCCAGCTGAGCTCATGTTGTTCATGTTCTGCGACGTTAGCATAGTCCTCCTCTGGCTCTGCTAATGCTAGCAAGCCGAGTAGCCGACTTTTGGAAAAAGTCTAGATAGACGATATGTTTGTCTGAATTTCAGTTTCTCTGAATCCCTTTTCTTTTTTCGCCTTTATCTTTGCTCCTCCACCGCTCCACCATTTACTCTCCATGTTTTAAGAAGCGTCTTTCGCGAGAAACTAACTTTGCCGCTAAATTTCCACGGTCACCCTCTGACCTCTGACCTATGACCTCCGACCACATTCGTCATCATCATGATACAAATGATACTCCAGAAAACCGATCATAATATTTTTCGTATTTGAAAATAAAGTAACTCTTCATTCATTGGTTCGTATTTGAACATACAGATACTTTAATTATTGTGATTTAATGACAAAAAAAACAAACAAACAAACAACAAAAAAAAAACAGCTTGATGCCACAGTTAGTAGGAGTTCGGAGGCCCCCTAGAGGTCGGAGGTCCCCGTACATCGGCCCAATCGGCTATGTGATTAACTTATACTACCCGTGCTTAGGAGGTTATGTGTTCACCTGGCCGTTTATTTATTAGTAGGATTACACAAAAAGTACTGAACGATTTGCGCCAATCTTGGTGGGGGGATGTGGCCATGGAAGAAACCATCATATTTGTGGTAGATCTGGATCATTTCCTATGAATTTGAATTTTTTTTCTGTTGTATGTTGTTTGACATTGACCTTGGCGAGGTCTGTGCCCTACTAGTGCCCTTCTAGTTAATCATGTGTTTTAAGGTTATTGAAGTCGACAGGTTAAATTGTTTTCCTAAATTCATTAGTAGAACCATAACTAGTAGTTCAAGATGTAATCTTTACAACCTTGCTGAGCTACATTCAAGAACACAAGGGTAAAGCTTTTCACTGCACAGAAAAAAGAGATTCAATTATAATATACTTATATGTTGTGAAACATAATTAGAATAGAGATAATAAAGTAAATAAAAAAAGTAAAGTAAAATTCTTAACTTCCACATTTTTGAAAATGTATGGTAGGCTATGCAGATTCTGTTTCATTATATTTTAACACTATGTTTCTGCTTTCTGATGTCTGATGTCTGCATGTGAGCTACTTCACACGCTCAAATGCAAATCTATACACTGACAGACATGCCTGTTGCTTTGAGGAAGTTTATTTATAGTTCTGACGGTTTCTGCAAAGTTTCACTGCTGCAGCTGTGGTCCCAGAGGTGCAGAGAGAGGGGGAAGTGGCTCTCTAAAGATGATATTTTCAGAAACATCATAGAACTGAAAAACCTTCAGAGCTTAACTGATAACAGAAATTTATGGTGTGCTGACTTGAAGTGGTTTTCTTTTCAGATATTCTTAGATCCCTGTGTGTTAGTTCTACTGATTTACAGATGAAAGCAAATATTATCAACAAAATGTCCAAACGTAAAAAGCAAAGATTTATTCAAACTATGAAATGCAAAACCATGTACAGAAAACATCTCTCTCTGCTATAGTACTACAAGTTGTTCTATACATAACAAGAAAAGTTAAAACATTTTAGAGACGTGTCCAAGAAACATAACAAAGAACATCTGTGATCATAGTATAAAAACAGGACCCAATGCAGGAAAATATATTCATGTAAGTAATTACAAATTGTAATTGTACTTTTTACTTTTTCTAAAGGTACAGAGAAATCAATTTTCAATGACTTACTTAATCATGATATATAGTGACCATTTACTTAGCAAATAGACAATAGATTATCGCTGATGTACAAGAAAGCAAATGAAGTCGTCGGTGCTGTGTATCAATCTGATCCTTTATCCTCTCTTCATCTGAAAAAAAAAACATTAAAATCAGTTTAAAAATTTACATTCACTTGTCAAATACGGGTCATTGAACTGTTTCACACAGCTGGAGAATGGACACCCAAATGATCTTTGTGTCTTCGGTGTTGGACTGAATGATTGATTCAATTTAGTGACATTCTTTAGGAACTTGGATAAAACCATTTATCCTCAGACACTGAGACACGGTAACTTGCTGTGAGTTGGTTACTTCAAGATAATATCTGTGATGTTCTTAGTGACATGTCAGTATGCGCCATGGAGCATTTAAAACACACAGAGAACATTTTCTGTGGCTGGAGATGCTCTTCATTAAAGTCAAACTTGTGCTGGTTGGCTGTACCAGTTAAACACTTAATGCACTGAAAGTGTTTCATTTCACACTTATTTACTTGTTTTCATCAAATCAACACAATGAACCTGTAACATTTTTTTTCTTTCACTTAATCACTACTGTATACTAAAACATATAGAGCAATACACTAGACAGAAATAATGATTTGGTACTGATTAACTTTTCTCATACTGGTGATAATCAATTACATATTTGAGTTTTCTCTGTCTCTTCTGTCTAACTTTATTAAGCCAAATGGATGCATTCATTTGCATTACCAGGGTCTCCCTTTTCAGGAAGATGCATCGCACTCTTGAATCAATATGGGTGAAATGCAGAAAAAGCTGTCATGTTTACCTTGACCAGGCTGAATATTATGTTATAGAAGAGAGATGATATGAAGAGAAATATGAAGGAGGAGGTTGTGGACCACAGACTGCTGAACTCATCTTCTTCACTGGCATCGTCTGTGCAGCTCAGAGCAAAATTCAGATTTGACTCTAAAGGAATATTTAAGCACAGGAAGGTATAAGGGGTTAGACGCTGCATGTATGTTTGTATTTGTGTGTTTGTGGTGTGTGTTAACAAAGGTTTTTAGTAAGATAACATTGACACCGTTGCCTTTAAGAAATAGTGCTAATCAACTGGAATGAAGCATGATTCACTCTTTACTGTCATGTGTCGACATTGATTCAGTTAAACAGTGGTGCAGTGCAGTTTACTACTGTGAGGCTTCAGTGAAAACTACTCATACAAAGGGATTCTTTGTGCTTTGCTTTTCATTTTGTTTTAAAAATATCAAAGTCATTCATGAACATATAACAAAAGTGTCTCCATGCAACATTTATTTAAAACGGTCAGCACACTTCTCAAGCTGTTAGACAATGTGACAAACACAATAACAGGACAAACAAAACTGAATTGACATGTTGACTCTTATATGTACAATCACAAAGATTGATGACACAGGTTGCCATGTCAGGGAGTACACACAGAGACAGAATGACATACTAGCACAAAACACAACATTTATAGCTGAATCCACTATTTGTCACATTCAATTGAGTTACCCATGGCCTTAGCCTTAGACACTCCCCCAGAATTCTTGGAGTGATTTGTGCCAGCAGGCATGACGTTGCAGTCGTAAATGAAATTCGCTTTCCAGTTTTTGTTGTTGGTGATGTAAACACTTGTGATTGAGTAGCCATTTTCGGTCTTTTGTGGTGGGAAGTTAACGCCATCAGCATAGATGGGGAGTTTTTGTCCATCATGTTCTGACCACGCAATGTAGTAATCCTGCTGCACAGGACTGGAGATCAGACACACCAGAGTGACCTTAGCTGAGTCTCCTTGGCCGACGTCCTCCACTGGAAGGACGTGGACTGCCACTTTTGGCTGACTGCCATCTGAAAGAGACACTTGGTTTACTAGGGTGCTTCATATATAAGATTTACATTTGCTTTACTGTGTTACATGTTTGAGTGTGTAAGTTGGCTGCCTCCCCATGGGTTCACAGATTACTGTTCCATCCCTCAGTAACATACCTCCTTTTTGGACAGTCAGATCTTGAATAACTGGTGTCACATCTTTTCTAATGGCAGAACAGCGTACTTTGTTGACTGTCTTCCACTGTTCGTAATTCTGAGTCATCTTGCTGGTTTTGCTGTACGGCCAGCCAGGCAATGTTGAAGTAATGCTGTTGGTCACATTTTTTCCGTCAATTTCCCATGTGATGTCAGTGTCACTGACAACGGTTTGGTCTTGTCCAGTGATGACACATTCCAGCTCTGCTTGGTTGTTGCTGAAAATTGCTTTAGCACTTGGCTGTTTCAGTGTCACCGTGATAAAAGCTACATGAGGGAGAGCAACAGAGAAAAGGGGGGTCACAAACATTTTTTTAAGATCTGAAAAAATCTTGATTTTATGTTTATGTCATGTCATTAATGTCAAGATGCAATATCACTGTACCTTTTGAGGTCTTTCTTATATACAGGTTTCCATTGTATTTTATCTCACAGGTGTAAACGGCTTTGCTGTCCCAGTCTGTGTTCTTGACTTTCAGGACACTGATCACTGAATATAAACTTCCAGTTTTATGAGAGGGACTTTGAATGTAGTTGTTCAAATCTGCACCATTCTTTTTCCATTTAAATGATTCAAATGTTCCATTGCGACTGTCCTCAATTGTGCAGACCAGGGCCTGGGTGTCTTCATTTGGCACCGATAGCAAAGTCATTTTTGCTGGAACAAACTCTGAATAGGTGGAAGAAACAGCAGAGTTACAGTCATTCAATATTATATTAATCTGGATATTAATCTTTCATGTGCAAGTGATAAGATATTTAGCTCAAAGGAAAAATATATGCATCAGACAGACAAAGGAAATGTCACAAATGTAAAGGAATAAATATTGCTGAACATTTGTAGATTAGACCAAGATGAATGGGAATAGTAAGCTGACCCATCACACAGTATAATGAAATTAGAGAGACATCTTATTAAAAGTTAAAATTACGTACTTGGCACTTGCAGGGTTTTTACTGATCCATCATGATTTACTGAACATTTAAAAGACTTCCTTGAATCGTAGTCAGATTTTGATACTTGGATGAAACTGGCTGCTGTATATTTGTTGTTTGTCTCAGTATGAGGATATTGTATTGAAGTCAGGGCGGCCCCACTGACATCGGTCCACTGGAAATTAAGATTCTTTGGGGAGAAGTTGTATGCAAGACAACCAACAGTGATTTTATCTCCAGAGCCGGGGTTGCACTGAATCAAAGGGAACACAGTCGGTGGCACAGTTGATGCTGTAAAAGAGTTTTAAAAGTTTGAATTCAGGTAAATCAAGAAACACAGATAATGAATTACTCATCAGAAAAGTTGATCACAGATATAATAATAATTGGTTGAATCTTTCAACCTCAGAATTAAATAAAACCGAAAGTGTTCAATGTTAAATACATAAATTACAGTTTCACATTGTTAGACATTATGGCATATAATGTAACTGTGACATATTCAAACACATTTTTAAAACTTAGTTGGTATTATTAATTATTATTTCATATTTTTATTTTATACTCTTTGGATTATTTTGCAATACTGAAAACATTGCACAAAGTGAAACATGAATTGTTCTTAACCATTTTGTAGGAGCAGTGGCAGGTTTTCCTATATAACACGGAATAAATAAATATTGTTAAAATAATGACAAACCAAAATTATCAGCAGGTTAATATGTGACTGTCTATTTACACAATGAACTTGAAGAAAGATGCCATCATCATTTAAAAAGTAACAGTAAAGTATTGTCTTATTGACTTGTTTTATTTGTCTGTTCAGCTCACGGATAAAGAGATTGAATCTGAATACATTTATACAACAGCACTACAATTTTCCACACCAAAAACTTCTATTTAACCAAGATGTTAATATAATAAATCCATTAATTTTTTTTCTTACCACACTATATTAAATTTAATTAACATTTTGTTATTCTTTTTGTTTTTCAATAAACTTATATACCAAAACAGTCGAATGCCTGATGGAAAGAATTACAAATCAGAACAAGTAAAGCGAAACTTTAAATTTAAAACTATCAATTTGACCTTTTGTGCAAATTCATATTTGATCGTTTGAAGGTCAGTGTGTTTTGTTTTGTTTTTTTAGATAAATTTTATATTTGAATTGTTTACTTGTTAATTTCTTTTTACAGTGTTCAGTTGTTTGAAACACATGTATTTAAAGCAAGTATCCTACGTTTATGGTAACACCTTGTAAAAATAATCCAGGTACAGTATGTTGCATAATTATAATCGACAAAAATCATTGAATAAATGCATGAATAAAAAGATGCAGATATTCATCAGTAACAATCACAATCCAGTTGAATAAAATGTAAGAGCAAATCATTAAGTGATAATGCCAAAGAAGAATTTTTCAAAATGCTTTCTACAAAACAGCTGCATCCTAAACATCTTGACGGCTCAGTTTTATCTGCTCTGTCCGTTCAGTACAAACTTAAACAAGACCATGACCTAAACTTCTCTAATGTCAATAATCACATTTTTAAATGAAAAATAAACTGATCACTGAAAATTCTGTGTTTAAATGAGGCTTACCTGTTGTTACTGTGACATCAGTCCCTTTACCCCAGTAGTCGAAATAATCACAGTGCTGCATCTCCATTCACTGCTTGAACAAAAACCTGGAGCACCAGAAAAACTTTAAAAAACTTAAGTAAATGTCTGAAATGCATAGAAATCCTGGTACATGTGATACACTGGTGTCAACCTGTGAGCATGTCTTCTGTGTTGATTCTTAATCAGTTCTTAAAATGAAAATTTGCCATATATAACATTTACACCTGTGCACTAACTGTGACTATAAACTATGAATTAACCTAATTTTAACTATCAATCTGCTCATTAAAAATGATAAACATGGTAGTTACCTCATATACCAATAAGATGTATTTTGTCCTGTCCTTTTTTTTCATCAGATGAATAGATGAGTGTAAGATTTTTACTCTTAGGTTTTTGTATGGATGTATATCTTAGTGATGTCCACCCCATCACAGTGAAAAACCCTAATACAAAAACAGTTTCCTGCTCTGGAGAGTAAGGGGGGGGCTATATTGTCAACAGTGGATAAGAACAAAACAAAACTGAAATTCTAATCAACAAACCTACATATGTAACAATATATATAACAAAAATATCTCAAATTTCCAGTGTTTTTTGTTTAAAAGCAATCATTCACTCATTCAGTTTAGGCTTTATTGATTATAAAAATTAATGTATGAAATATTAATGTACTTATATCCACAGTCATGTTTCTATTTTTATTTGATGACTCATATAATACAATTTCTCTGTTAAACACTTTGGTCAACATTTGTTGTTTTAAAATGTGTTCTATAAATAAATTGAATTTACTTGACTTATTAATTAAGACCAAAATATTGGATAAAACTACAATATCGTAATCTGCTGTATTATTTTAAAAATCTTAATTGGTCTTTAGGCTTAAAATAAATGTAGTGTTTTGTAGACATCTATGTATGCTGATCGTCTGTTTTACAGCTACAGAAAATTTGGAAATTGATAAATGCTGGTAGATCATGCATTTGCAGTTGCACATCATCACCTGCAAGAGAAGGGACATTTTCCATCATCTATTTCCATGTGGAAACTTGGAATATTTTTTGGCATGAAGCACAGTATCACCCTGTAGCAGCATTAAACTCAGTTTTAAGGTTATTTCTGCATCCAATCTCTAGTTTTTGTCTGTTTACTGAAGTACAACCTTGCCCACATCTACTGGTGGTGAAAACAAATGAAGAAAAACTTATATGATTTTTCGTTTTCTTTTTTAAGCAGTGATTCATTGCCACCATAATTCAACAACACTGGTGTAAGAACAAGAAGGAACATGAATGCTATGCATATATATATATATATTATATGTAACAATATTTAACCAAATATACCACAGTGCATATGCAAAATGCAAGTAATGAGAAATGAATATAAAATAATAGTTTACATTTTCTAAACTAATCTCCAACAGTGTGAAATTTGAAGCTGTTTATCACAGACAAAACTTCACAGTGTAATGGAAAAAGAATGTAGTGAAAAAAAAATGTTTGTAAATTTACCCCATATGTTTGTGTTTCCTTTGCTGTGCGCATGGATACATGCTGATATGCAAATCTATACGCTGACAGACTGTTTGCTTCGAGGAAGTTTATTTTTAGTTCTGATGGTTTCACTGCTGCAGCTGTGTTGAAGTGGTTTTCTTTCCAATATTCTTAGATCTCTGTGTTGTGACTCAAATAAAAACAAAAACCTCAAAAGCTGTTTATGTTCATCACCAGCAAACTATCACTAATATTCATACTCCCATAAGTTTCTTATGTGGCTGTCTAAATCCTAACTATTGTATATATTAAGTATCATGTCTATTGATTTACTGAGGAAAACAAATATTATCAACAAAATGACCAAAGATGAAAAGCAAAGATTTATTTAGTCAAACTATGAAATGCAAAACCATGTACAGAAAGCATCTCTTTCTCCTACAGTACTACAATTTGTTCTTTCCATAACAAGAAAAGTTGATACTAAGTTCACTAAAACATATTAGAGACGTGTTCAAGCAACATAATAAACAACATCTGTGATCATAATGTATCATAAGGACCCAATGAAGGAAAATGTATTTCTGTAAGTAATTAAGAATTGTAGTTGTACTTTAATTTAATTTAAGGTTATACAGAAATCAATGTTCAATGACTTAGTTCATCATTATATATGGTGACAATTTAATTTAGCAAGTCGTCTGTGCTGTGTATCCATCTGACCCTTCACGACTGAATGATTGATTCCATTTACTGACATTCTTCAGGAACTTGGATAAAACCATTTATCCTCGGACACTGAGACACGGTAACTTGCTGTGAGTTGGTTACTTCAAGTTAATATCTGTGATGTTCTTAGTGACATGTCAGTATGCGCCATGGAGCATTTAAAACACACAGAGAACATTTTCTGTGGCTGGAGATGCTCTCCATTAAAGTCAAACTTGTGCTGGTTGGCTGTACCAGTAAACTCACTCAAGTTCAAAACACCTGAAATTCATCCATTTATCATTACTTTATTATGTAATTGCGTTGATCAAAATCAACACAATAAACCTGTAACATCACTTTGTTTTTGATTAAACACAAAGTTTGTTATATCCATATAGAGCTATTTCCTTGACAGAAATAATGATTTGGTGGCAAATTAACTTTTCTCATACTGGTGATAATAAATTACATATTTGAGTTTTCTTATCTTAGTCTCTGTCTCTTCTGTCTAACTTTATTAAGCCAAGTGGATGCATTCATTTGCATTACCAGGGTCTCCCTTTTCAGGAAGATGCATTGCACTCTTAGTCTTCATATTACACAAAGTGGAAATCAATATGGGTGAAATGCAGAAAAAGCTGTCATGTTTACCTTGACCAGGCTGAATATTATGTTATAGAAGAGAGATGATATGAAGAGAAATATGAAGGAGGAGGTTGTGGACCACAGACTGCTGAACTCATCTTCTTCACTGGCATCGTCTGTGCAGCTCAGAGCAAAATTCAGATTTGACTCTAAGGGAATATTTGTGTATAATGTATAATGTATAGGAAGTTAGATGTTGTGTGCCTTTGTGTGTGTGTGTGTGTGTGTGTGTGTGGGGGGGGGGTTAAACTTTCACACTGACATCTGCAGTGGTATTTGTACAGCACTGTTGCTTCCTTTGTCATTGTGGCTGTCGAGCAAAATAATAAACAGCAGAGATCATGATCACTATCCATCAAACTTGTGATAATTACAAAATAAACAGACATTAACCTACTTTCTTAACATGAAAAGTAATTATAACAAATAAACTCAACAAAATGTTTTTGGTTCAGTGCCCTCTGATTGGTGTCACAGAGATGTATAAAACTGTCTCAGCCTTCTGAAACAAATGATATGAAACTCTCTGGTGGTGATATTATAAGAAGGAAAAGTTTGTACAGATCTCCCTCTACAGGTTTAAAAAGGTAATGTATGTAATACTGATATATAGAAAAGATGTAGAAAATGATTTACGGACATGGTGTGATGAATCAAATCTCTCTGCAGAATACAGTTACAATTATCAGTTTGATCTCATTCCAAAGTTTTGTAAGCAAGATCATGATCACTATCCATCAAACTTGTGACATTTACAAAATTATTTTCAGTTAAATTCTTCAGTGTTTGACCATATTTTCTTAGCCTGAAAAATAATTATAAGAAGTCCTGGCAAATAATTTGTGGACTAATGGAGAATGGGAAAAAAATTAGGCCTTGCATTACACAAATAAATGAATAATAATGTGTTGCTCACTCATAATTAGTGAAAATCAACTTTCTCTAAATCTCTTATTCAGATGTCAGCTGAAGCAGAAATCAGATTAAAACCATATTAAATTTCTTAACTACTCTTCGTTTAGAACAAAACATTCCTCTACTGTTCATTACTTCAAAAACATTTATATATTTATCCCGTCACTAGACTTGTACCGACTTTATAAATCATAATATTTGGAACATGTTTGTGCGTGGTTCAGCCACAGGAGTCTCTGGGTATTTGTGCAGGTCTGTTGGTTGTTTGTATCACTGTGGAGCCAACTATACCACTGTGCACGTACACAGTAATACACAGCTGTGTCGTCAGGCACCAGATTCTGTCCTGTAAGTTTCACAGAACTAGTAGAAGTGAGTGTGTAGTGAAGGAACTTGTTCTTCAGAGCATTGTTTTGATAGACGCTGCCTCCACCCCAACGATGCAAAATCCAGTCCATTGGTTTTCCTTCACGCTGTCTGATCCAACCTGTTGCGTAGCTGTTATCAGTCAGAGAATAACCAGAGACCTGACAGGTGATGGTCAAAGACTCTCCAGGCTGCACAACCACTGAGTCTGGCTGGATGAGATCAATACTGTACACACCTGTGGAAACAGAAATCAACATCATCTCCATCATTCATCTGACTATTCAGTGTTTCTAATGTGTTTATTAGTGTGAATCCACTGAAAGCTCCTCACAGGATCCAGCTGCCAGCAGCTGTATCAGAACCACAGAGAACATGGTGGATGTTGAAGCTGAAGTGATGTGAGCTCTTCTGTCC
>NW_019525525.1:232795-233225 GCF_002814215.2 Seriola lalandi dorsalis | reverse complement strand
CATTTATAAAGTACAAATTGCACGTCAGTCTGATACACCCTAACCCTGAATGAGTAACCCAAAGTCTCACAAACATGAGAACAAACAGCAGCTCCTTCAGTCTTCCAGCTGTTTATCTTGAAATCTCTTTGAGACAGTGAGATGGTGAAGTGCAGCTGATTTAATAGTTGAAGCTGCAGCCACTGCTGATCCAACAGTTAAGGTTTTATATTTGATGTGATGATAAATCTTAAGTTCAGTGCACAGTTTGAGTGTAAGTCAGTTCAGATCAATGAGAAAACCAGATCTGAAAGTCTCCTTACACTGACAGTGGAGATAGAAACTTGACACTGACTGCCCTCTAGTGTATTTGTAAAGGAAATATATTTCACCCTCATATTGTAACAGTTCAGATTCCACATTGCATAGATATTACTGTAACTTACCTAAA
>NW_019525525.1:227081-232740 GCF_002814215.2 Seriola lalandi dorsalis | reverse complement strand
TATATATATATATATATATATATATATATATATATATATATATATACACACACTACCGGTCAAAAGTTTTAAGAACACCACACTTTTTCCAGTTTTTTACTGAAAATTATTCAGTTTATTGTGTCATTGCACTCTGAAATGAAAGAATACAACAAATAAGCAATTTGAGTTGAAAAAGAAATCATGGAATCAATTTATAGACCAAAATGTATTCTAAACTTTTGACTCGTCAAAGTAGCCACGTTTGGCAGATATAACAGCTAAACACACTCGTGGCATTCTTTCTACAATAGAAATCAAATATTCCAAGTCTGTTGCAGAAGTTCCCATAAATGTATGGCACTTGTAGGTTGCTTGGCTTTCACTCTTCTGTCCAGATCATCCCAAACCAGCTCGATGGGGTTTAAGTCTGGTGACTGTGCTGGCCACTCCATGTTTTCAAGCTTACCATCTTGTTCTTTTTTCCTGAGGTAGTTTTGGCATAGCTTGGACTTGTGTTTTGGTTCATTATCTGGCTGTAGGATGAACCTCTGACCAACTAGGCGCATACCAGAGGGTATTGCATTGCACTGCAGAATGCTGTGGAAGCCGTATTGGTTCAGGGTGCCGCTCACTCTATACAAGTCACCGACCCTGGATCCAGCAAAACAGCCCCAGACCATCACACTTCCTCCTCCATGTTTGACAGTTGATGTCACACACTGTGGAACCATCCTCTCGCCTACTCGACGGCGTACAAAGATCCTGCTTGATGAACCGAAGATTTGAAATTTTGATTCATCAGTCCATAATACCTTCTTCCAGTTTTCAGCAGTCCAATGGCGGTGTTTCATGGCCCAGGAGAGCCTCTTTGTCTTATTCTGACATCTTAGCAATGGCTTTCTTGCTGCAACTCGTCCTGTCAAACCTGCAGCTCGAAGTCTTCTCTTCACAGTTGAAACTGAGACTTGCTTACTACGACTACTATTGAAGCTGTTGTCCTGTGAGCCGCCTATCACGCAAGCTGTTAACTCTCAGAAAATTGTTCAGTTGTGGCTTTGGGTCTGCAAGACCGTTTCCTGTCAGAGTTTCCCCAAGTTTCTGAGTGCCTATTGATGGTGAAGAAAACTGTACTCACTGACACCTTGACTTTCTTTGCAATTTCCCTGTAGGAAAAACCTACATTTTTAACTGTTATGATGGTCTGTCTCTCTTCCATTGTTAATTGCCTTTTTCTCGCCATTTTTGTAGCAACACAATACTTTCTGCAGTACAATACTGTTCACCTGATGCTCATGAGGGTCTGGTACCACAGTGTGTTCCAACACTGCTTTTATGCAGACAGAGAGGGTTGTATGTAATCAAGAAAAGTTGGAACACCTGTAGGAATTAGTAGCACCAGCTTTCAAGGCTGATTCAACCTTCATTGCTGCAGAATTGTTAACCCACTAAGTGTTCCCTGAAAAAGGCCTTTTTGTATAATTCTGAAATGTACATTATTTTTCAGTTTTGGGTAACCAAACCTTTTTTTTTAACCTCTGGCTGTTCAGTACTTACCTTTGTACCATTTCAAGCTATTCATTGGAATTGCATGACTTGAATTGCAATAAATAACTGGAAAACTGAGGGTGTTCTAAAACTTTTGACCGGTAGTGTATATATATATATATATATATATATATATATATATAAATAATATTATTATCCTGGCAGTTTTGTGAGGATGATCATTACAGCCAGATATTGTTTTTCTTGTGGTTATTATAAAGCCCAGAGAAGACAAACCCTATAGGATTTTGTACAGCTGTTTAAGCAACTCCAGTCACTGTGGCTGTCGAGCACAGTAATAAACAGCACAATCTTCAGTCTTCAGGTTGTTCATCTGCAGATACACCTGGTCCATGTTGTTGTCTCTGGAAATGGTAAAGCGATTCTGGACAGATGTGGAATAAAGTTTAGTGCTTCCACTCGGAGCAGAAATGTGTGCAACCCACTCCAGTCCTTTTCCTTCAGCTTGTCTGATCCAGCTGATATCAGCATCGTCATCTGATATTCCTGCATATGTACAGCTCAGTTTGTGGGATTCTCCAGGCCGCTTCACCACTGGTGCAGACTGAGTCAGAGTCTGACTGCAAACACCTGAAGAGAAAAGCAGTTTGATCAGAACAGAGATAAATATCGACACTGCCTTCGAAAAAGAAAAGAGCAGAATGTGGAATTCACCAGAAAGTGCTGATAACAGCAGGAATGTTACAGATGTAGTCACAGTCATAATGGACATTTGTGGAATATCTGGTTGGTGGTTTGGTTTGTTTTCTGTTTGTCTGGAAATAAATACAGATGGAGGTGATCAAGATTTGCATTGACTCCTCCTCACAGTGCAGGAAAAATATTTATCAGCTAAAGAGACATCTGCTTACATAAAGTATTTTTGTTGATTATAATAAAATATTAATTTCATGAGTTTTCTGCTGAATAATTGCTCATTATGTGCTTTTTAATTGATGGTTCAGGGCTGTTTGGACAAGACACACAAAATAAATGGAACTGGGTGGATCCAGCATTTGGTGCCTGGTTCCAAACATACAGCTTGTTAAAAGCAAAACACAATAAGACAATATAAGCAACTTAAAATCTATTGCTTGTATGGATTAATGTCACACAGCACAATTAGTGTATTTGGGACATTTTTTTAGCCATTTTATGGTCAGAAAATGGAGAATGAATTTTTAGTGCACATTAGTCATAATCCTCCAAGAGTCACTCTTGCATGTTTTATTATTTAAGTATTTTGCGCTTCATTATTCTTCAGTCAGAATCACCTTGTCAACACTGATATTTATCAAGTTATCTGTATCTCCTGCTGTTGCAGGGCAGTTTCCACAAAAACACAGAGTGGGGACAAATGGCCCACACAGTTTTCATATGTCATACAATCTTAAGGACATCAGGATAGATAATCCCCAGCAGGAATTGAAGGAGGACAATTGACACACATTACTTCTTTGTGAGTCAATACACAGTAAGGTTCATAGTATTATTATTAGTTATTAGTACTTTATTTCAAGGTCCCCTCCAGACAGGCATTAAAGTATGTAAAATACACTTCTACTTTGTTTAACATAGTTTTTCCACATAAAAACTCTGAAAAGGGGCTGGAAGCTCAACCACACTATTCACTGAGAAATTCTGGATCAGTTGTGCCCCACCCACCACTGCTGCTCATGCTAGGTTGACCAGCAAAAGAAAAGTGCTTATTAAGATGGTTAGTGTCAGAGGAAACATGAGAGAGACTCAGCCACATGTTTGAGCCTCAGTCAGACCCAGACTCATATGAAGAGTCTATTGTGAACAAAATCTGAGAACAGAAACAGTATCAGAACAGTTAGGGTATTAGCATCTTTTATTTATATATGTTGTTAGCTTGTTAGCTTGTAACTGACAGTTGCAGGAGCAGTAGTTATACTCTTGCAAATTTACACTCTCTGTAGGCTACAAGGTTTTGGGTTTATTTTAACAGGACAGTTTGTGACATATGAAACCCAGCTGTCTGAATCTGTTCTTTTGAGACTCTCATTGGTTCAGTGCAGTTCAAAGGTGGAATTACTCACTATGGAGCTGACTGCTTATTTTGCTCATGATATGTGTGGTATCGTATAAGAACATCGTATGGACATGTTAACAAGACACTTGATTTTCTTTGGATGGGGTGTTTAGTAAGTTGTATTCAGGTCAAAATTAAAAATGAAGAGAAGCTACGTGATGCTTTTATCATTTAGGTATCAATGAAATGTTTCTTGTTTTTTTTTTTTATATCAAAGTGTAGTGAGTTTTCAGTTGAAATCATGCAAGGACTTTCAATGTAAACATTGTGTAAATATTCTCCAGGTTATTTATGTTGCTTTAACTTCTTCATTACTAAATATGTTCAAAGACTGTTTCTCATTAGTGGTCTGAGGGCTCCTCCTCTGGTGGCTTTATGTTACAAGTGTTCAGGCACTGAGGGGTTTTTGTTCAGGTCTACTGATGGTTTGTGTTATTGTGTGTGTCTGGCACAGTAATACACAGCAGTGTCTTCAGGCTGCACATTCTGTCCGTTCAGAGTCACTGTGTTGCTGGAAGAGTCTAAATTGACACTGAACTTGCTCTTTAGTGAATCTTTGATGCTGTTGTCACTACTGATCCACTCCAGTGCTTTCCCTGCAGGCTGTCAGATCCAAGCTGTAACGTAGCTGCTAACAGAATAAGAGACCTGACAGGTGATGGTGAGACGTTGACCTGGCTGCACAGTCACAGAGGCTGGCTGTGTCAACTGTTCACACTTCACACCTGTTAAAAAAGAAAATGTTTCATGAAAAATGATCAACTTCTACAGCAAGAGAAGAAATGTTGACTATGACAAATCCAGAGAGACTCACAGGATCCAGCTGCCAACAGCAGCAGCAGAGCTGCCACAAACTCATTTCAGTGACATGATGTGTTTTATTGTTAACCGGCCATCATTCACTGGGGAATGTGTTTTCAGAGCCTGACATGCTTTAGTACTTCTCATCCAGACATCAGCGTTGTTCAGTTTTTGTACAGCTTTGTATTCTCTGGTGTCACTGTGGCTCTCAAGCACAATAATAAACTGCAGAGTCTTCTTGTTTCAGACTCTTCACCTTTAAATACACCAAGTTTTGGGAAGAGTCTTTGGTGATGATAAACTGGCCTTGGAGGCTTTGGGCAAATATTGTGCCAGTTCCACCATCAATGCGTCCAATCCATTCCAGTCCTTTGCTGGGTTTCTGACGAATCCAGTGCAGCCAAGCGAGCGAAACTCCTTCCACTTTACAGGACAGAGTGACTGATTCTCCTGGTCTGCTGACCACTGGCTCTGAGGAGGTGAGGGACTGGCCCCGAGCAGCTGAAAGAGACACAGAGTTTAGATGACAGGAAGCTAGCAGACGTCCAAAGTTCCTTTCCTCCTCCTCTGGACACAGATTCACTCTGCATCTGTGTGTGGATTTGCATTTGTGTCAGTCTGATATATTGATTTGAGATACAGAGCTGAAAGGTAAAGAGACATACAGACTAAAGTTGAGTCAGGAGAAGAGCAGTGCTGCACTCTGAGGGGTAGGGAGTTAAAAACAGACTGAGGCACCAGATGTGTAGTTGAAAAGAACGTCTGTAAAGTCTCACACACTCTCATTTAAAAACTGATTGGTCACTTAGAAAGGTGCTGAAACGGGAATACTGTGAAAGAAGAAGAAACAGTTTTTCCTCAGTGAATCCAAGAAGTGAATGTTGGTCTCGTTGTAGAATCACTGGTTCATTCAGCTTTAATCACAAAGTCTAACAAACACAAGAATGAACAGCAGCTCCTTCAGTCCTCCAGCTTTTTATCTTGAAATCTCTTTGAGACAGTGAGATGGTGAAGTGCAACTGATTTAATAGTTGAAGCTGCAGCCACTGCTGAGCCAACAGTTAAGGATATATTTAGTTCAGTGAAGGGTTTGAGTGTCAGTCAGTTCAGATCAATAAGCAAAGCAGATCAGTGTCATCTTATAGTGACAGCGGAGAAAGAGACTTGACACTGACTGCCCTCTAGTGGTTTTTATAAAGGATACATTATTTTTCACCCTCATGTTGTGAGCTACTTAGAATCCACATAGCTATGACTGTAACTTAACTAAAAGTG
>NW_019525525.1:226313-227031 GCF_002814215.2 Seriola lalandi dorsalis | reverse complement strand
CTGCAGTCAGATAAGTAGAGGTGGAAGACATCTGAGTTTTGCATTGACTCCTCCTCACAGGGAGGAGAGAATGGAATGAGGAAGTTGGTTGCCCTTAATAAGCATTACCTTGCGTAAAACCTAAGTTTGTTGTCTTCTCTGCAGTTTCATCTTACATTAACTCATCTTCACAGGGAGGATGGAGTTCGGCCATTTGTTTCATTAACTTGAAAAACAAGAATGTGGAAGGTGCAACACCAGGCAAATGAACCAATCCGAACTAACAACTCTAGCTTTGCTTTTACACATTTTAATTAAACCTGATTTTCATACCCATGAATTCAGACATTCCCTAAAATTTAGCCGCCAGAATTTTCCTAACTTTGTGATGTCACAACAAAGCAGTCACTGCTCTCAGCCATGTCCCAAGAGGGACCCACCTGGACCCACGATTCAGCCTTTCAGGATTTGGTTTCTCTGAGTGTTTACTTGAAATCTGTTATAATTTTATTTGACCACTCAGAAAACAGTCAGCTAATCAGAAGAGAGAGGAGATGTAAAACTATGTTTGAAGGCAGTTTCTCTCAGTGAAATGGTGTGAAATCATTAGTGGTCTGAGGGCTCCTCCTCTGGTGGCTTCATGTTACAAGTGTTCAGGCACTGAGGGGTTTTTGTTCAGGTCTACTGATGGTTTGTGTTATTGTGACTCTCTGGCACAGTAATACACAGCAGTGTCTTC
>NW_019525525.1:225753-226263 GCF_002814215.2 Seriola lalandi dorsalis | reverse complement strand
TTGACTATGACAAATCCAGAGAGACTCACAGGATCCAGCTGCCAACAGCAGCAGCAGAGCTACAGAAAACATGGTTTATGGTGAAGCTGACGAGCTGTGAACTCCACTGACAGTCTGATCTGAAGTTTTTATAGCTGAGTAACAAGGAAGGTCACTGAGTTTGCATAGAATCAAACACATGAAACTTCAGTGTTGGTCTAACTGGAGCCAATAGAAGAGTCTGTTTAATGTTTTTTTTATTTGCAGAGTGAAATTGCATTCTTGGATATCACCTTTACTTTACAAATGACAATTTAATTTCATTTATCACTAAATTATAACACATTAATATTATCCTTACATTTAAAGTAAAGAAGCAAATGTTAACTTTATAACATTTAGTTAGACACTGTTAATGCCTAAATGTGGTGTATTTACGACACTTCCTACTGAAAACATTACATAAATTGTTATAGTCCAGCTGCTATTATTTAAATCATCATCTCAATAATGATGTTGACGTGAAAAAAA
>NW_019525525.1:222756-225703 GCF_002814215.2 Seriola lalandi dorsalis | reverse complement strand
AGAGAAAGTCTTCACCTGCCCAGCAGAGAGTTAAAAGCAGCAGTCCTGTCCTATAGTCCATCATGTTAAACTGTGTGTCCACTGTTCTCTGTCATCCTCTCTGCAGTCAGATAAGTAGAGGTGGAAGACATCTGAGTTTTGCATTGACTCCTCCTCACAGGGAGGAGCAAAGTGGACCACAATTAATGTCCTTGAGTTTATGGGAATATTATGATTTTTTTCAAATTTTTCAAATGTATTTATTTTCCTGTTGTCAGTATTAACATTATAGCCATATTCACTTTAATCATGCAAAAACATTAATTGTTGTTTTGACACATTAACAAACAAAATGTATTCAGATTATTTAAAAGAGAATTCCTTCTATCATAAAGACTCTGTTTCCCATTTGTCGATTTGAGCATAATGAGCAACATATAAGAACATTTACTGCAATACACACATCCACAGTATCATACTCATCACCACCATAGATTATCATTCATTCTGCATTGTCATTTCACCGTGTCGTCATCATTAACCAGTGTTTTGTACATTTCTTTGATGGCAAGTATTTCAGCCTTCCAATTACCTTATGGTCCTGCCAAATTCACTGTGGAATCAAATGTTTTTCAGCGTTTTTCTTTTTGCTAATATATTATTTACTGTAATTTTATGTTTGCTCTTATGAATATCACATTAAATTAGTACAGAGCATGCGTTATGGGATCACACCAGCCCATCAACATGTTGACATTCCAACACATGAGTATTTAGAAGTCATTACAACATTATTACATGAGTATTTAGTCATTGATACATTATTACATGAGTACTAAGTACTCATTACAACATTATAGACTTACTCAAAACCTCCATCTTTTTTCTTAATTCACAGTCTTTGCACTACTCTGTGTATTTCATAATTTAAACTGCACTCCAATCTCCAAAGAAAAAAGACTGTGAGGAGAACAGTTAAACGCACATATGTTTATTGTTCAGCTACTCTCTTCACTGGGAAGGCATTTTAATGAAGCTCTGTTATGGAATAAGCAAGATGCCGATAAAATAATATGATTTCTACAGTTTATGTTTAGAAATATTTTTTGTGGAAAACTCATCTTTAACCCACAATCAAACATTGGTGGATCGCACACTGTCCTATCTCTATGCTGTCATTTTTTTGCACTCCTTCAAGAAAGGATGTTATCAATGTGACATGAGTGTAGTGAGGATCAGGTCTGCTGGATTTTGTACAGCTACTCAACCAACATGAGCCACTGTGAGTCTCAAGTGCGTCACTTTTTCCAGTTTTTATTTATTGTTTTGTGTGTGTGTGTGTGTGTGTGTGTGTACTTTTAATTATGTGAGAATATGTATATACGTCAATATACCTAGAATATTTACATATAATTCCAGTCTTCAACAGATTGTTGTGGTTGCTCGTCTTTTTTCATGAATATGTCATTATGGTGATTTTTGTAAAACTGACCCTGATGTTTCTATGTTTTCATGATTTTGTTAGAAACAACAACCACAAACATCAAAATAAAAATCTAACTTTTCACTGTACCAGCTAAATAATGATGAGGACTGTAGGATTTTGTAGAGCTGCTCAACCAGCTTCAGTCACTGTGGCTGTCGAGCACAATAATAAACAGCAGAATCTTCAGTCTTCAGACTGTTCATCTGCAGATACACCTGCTGTCTGCTGTCGTCTCTGGAGATGGTAAACCGGCCTTGGACTGACTGAGAGTAGTATTTGCTGGTAACATCAATGGTGGCAACCCACTCCAGTCCTTTTCCAGGAGCCTGTCTGACCCAGGCCATCAAGTAGCTGCTGAATGTGAATCCAGAGCCTGTACAGGTCAGTGTGTGGGATTCTCCAGGCCTTTTAACCGCTGGTTCAGATTCTGTCAGAGTCTGACCATCAACACCTGTAAAGACAAAAGAGAAATCAGTCATTGGCTATAATGTCACAACCTTTTGAAGACAGATTTAATTCAAGATCAGAGAAAGTCTTCACCTGCCCAGCAGAGAGTTAACAGCAGCAGTCCTGTCCTATAGTCCATCATGTGAAACTGTGTGTCCACTGTTCTCTGTCATCCTCTCTGCAGTCAGATAAGTAGAGGTGGAAGAGTTTTGCATTGACTCCTCCTCACAGCCAGGGAGGAGGGACATGGACTTGGCTTTAATTTTTGACTGCCGTTGAACGAAGAGGGTTACAATACATACCAAGTTTAGATTCCAGCCAAATGAATTTGATCTTTTATCTGAGTGTGTAGTGTCTGCAGAGGTTGAATAGTGTGTAGCATTTTTTTTTAAATTAAATTTGGCTTTGAACATAAATAGTCAGGAATTTCTTGAAGAAATTTTTTCAAATTTGGTATAAAAAAATTCACTTTGACTCAACAATGAACTGATTAGAATAGGTTTTTTCAAAGGTCAAGATCCATGTGACCTCACAAAACACGTTTTTGGCCATAACTTTAGAATTCACTTGTTATTTATGACACAATAAAATAAAATGACAAAATGATGACAGTACCCAACAAAATCAGCTGCGACAAATACAATACACACAAACTGAACATTCCCAGCGGTGGTGGTAAATACAGGAAGTGATTCTTGTATGACTCTGCTATCACTGTCTGTCACTGTGTCTCTCTGGCGCAGTAATACACTGCTGTGTCCTCGGTCTTCAGACTGTTCATCTGTAGATAGACTTTACTGCTGGAGTCATCTCTGGAGATGGTGAATCTGCCCTGGACTGACTGGGAGTAATAGATTGGAGTACTAGCAGTGTGTACCAAAGCGATCCACTCCAGTCCTTTACCAGGAGCCTGTCTGATCCAGTTCCACACTGAGCTTCCAAAGTTAAACCCAGATGTTGAGCAGGTGAGTCTGTGGGACTCTCCAGGTCTTTTAACTGCTGGTTCAGACTCTGTTATGGTCTGACCTTCAGCAC
>NW_019525525.1:219236-222689 GCF_002814215.2 Seriola lalandi dorsalis | reverse complement strand
AATCCACTCCAGTCCTTTTCCAGGAGCCTGTCTGATCCAGGCCATGTAGTAGCTGCTGAATGTGAATCCAGAGGCTGTACAGGTCAGTCTGTGGGATTCTCCAGGCCTTTTAACCACTGGTTCAGATTCTGTCAGAGTCTGACCATCAACACCTGTCAAGATGAAAAAGAGAACACCACTTGGATTAAGATGGTAACTCAAGGAAATGCTCAACTCTGTCATATGAAGTTCATGAACTATTTTCACCTGCCCAGCAAAGAGTTAAAAGCAGCAGTCCTGTCCTATAGTCCATCATGTTAAACTGTGTGTCCACTGTTCTCTGTCATCCTCTCTGCAGTCAGATAAGTAGAGGTGAAAGACATCTGAGTTTTGCATTGACTCCTCCTCACAGGAAGGAGAGAATGAAACAGTAAACTATGAAACTGTATTATTGATGTTCATCTAGTTACGTGGTTGTCCTCCATCATTACGCACAGTCAGCACCATGTTTAACAGGTTATCTGTATCTCCTGCCATTGTTGGAGCACTTTTACAGAAGCACTTCTACAGGTCCTATCAGAGAGTCAAACTGCCTCTATGGTGATTCAGGTTGAAGGAACTTTTGAATTATTTTCTCAGTCTTCATATGTCATACCAATTTATTAAGGACATCAAGGGAGAGAAACCACAGGAGGAATAAGAGTGAGAATAATTGATTCATACTCCACCTATTCATATATTAGAATTTATATATTTTAAACAGAGTAAGGTTAATTTTAGGCTTATTATGATTATTTGTTAAACTAACACTTTAAATATAAAAACATGAACATATGCTTTGTGATATTTATATTCCTTTAAATGAACTCTTAACATTTCTAAATATGTTCACAGGCAGTTTCTCTCAGTGAACTGGTGTGAAATCATTAGTGGTCTGAGGGCTCCAAGTG
Source organism: Seriola lalandi dorsalis (assembly GCF_002814215.2). Taxonomy (NCBI): domain Eukaryota; kingdom Metazoa; phylum Chordata; class Actinopteri; order Carangiformes; family Carangidae; genus Seriola; species Seriola lalandi. The sequence goes on along the minus strand of NW_019525525.1, from coordinate 221,760 downwards.
TTCAGGCACTGAGGGGTTTTTGTTCAGGTCTACTGATGGTTTGTGTTATTGTGTGATGTGACTCTCTAGCACAGTAATACACAGCAGTGTCTTCAGGCTGCACATTCTGTCCATTTAGAGTCACTGTGTTGCTGGAAGAGTCTAAGTCGATACTGAATTTGTTCTTTAGTGAATCTTTATAGTATGAAGTGTCACCAGCTCTCATTCCAATCCACTCCAGTCCTTTCCCTGCAGGCTGTCTGATCCAATGTGTGCGACAGCTACTAACAGAATAAGAGACCTGACAGGTGATGGTAAGACGTTGACCTGGCTGCACAGTCATAGAGGCTGGCTGTGTCAACTGTTCACACTTCACACCTATTAAAAAGAAGAACATGTTTTGTTGTAAATGATCAAGTTATACAGCAAGAGAAGCAATGTTGACTATGACAAATCCAGAGAGACTCACAGGATCCAGCTGCCAACAGCAGCAGCAGAGCTACAGAAAACATGGTTTATGGTGAAGCTGACGAGCTGTGAACTCCACTGACAGTCTGATCTGAAGTTTTTATAGCTGAGTAACAAGGAAGGTCACTGAGTTTGCATAGAATCAAACACATGAAACATCAGTGTTGGTCTAACTGGAGCCAATAGAAAAGTTTGTTCAGTGTTATTATACCTGCAGAGTGAAAACATGTCTTGACATATTGTCTGCTTTACATATGATGTTTTGATTTCATTACACACTGAACAACAACTATTTGAAAATGCCCCTGCATTTACAGAAAAGACATTTTTTGTAAACAGAGAACAACAATAGACAATTGTTTGATTATTCTAATTGATCATTTGTGATGGCAGAAACCCTTCAAATCCAAGTCATCAGTCAAACATTTTCATTGACTAAGTCATACGCACTGTTTCCCACGATCTCAAACCTCCACCACCACATTCTCATCTTCATCCAATAACAACCCGACACAAGGGCCTTTAGCCAATCACTTGGGCTGTAAAACGTCTGAGGTGTTTTCTCTCTCTGCTGTAATTCAGCTGTCATGTTAGCACTGCAAATCAAACCATCCAATCTGGAGTTTCTCTTATGAAGATGTGCCAAACCCTGGAGTTCATTCCTTTCCCCCACCACCAGTGTTTAGACTCTGCGCCGAAGATTCCTCTAATTGGAAGCTTTCAGCTTTAATTACAAAGTCTCACATATATAACACATACACACACACACACACACAGACACACACACACACACACACACACACACACACAAATAAAAACAGCAGCTCCTTCAGTCCTCCAGCTATTTATCTTATAATCTCTTTGAGACAGTGAGATGGTGAAGTGCAACTGATTTAATGGTTGAAGCTGCAGCCACTGCTGATCCAACAGTTTAACTTTTATATTTGATATGATTATAAATCTCTAGTTCGGTGCAGGATTTTAGTGTCAGTCAGTTCAGATCAATAGGAAAAGCAGATCTGATACATAAACTTGACACTGACTGAGCTCTAGTGGTTTGATAAAGGAAATATATTTTACCCTCATATTGTGACCCACTAAGATTCCACATAGATATTACTGTATTACTACATATACACTGCATAATATACTATATACTGCATTAGGTATAAGCATGTATTAGTTTTCTCATATTTGTATTTTATTCTGTTATTTCATGTCTGTGATCATTACAGTAAGAAATTTTTATATTTATGAGTTTAATGGTTATTGGTTTTGGTTAATGATGATGATCCTTCTCAAGGCCTGGTTCAAATTTCATTAAAACCAACAACTAAAGGTTAAATACAAATACAATTAAAGGATACATTAGTACAATAAAAATTGGTGTAGGATTTTGTACAGTTGTTCAACCAACTCCAGTCACTGTGAGAATCGAGCACAATAATAAACAGCAGAATCATCAGTCTTCAGACTGTTCATCTGCAGATACAGCTGCTGTCTGTTATTGTCTCTGGAGACAGTAAACCGGCCTTGGACTGACTGAGAGTAGTAGTTGGTGCTACCACCGTTGGTTTCAGCTGTTATCCATTCTAGGCCTTTTCCAGCAGCCTGTCTGACCCAAGCCATCCAGTTGCTACTGATTGACAATCCAGAGGCTGTACAGGTCAGTCTGTGGGATTCTCCAGGCCTCTTAACCACTGGTTCAGATTCTGTCAGAGTCTGACCATCAACACCTGTCAAGACAAAAGAGAAATCAGTCGTTTGCTATAATGTGACAACCTTTTGAAGACAGATTCAATTCAAGATCAGAGAATCTCTTCACCTGCCCAGTAGAGAGTTAAAAACAGCAGTCCTGTCCTATAGTCCATCATGTTAAACTGTGTGTCCACTGTTCTCTGTCATCCTCTCTGCAGTCAGATAAGTAGAGGTGGAAGACATCTGAGTTTTGCATTGACTCCTCCTCACAGGGAGGAGAGAATGGAATGAGGAAGTTGGTTGCCCTTAATAAGCATTACCTTGCGTAAAACCTAAGTTTGTTGTCTTCTCTGCAGTTTCATCTTACATTAACTCATCT
>NW_019525525.1:218605-219186 GCF_002814215.2 Seriola lalandi dorsalis | reverse complement strand
TAGACTTTACTGCTGGAGTCATCTCTGGAGATGGTGAATCTGCCCTGGACTGACTGGGAGTAATAGATTGGAGAACTAGCAGTGTGTACCAAAGCGATCCACTCCAGTCCTTTACCAGGAGCCTGTCTGATCCAGTTCCACACTGAGCTTCCAAAGTTAAACCCAGATGTTGAGCAGGTGAGTCTGTGGGACTCTCCAGGTCTTTTAACTGCTGGTTCAGACTCTGTTATGGTCTGACCTTCAGCACCGATCCAAACAAACAGAACAACCACCAAGAGTGTGAGCTCTCTGTCAGCCATGTTGACAGTTGACTTAGTATGTTTTCAAATCCATGAATCCTCTTTAAATATGATGTAAACTGGATCCCTGTGAGAATTTGTTTGAAGCTCCTCCTACGTCACATTCTGCCTTTTACAGTCAAATTCAAGAGACACAGCACAAAATAAAACAGCATTTTAACAGATACAACTGATGATTTAAGACATCTGTACCTTCATGACTAAAAAGAAAAATGCATTAATTTAACTTTATAAATAGAAAATATACAATTTATTTACTTCCTTTTTCATGTCTTAATTGAC
>NW_019525525.1:216762-218555 GCF_002814215.2 Seriola lalandi dorsalis | reverse complement strand
TTTAATCAAAAGAAAGAAATTATATGTATTTATTCAAAAGAACATAATGCATTTGAAGTTTGTTTTCAGCAGCCACATTATTGTACAAATTCTCATTATTAGAATTTTTGTTATGTCATATTTCTTGTGAAAGAATAAAGTATTAGCGATGTGAAGCATATACTCTTATATAAAGATGTCATATGAAATCAATTATTTGATATATAATATATATATATAACACAATAACACTTAAAACTCAGGCTGAAATATTAGTGTTGATGGTTTTTGTACAGCTGTTCAACCAACTCCAGTCACTGTGAGTCTCGAGCACAATAATAAACAGCAGAATCTTCAGTCTTCAGACTGTTCATCTGCAGATACACCTGCTGTCTGCTGTTGTCTCTGGAGATGATAAACCGGCCTTGGACTGACTGAGAGTAGGTTTTGCTGCTACCAGTGCCATGCAAGGCAATCCACTCCAGTCCTTTTCCAGGAGCCTGTCTGATCCAGGCCATGTTGTAGCTACTGAATGGGAATCCAGATGTTGTACAGGTCAGTCTGTGGGATTCTCCAGGCCTTTTAACCGCTGGTTCAGATTCCGTCAGAGTCTGACCATCAACACCTGTAACAAAAAAAAAATAGATAACTGGGAAGTTGATTAAATGCTTCAAAGTTTTAAAGACAACTTCAACTCAGGATCAGAGAATCTCTTCACCTGCCCAGCAAAGAGTTAAAAGCAGCAGTCCTGTCCTATAGTCCATCATGTTAAACTGTGTGTCCACTGTTCTCTGTCATCCTCTCTGCAGTCAGATAAGTAGAGGTGGAAGACATCTGAGTTTTGCATTGACTCCTCCTCACAGGGAGGAGAGAACTGGTTTGCATTTGACTTTCTTTTTTATATTTATAAAATATTTTTCCACAGTGAGAGAAAAGTCTTCAGAAGAGTAATTTTATTACTGGAATTTAGGTTGTTAAAAACCGATTTTTGGTTGAATTATATTGTTCATAAGGTTTATTCACAAGAAAAACACATACAATGCATCAATACAAAACATCATACAACTGAAACTTAGTTTTTTCCAATAGTGATTTTATAGAAGAGACACTTTGTGAAGATCCATGTCTTGTTGGATTATGACCTTTTTAAAACCAGTTAAACTATTTAGAGAGGTGAAACTGAAATTAAAAGAAGCTGTAAAATGCTTTCATCATTTAGACATCATGGGAAAGCATCTTATTTTTGTAAAACATCAAAGTCTAGTTATCAGTTATTTTTTGGAAAAAGTCTGCATAATATCTGTCTCTTATACACATCTCATCAGATTAATGAGTCAGCACATCTATTTTTTCTACAGCATTTATTCCTCTATTTAATTGTTATCTGTATTTACTTACTAAACCTCTGTGACAAGACACAAACAAATGCATCCTTTAGCTGAGATGAAAACTGTGGTATAGTTCCTGCATTAGTTGATTTACTTTTTGTCATTATCACCATATTTTACCTTTATCTGTGTGGTTGTGTCAGTTCAGATCAATGAGAACACCATAGTGCCTCAAAATCTTGACAATGACTGACGTCTGCTGATTTTATAGTTGGAACTGCAACATTTGTTTTTAACTCTCATGATATGAATCACTTTTTTAATCAAAAGAAAGAAATTATATGTATTTATTCAAAAGAACATAATGCATTTGAAGTTTGTTTTCAGCAGCTACATTGTTGTACAAATTCTCCTTATTAGAATTTTTGTTATGTCATATTTCTTGTGAAAGAATAAAGTATTAGCGATGTGAAGCATATACTCTTA
>NW_019525525.1:215096-216712 GCF_002814215.2 Seriola lalandi dorsalis | reverse complement strand
ATCTTGAAAGAGTTGTAATATATAGCATGTCTAAATGTTCCAGTCCCATGAATTTAAAGATGTTAAAACATTTTGCAGTCGACTGAATTTAAGGATGTTGGAGTTTAAAGGAAGAAAGAAAATGGTAACTATTTCTGCTCACAACTAAAATATGATGAAAGTAATTCTTTGACAAACAGTAACTGAGCATGAAGCTGCGGAAATAACTGTGAGCCACTAGTGCAGGTGCTATACAAATAAAAATTGACTGACTTGACTTGAAGATACTGAGATGCAAAAACAGTTTCTCACAGTGAACTGGTGTGAAATCATTAGTGGTCTGAGGGCTCCTCCTCTGGTGGCTTCATGTTACAAGGGTTCAGGCACTGAGGGGTTTTTGTTCAGGTCTACTGATGGTTTGTGTTATTGTGACTCTCTGGCACAGTAATACACAGCAGTGTCTTCAGGCTGCACATTCTGTCCATTTAGAGTCACTGTGTTGCTGGAAGAGTCTAAATTGACACTGAACTTGTTCTTTAGTGAATCTTTGATACTTGTGTCCCTACTGATCCACTCCAGTGCTTTCCCTGCAGCCTGTCTGATCCAATGTGTGTAGTAGGTGCTAACAGAATAAGAGACCTGACAGGTGATGCTGAGACGTTGACCTGGCTGCACAGTCACAGAGGCTGGCTGTGTCAACTGTTCACACTTCACACCTGTTAAAAAGAAGAAAATGTTTTGTTATAAATGATCAACTTCTACAGCAAGAGAAGAAATGTTGACTATGACAAATCCAGAGAGACTCACAGGATCCAGCTGCCAACAGCAGCAGCAGAGCTACAGAAAACATGGTTTATGGTGAAACTGAAGAGACGTGAGCTTCTGATCCTCTTTAACTTCCACTGACAGTCTCATGTCTTTATAACTGCATCACATGGAAGATTACTGAATTTGCATAGAGACCTGCAGATGATGGTCACATGGATGATGTGAGTTTGGAGCAAAACGCAGGAACCAGTGACAATTTAGAAAATTAAATTTTAACTTTTTGACATGTTTTCATTGAACAATGTTTTTGTAAAATTTTAACTCAACTGAGTTTCATAATGACACTGATTCTGTTTTCTTTTTAATTGCTGGTAAATCTAAAATTTTGAGATTCTAAAACCATGAAAATAAATGATATCTGATAGTATTTGCAAAAGTATTTTCTTTTTCTGTGTTTGTTTGTTGTTTTATTTTGTTACTGAAAATCCAGTGAACTGAAAGCAGCATAATCTGATATATTTGACTTTGCTGCAGCTGATTTAATGCCTGGATTTTTACATTCTTCTGTATTCATATTGTGGATGTTTGAAGCCACAGACAAACAGAGAAACCTGGAACCTCGTGAGGAAATGAACTACTTAGGAACTGAAACCTGTATGAAGATATGCAAAAGCTTATTGCTGTAGTGAATGGGAAAATGTCTGCTGACTTATCTGTCAAATCAACTGCTCTTTTATATCACACTTAATAAGAGCAAACAAAACTGTAGAAAACCGGAGTTGTTTTATTGAAGCTATGTTATGGAATAACCAAGATTTGCCTGTTGAGGAAAGTGATTTCAACATTCTTATCAATGTTTAAAAATATTT
>NW_019525525.1:213864-215046 GCF_002814215.2 Seriola lalandi dorsalis | reverse complement strand
GTGTAATAGTGTTATTCACTTGTTGAGTCACTGTGGTGCAACCTGGTCGACAATTAAAAAACCAGTGAGTGGACACTTCTGTGAAGAACTGGGAATGTTTCTGTTTACAAGCATGTCTCCAAAAATTACATTTTCTCTCAAAATGTACTTGATAAGACCAATTAGAAGTGTGTATATGTAATTTCTAGAGGTCATTGTGTGTGTCATAGCAAACACTATGATGGTAGTAGATAGAGAGAGAGAGGAGAACATGTTTATATAACAGGTTTATTCTTTTCCTCTGATTTCTGTGTCAGGACCAGTGTTTCAGTGCTATCATTGTCTCTTGGTCAGAGATGCACCTTGATCCCTGATTCTGTGTTTCCCTCCCAAATAAATACATACAGTTTTTTCCTTACAGTCAAAGCAAAGACAGTATTAGGTAGTTGAGGTCCATCACAACATAGAGATGAAGACTGTAGGATTTTGTACAGCTGCTGAATTGATTACAATCACTGTGAGTATCGAGCACAATAATAAACAGCAGAATCTTCAGTCTTCAGACTGTTCATCTGCAGATACACCTGCTGTCTGCTGTTGTCTCTGGAGATGGTAAACCAGCCTTTGACTGACTGAGAGTAGTAGATGTAGCTACTAGTATCACTGATAGTTGCAACCCACTCCAGTCCTTTTCCAGCAGCCTGTCTGATCCAAGCGTTCCAGTAATTACCACCAAACCCAGAATATGTGCAGGTCAGTCTGTGGGATTCTCCAGGCCTTTTAACCACTGGTTCAGACTCGTCAGAGTCTGACCCTCAGTACCTACAGAAATTTAAACAACTCATTAGATTCTGTAATGAAACCAGATTGATTTTAGCTGCTTATCAGAAAAACAGTTAATGTTCTTACCTGTCCAGATAATTGACAGGATGAGAAAAACAACTCAATAATCAGGTCTGATCATTGTAAAATCTAATAGTCTCTGTCCACTCTACTGTCTGTGTCTGTCAGTGATTTAGTCCCTGTCCTTCACTCTGCAGCACATATGTAGAGATGGAGGAGATCAGAGATTTGCATTGACCCCTCCTCCTCAAAGAGAAACGCACCACATCTCACATCTCTGGAAAAACTTGGATGAATGATTAGGGAGTCGCAAACCACATCATCAGCCGACATTTTCATTCTGTGTCTCAGTGTGTTTAG
>NW_019525525.1:213049-213814 GCF_002814215.2 Seriola lalandi dorsalis | reverse complement strand
AAAAAATAGATAACTGGGAAGTTGATTAAATGCTTCAAAGTTTTAAAGACAACTTCAACTCAGGATCAGAGAAAGTCTTCACCTGCCCAGCAGAGAGTTAACAGCAGCAGTCCTGTCCTATAGTCCATCATGTTAAACTGTGTGTCCACTGTTCTCTGTCATCCTCTCTGCAGTCAGATAAGTAAAGGTGGAAGACATCTGAGTTTTGCATTGACTCCTCCTCACAGGGAGGAGAGAACTGGTTCGCATTTGACTTTCTTTTTTATATTTATAAAATATTTTTCCACAGTGAGAGAAAAGTCTTCAGAAGAGTAATTATATTATTGGAATTTAGGTTGTTAAAAACCGATTTTTGGTTGAATTATATTGTTCATAAGGTTTATTCACAAGAAAAAACAAATACAATGCATCAGTACAAAACATCATACAACTGAAAACTTTTCCAATAGTGATTTTATAGAAGAGACACTTTGTGAAGATGCATGACTTGTTGGATTATGACCTTTTTAAAACCAGGTTCTCAGCTGGATGAATTTCATCACTTGAAAGGTGTAATAGTGTTATTCAGTTTTCACTTTGGGAAACATACAGTAATATTTCAGATATTATAAAGTCAGCATATTTAAATTGTTGAAAACAGTTGCTGTAAATTTTATTTAAGAACCATTTATAAAATCTAAATAATTTCCCTTTTGACTGTAACAGTGACCTGGTGTGAAATCATTAGTGGTCTGAGGGCTCCTCCTCTGGTGGCTTCATGTTACA
>NW_019525525.1:211848-212999 GCF_002814215.2 Seriola lalandi dorsalis | reverse complement strand
AGAGTTAAAAGCAGCAGTCCTGTCCTATAGTCCATCATGTTAAACTGTGTGTCCACTGTTCTCTGTCATCCTCTCTGCAGTCAGATAAGTAGAGGTGGAAGACATCTGAGTTTTGCATTGACTCCTCCTCACAGGGAGGAGAGAATGAAACAGTAAACTATGAAACTGTAGTATTGATGTTCATCTAGTTACGGTGGTTGTCCTCCATCATTACGCACAGTCAGCACCATGTTTAACAGGTTATCTGTATCTCCTGCCATTGTTGGAGCACTTTTACAGAAGCACTTCTACAGGTCCTATCAGAGAGTCAAACTGCCTCTATGGTGATTCAGGTTGGAGGAACTTCTTGAATGATTTTCTCAGTCTTCATATGTCATACCAATTTATTCAGGACATCAAGGGAGAGAAACCACAGGAGGAATAAGAGTGAGAAAAATTGATTCACACTTCACCTATTCATATATTAGAATTTATATATTTTAAACACAGTAAGGTTAATTTTAGGCTTATTATGATTATTTGTTAAACTGACACTTTAAATATAAAATCATGAACATATGCTTTGTGTTATTTATATTCCTTTAAATGAACTCTTAACATTTCTAAATATGTTCAAAGGCAGTTTCTCTCAGTGAACTGGTGTGAACTCATTAGTGGTCTGAGGGCTCCTCCTCTGGTGGCTTCATGTCACAAGTGTTCAGGCACTGAGGGGTTTTTGTTCAGGTCTACTGATGGTTTGTGTTATTCTGACTGTCTGGCACAGTAATACACAGCAGTGTCTTCAGGCTGTAGATTCTGTCCTTTTATAGTCACTGTTTTGCTGGAAGAGTCTAAGCTGTAACTGAACTTGTTCTTCAGAGCATTGTTTTGACGAAGAACACCTCCTCCCCACTGATGAACAATCCACTCCAGTTTTCCTTCGCACTGTCTGATCCATCCTGTTGCATAGCTGTCATCAGTCAGAGAATAACCAGAGACCTGACAGGTGATGGTCAAAGACTGTCCAGACTGCTCAACCAGTGAGTCTGGCTGGATGAGATCAATACTGTACACACCTGTGGAAACAGAAATCAACATCATCTCCATCATTCATCTGACTATTCAGTGTTTCTAATGTGTTTATTAGTGTGAATCCACTGAAAGCTCCTCAC
>NW_019525525.1:211099-211798 GCF_002814215.2 Seriola lalandi dorsalis | reverse complement strand
GTTTATGGTGAAGCTGACGAGCTGTGAACTCCACTGACAGTCTGATCTGAAGTTTTTATAGCTGAGTAACAAGGAAGGTCACTGAGTTTGCATAGAATCAAACACATGAATCATCAGTGTTGGTCTAACTGGAGCCAATAGAAGAGTCTCTTCAGTGATTTTATATCTGCAGAGTGAAAGAATTATTTGACATTACATCTACTATCTATTCATATTCTAATTTCATTTCATTTTTTCACTAAATTTTGAAATTACATCTTCACTTAACGAGGTGAAACAGCTAACTTTCTTTTGCCTATGAATTGTTTAAGCCTAACTATTGTATTAACAACAATTCCATATTATAATATTATGTTAATGTTTATATAATTGCAAACAACAGTTAAAAATCATTTTTTGAAGGAGGAACAATTAACAGATATTGTTGTTTCAGTAAGAGGAGTTGTTGATAATCATGGATAAATGAACGCATATGAGGATTCAGGTTTGTCCAGTGTGTTTGTAAATGTTGTCCCTCATCTCCCTCTTAGGAGATCACTGTTGCCTTCTCTTGGAAATGTTTTAAATGAAACCACTGAGTGTGATTCTTTTATTTAGCTGTTGATTTGTAATATGGAACTTTTTCTGAATTGTTTTATTGTGAAATATAAGTTTAAATCCCATAATTCATTAAAGGTACTTTCTTTGTTGAAATCACTG
>NW_019525525.1:210683-211049 GCF_002814215.2 Seriola lalandi dorsalis | reverse complement strand
AAGCCATGTAGAAGCCAAATTCTGGGCAGATTTTCACATTGCCATGGCAACGGCAGCTCCTGACCTGTGTGTGCCTGTGTGCGCCTAGCAACCAGATAACCAACTCTCCAAGCTCTGCTAGCTTTACATTAGCCGCATGTTAGGTCTTAAATGACATTTAGTTAGGTCTTAAATATGTAAGTCCATTTACTGCTTCCTTCGTTGCTTTTTTTCTTGTCTTGTTAAAAGAGTGAATGAAGTTGTGACGGTCTCCGCTGAGACAGAGGAGAGGAGAAGCTACTAGCCCTCTCTCGCTGTCACTTCTAGTCGCGTTGCTCTCCTCCCCAGTAATGTTAAATTTAGCACAGAAAAAAACATAATAGTGGT
>NW_019525525.1:200477-210663 GCF_002814215.2 Seriola lalandi dorsalis | reverse complement strand
AGTCCATCATGTTAAACTGTGTGTCCACTGTTCTCTGTCATCCTCTCTGCAGTCAGATAAGTAGAGGTGGAAGACATCTGAGTTTTGCATTGACTCCTCCTCACAGGGAGGAGAGAATGGAATGAGGAAGTTGGTTGCCCTTAATAAGCATTACCTTGCGTAAAACCTAAGTTTGTTGTCTTCTCTGCAGTTTCATCTTACATTAACTCATCTGCAGGGAGGATGGAGTTCGGCCGTTTGTTTCATTAACTTGAAAAACAAGAACGTGGAAGGTGCAACACCAGGCAAATGAACCAATCCGAACTAACAACTCTAGCTTTGCTTTTACACATTTTAATTAAACCTGATTTTCATACCCATGAATTCAGACATTCCCTAAAATTTAGCCGCCAGAATTTTCCTAACTTTGTGATGTCACAACAAAGCAGTCACTGTTCTCAGCAATGTCCCAGGAGGGACCCACCTGGACCCATTCAGCCTTTCAGGATTTGGTTTCTCTGAGTGTTTACTTGAAATCTGTTATAATTTTATTTGGCCACTCAGAAAACAGTCAGCCAATCAGAAGAGAGAGGAGATGTAAAACTATGTTCGAAGGCAGTTTCTCTCAGTGAAATGGTGTGAAATCATTAGTGGTCTGAGGGCTCCTCCTCTGGTGGCTTCATGTTACAAGTGTTCAGGCACTGAGGGGTTTTTGTTCAGGTCTACTGATGGTTTGTGTTATTGTGTATCTGGCACAGTAATACACAGCAGTGTCTTCAGGCTGCACATTCTGTCCATTTAGAGTCACTCTGTTGCTGGAAGAGTCTAAATTGACACTGAACTTGCTCTTTAGTGAATCTTTGATGTTTGTGTCACTACTGATCCACTCCAGTGCTTTCCCTGCAGGCTGTCTGATCCAAGCTGTGTAGTAGCTGCTAACAGAATAAGAGACCTGACAGGTGATGGTGAGACGTTGACCTGGCTGCACAGTCACAGAGGCTGGCTGTGTCAACTGTTCACACTTCACACCTGTTAAAAAAAAGAAATTATTTTGTTATAAATGATCAACTTCTACAGCAAGAGAAGAAATGTTGACTATGATAAATCCGGAGAGACTCACAGGATCCAGCTGCCAACAGCAGCAGCAGAGCTACAGAAAACATGGTTTATGGTGAAACTGAAGAGATCTGAGCTTCTGATCCTCTTTAACCTCCACTGACAGTCTCATGTCTTTATAACTGTATCACATGGAAGATTAGTGAATTTGCATAGAGACCTGAGTGATGGTCACATGGACATGGGTTAATGTGGAGCTAGAGGAACCTGTTGTTATCATTATTATGTGTTTTGTGTAAAAATGATTTATTTATACCTACATTTATTTTTGGAGATCTATTTCAAATTTAAATCTTTTTAGTAAATTTATGTCTAATGTTAAAAGGTCCAGTGGAGGATTATGATTTCTATTTGTGTCCTTATCCTTACATCTTCATGTTAGTGAAACATAATTATAATGGAGATACAATGAATGCTCCCAGCAGTGGTGGTAAATAGAGGAAGAAGTTCTTGTATGTCTCTGCTATCACTGTCTCTCACTGTGTCTCTCTGGCGCAGTAATACGCTGCTGTGTCCTCAGTCTTCAGACTGTTCATCTGTAGATAGACTTTACTGCTGGAGTCATCTCTGGAGATGGTGAATCTGCCCTGGACTGACTGGGAGTAATAGATTGGAGTATTATCAGTGTGTGAAGTGAAAGCAAGAAAATCTAAATGAAGACTTGATTTGCTGCAGCTGCTCGAAGGTCTGGATTTCTTTGAACTTCTCCAGGTTTCAATATTCAAATTGTGTTTGAAGCTACAGACACAGAGAAACACTGAGCTTATAAACTACTTAGGAACTGAAACCTGAGTGCTGATGTACAAAATACAAAATACTGTGTTGCTGTATTTAGGATTAAAGATAACATGTCTGCTGACTTATCTGTAAGATAACGTACAGTATGAAACTGCTCTTATATGTCATATTTAAGAAGAGTAAAACAAAACATGAGACAACATGGGCAGTTAAGTAATCAGAACGTTTGAACCTCAACAGTGAAAAAAAAATGTAAAAATACTTGTAATTCTGCAGTAAGAGAATTAGAAAAACCATTTAGCTTCATAAATGCTGTTGACAAACAAACTTTCACTTTACTGCTCATGAGGATATCGTAGAGCAGAAGGAGGAAGAGATCCTAAACTCCTACAAACTAATCTGTGGTTTGTTTTGTTTCGCTGTAAATTGTTGGAAACTTAGTGAGCAAAACAAAACAAAAACCTGATAACCCTATGTGAACTCAAATAATCCAAACAAGGTGATCAAAGCGTGAACATCTATCTGAATCCGAGTGTCTTTGTAGAAAACGTTACACAGTGAATGAATGTGAATATGAGAGAGTGACATTGAGAGCAAAAGGCAGGAACAGCTGGAAGAAAACATGGCTGAAAGAATGAAAATGGATGAAATAATAGATACCACTGCCATCACTGTCATCTCGGCTTCCTGATTAATGTTGGAAAGTCACATTATGATGTTTATGGACTTTTATTGTATGAACAAATAGGAAAAACATCAGCTATTTCTTCTGACCTACAACAACTACTAGCATGATTAAAAACTATTTATGTCCCAACATATCAAACCTTCCACCACTGTTTTCAATTTACCTTGAACTTGACATAATTCACTTGTCTTATTATGTTCTCACTCTTACAGTAACATAGTTTATTACCATGACCATAATGTAACCTCATGTAGAAAATAAAAACTTACTTAAGTTGAAAATAAATACAAACGTGAGAAAACCCAGTTGCGACTGTGGTCACATTGCTACTTGTTGTGTGTGGAGGTTTTTGTGCAGCTGCTCCTCTGATCTTCAGTCACTGTGCTTTCACGAGCACAGAAGTAAACAGCAGAATCTTCTGCTGTCAGACTCTTGACCTGGAGGTACTGAGTGCTGCTGGACACATCTTCAGTCATGGGGAAACGGCTTTGAAAGGAGCTGCCATATATAGCAGAGTTTGAACCTGTATTCATCCTCCCAATCCACTCCAGAGCTTTCCCTGGCCTCTGTCGTATCCAGTGTATATAGTAGTCTGTCATGCTATAACCAGATATAACACATGACATCTTCACTGTGTCTCCTGGTCTTTTCACCTCAGATGGAGACTGGTCCAGTTTGATCTCACTCCAAACTCCTGTAAGTAAAGAAACGATGAACATCATCTGACACACTTTTAAATCACATGTTGGACTTTTACAAAAGAAGTAAAGCAGAACTGATGTTCTCACCATGAATAGTGACTACAAATAATAAACACAAGACAAATGTATTTTCCATCCTGTAATAAACACTGGAGTTCAGTGCTGTCTGATCAGAGTGTTTCAATAACACAGAAAACTGTCCCAGTGTTCTGCCACATTATGACAAATGCTGCTGCTGGTGTGTTTATAAGGAACAAAGAGTTTGCATAGACCTCCCTCTACAGGTTCATAAAGGGAATGTGTAACACAGACAGATTTTCATAAGAAGAGTATTTGTACAACAGAGGAAAATGTAAAAAATCTAAATCCTATCAACTAATTTCTGAGCTGATGGGGTGGTGAAACAAAATGATTGTCTTAAATCATGTTGCAGCAGTTTAGTGATATTTCCTTACCCTGACCAAATTAATGCAGGATGTTTGCTTCAAATGCATGTATTTGTTGATACTTTAGAAAAGATAGAGCTACTGTTGAAGTTGATTTTATTTTAGATATTAGGATTAGGATATTATCTAACCCATTTGGAAACAGGAAAAATGTTCTCCCGTATTTCTCTAAGCATCGCAACACACAAAAACAAATGTGACAGAAATGTGTCATATCCTTGTCTTACAGCAGACGTCAGAAGAGATCTACATAGATAGTTGAATACTAAACTATTCCTCTGTCTGTCAGTAACACAATTTGTCTATCATTCAGTGAATGCCATACAATTTCAGCATTACCTAATAAGAGACTACTGACTTTATGGATGTTCATATTGGAGTTTGTGGTTGAGCTGCATGTTGCTGAGTATTTGTGCAGGTCTGTTGGTGGATTGTGTCACAGTGGAGCTATCCCGTACACAGTAATACACAGCTGTGTCCTCAGGCTGCAGATTCTGTCCTTTTATCATCACTGTACCAGCAGACATGTCTCTGCTGTAACTGAACCTGTTCTTCAGAGCATTGTTTTGATAAAAGCTGCTACTGCCTCCTCCCCACTGCTGGAAAATCCAGTCCATTGGTTTTCCTTCACGCTGTCTGATCCAACCTGCTGCGTAGCTGTTATCAGTTAGAGAATAACCAGAGACCTGACAGGTGATGGTCAAAGACTGTCCAGGCTGCACAACCACTGAGTCTGGCTGGATGAGATCAATACTGTACACACCTGTGGAAACAGAAATCAACATTATCTCCATCATTCATCTGACTATTCAGTGTTTCTAATGTGTTTATTAGTGTGAATCCACTGAAAGCTCCTCACAGGATCCAGCTGCCAGCAGCTGTATCAGAACCACAGAGAACATGGTGGATGTTGAAGCTGAACTGATGTGAGCTCTTCTGTCCTCTCACTGACACACACACACACTTCACTTCTTTATGAGGAACCTTCATTTGCATATTGTTGAATATTTACATTTATCTTTAGCCAAAAAAGTGAAACAGCAACAAATTCACATTAACAGTATGAAGACTTGTGTCTCCTGCAGATAGTTGGAGGTTTGCTGTTTTACATTAAAGATCTAAAACAAAAATCTTCTCGAAGTCTCAGAGTTTCCTTCTAGCATATTTACAGTATCTACCAGCTACTTTCCATGTGCAGTCGCAGCAGGACGTTACTGTAATACAGGCTTTAACAGTCTGAGTTAAATACAGTTTTGCCACCTACCCATAAAAAGGACAGATGATGGTGTCTGGGCACTGGAAACTTTAAAAGGGATGTTCCTAAAAGAAGAAAAATGAACCCCAAAAAATATCTCATAATGTCTAAGAAATAAAATCTGCAGCCTCACAGGAAGCTGCCACCTGCTCTGTCTCTCTCTATTGAATCCTGACTGGTATCTCATCTTCTCCTTCTCACCTAACTGGAGCCTACAACCAACTCAGGTAAGTATGGGGGTGAGCTAATCCTACACAGGCATACCAAGCCCCATACCACCACTACATGCTAACTTCTGTTACTGCTGACAGTTCCCACCCTACAATAAGCAGCAGATATTATTCATTCATGTACAAGCCTCACCCTACTGTCATCTACTGCTGAACAGTTCATGCCCAGTCCCTCACCACTACTTAGAGGACCTAATGACACACACCTGTTTCCCCTTTCCCTGAGTGAGTTGCTGATCAACCCTACTACCTCGCCAAACAACTGAAAATATACAAAGTGGGCTGACCCTTCCAACAAGCCAAAAAAGATCAAATACATATCACAACCAATGTATGGAATAAGTGAACCTGAGAAATTGATAGAAAAATCCAATTTAAATACTGATTAAATAACCATGATAATAACAAAACAATGTTAATGTGGGAGTTCAGCTGAACCTTCAATCTTATAGGTGTTTACAGTATATATTTAGAAATAGGTTGACTAGTAGTGTGAGCATTTTAAAGTCTCTAGTATTTGAATTTTGTAAAAAAAATTGATAAACAAAACTGAGAACATACTGCGTTATGAAGCACATTTACCATCCCGAGCAATATGTTGCCCTGAACATGACCAAAGGTCTGAAGTCTGTTTGTGCCCAGTTAAGATCCGGCATCTCGTCTTTGGCTGTGGAAACTGGCACCTTTCATTCAGTCCTTGAGAAAGCACAAAGTGTCTTCTGATTTGGAAGAGGTCGAGATCGAAACGTTCGTTCTATCAAAATCTTTGCATTAAACCATTTCAGAAAATGTCTGGTGGGCATCATAGTCTGTTTGATATGCCAGATAAATGTAGATTACAGTAATGTATATATACATGTATGCATAACATATTTGATACAGCTCAGTTTTTATTTAATACCTGCCAATAGCAAATGATAGTGCTTTATGCTTCATTTCTTCAGTTTATATCTAATATCATGTGTTTGACGTGTGTATACTGTCCCTTCCTTTCCTTTCTTGTTTGTTTTCCTCTGAAAGTAATGTTGATAGTGTCTTGTAAGGCCTTGTGAGCACCCTTGGGTGTATAAGAATAATAATAACTGTTTATATATCACTTTTCAAATTACAGTTATAAGTGGTGTAGATACATAAAACACAAAGGGAAAGAGACAAAGTCTTAATTAGTAAGGTGACTATAACGGGGAGAAATAAACACAGGCTATATGTAAAACCAATAAGATCAATAAAAAAAAAAACAGACAGGAGAAAGTAGGTAAATCCAAAAGCGATTAAGTTAAGAATTAAAAGAAACTTTGAACAAGTATGTAATGAGCTATGATTTAATTAGTAAATGCAGTAAATCCACAGTCGGCTGGTTTTTAGCCGAGAATTTTGGACAGAAAAAGGTTTGCCAGAGGATCTCAGGCATTGTGTTTGGTCTTAAGAGGACAGTAGTTCTGAGAAATAAGAGGTTGTCACACCAGACTGAACCTTAAGAGTGATAGGTTCTAAAAGACACAGGTAGCCAATGTAGAGAGGCTAAAATGGCTGTAATATGGTCAGATTTTGTAACTAGATAGCAGCATTTTGTATGAATTTCAGGGAACAAAGAAATCTTTGGGGGAGACGAAGATAGATTTGCGTGTCATCAGGGTAGACATTTATCTGAATGTTATGGTTTGAATGTAAGGAACAGAATGTTGGGACCTAAGATTGAGCCCTGGGGGACGACATAGTGGATAGGAGACAGGAAACACACAGAATCATCTATATTAACCGATAAGTGTCGATCAGTTAGATGGGAAGTGAACCCCTGAAGGGCACCACCAGAGATGCCTACACAGTCCCCCTGCAGACAGATTAAGAGAACAAGGTGATCGATAGTGTTGAAAGCAGACCTCAAGTCTAGGAAGACGAGGCTTGACCTGAATCAGCAGCCAGCTGGAGGTCGTCCTGCCCTCCTGCCTTGCTGCTGGAGGAGGGCCGTTTCTATGCTATGAAGGACACGGCAGATGGACTGAATTTTAGAGGATGTTACTGTTAAGGTGATTGATTAGATGGTGAAATACACACTTTTGAATGACTTTTGAAAGAAATGATGGGTGTGTAGTGTTAGGAACTGAGAGGTCTAGGTTTGGTTTTGGGAGGAGTGGAGATTTTATTCATAATGACAATGGTTTCAACAGTGTTGTGCTGTCATTGGACTTTCTGTGAAAAAGTCAACATTACAATAAGAAAAATAGTGAATGGTAAATATTAAATAATATCCAATGGTCTTTCAGCCCTGTATGGCTGAATAAAGCAAGATTTTGTACAGCTGTTCAACCAAGTCCAGTCACTGTGAGTCTCGAGCACAATAATAAACAGCAGAGTCTTCAGTCTTCAGACTGTTCATCTGCAGATACAGCTGCTCTCTGCTGTTGTCTCTGGAGATGGTAAACCGGCCTTGGACTGACTGAGAGTAGTAGATGTAGCTACTAGTACCACTGATAGAAGCAACCCACTCCAGTCCTTTTCCAGGAGCCTGTCTGATCCAGGCCATGGAGTAGCTACTGAATGACAATCCAGATGTTATACAGGTCAGTCTGTGGGATTCTCCAGGCCTTTTAACCGCTGGTTCAGATTCTGTCAGAGTCTGACCATCAACACCTGTCAAGATGAAAAGCAATAATCGTCAGGTTTTTTTAAACAGGCACAATTTTGAAGATAATTTCAACACAAGATCAGAGAAACTCTTCACCTGCCCAGCAGAGAGTTAAAAGCAGCAGTCCTGTCCTATAGTCCATCATGTTAAACTGTGTGTCCACTGTTCTCTGTCATCCTCTCTGCAGTCAGATAAGTAGAGGTGGAAGACATTTGAGTTTTGCATTGACTCCTCCTCACAGGGAGGAGAGAATGAAAAAGTTCAGATCTCAGTTTGGTGAATTTAGATAATAAATGTTTAGTCATAATCCTTCTTGAATGTTTCATTAATTAACTTTGTTAATAACTTTCATTATTAAGCACAATCAGAACTGATCTTTTGTTGGTTGAGGAATTTTACCATAGTAATGTAACAACATAGCAGCTTTTATTTATGAATTTTTCAAAGTCAAATTTGACAGGTTTTGTCTGTTTGCTGGCACTGTAGAGGCAGTTACTCAGGAAACACTTCTATTATCATATCATATGTTCTGGTTGGAGGACGTGTTGGTTGATGTTCATATGTCATGTCACATTTAAAGGACATCACAGGTGAGGAAAAGTGACATTCAGACACGAGTCAAAATACAGGAAGGCTCATTATATTATTTGACTGATAATACACAATAGATCAGTAGTGTCAGTGGTGTGGTGAATGCATGACAGTGTAAGGTATGTGATAGTAAAAGTGAAAAAATAAGGCTAAAACAGAATCTTGCTGGGGAGAGAGAGAGTGAGAGAGAGAGAATTGATGTCTCCAGCTCTCTCGTATCACAATCAGGAGAAGTGGATTCAGGTGTGGCTCTATCATCCCGACACACCTCTACTACTATAACCACCTCCTTAAAAGGAAGAAGAAAAAGAAAACTCAAGGAGAAACAAGTGGGATGGGAGTCAGGGTTTTGCTTTTTCTTGTTTTTGTGAAAACGACAAAATGCAGTTATAGGCTGAAATCATTCACATGGACTTTAAATGTCAATGTCAAAAGATACTTCTTGGAAAATACCTCAAATGTTTTATTTATATTCCTTTAAGTTCTTCAATATGTTCAAAGGCTGCTTCTCTCTTCAACAGTGAACTGGTGTGAAATCATTGGTGGTCTGAGGGCTCCTCCTCTGGTGGCTTCATTTACAAGTGTTCAGGCACTGAGGGGTTTTTGTTCAGGTCTACTGATGGTTTGTGTTATTGTGACTCTCTGGCACAGTAATACACAGCAGTGTCTTCAGGCTGCACATTCTGTCCGTTTAGGGTCACTGTTTTGCTTGAAGAGTCTAAGCTGAGACAGCCCATGCAGGAAATAACATCTTACTCGTAAGCGCAGGGAAAACTCACGAATCAAATCACCAGCGAAACATTTTGATTCACTTTACAACATCAAACAGTTTTACTTTGTTTTGTCACATGTACAAACTTGTAAAACATTTCACTTTCGAATTAGTTAAGATGAATGACCTGCTGTAACTGTCTCATTACAAAGACTGCAGAGAGAAAAACAAGAATTTAACTGCCCTCTAAAGGTTTAAAGTGGACTTAAAATATATGGTCCAGAGAGACAGAGACTTAAAATCAGACTGCTGACTCCTTGTTTCAGTGTGTTTGACCAGTTTTTTACATGTGTGTATTCATGAGAATGATTGAAAAGAGCATTTATAAAGTACAAATTGCACGTCAGTCTGATACACCCTAACCCTGAATGAGTAACCCAAAGTCTCACAAACATGAGAACAAACAGCAGCACCTTCAGTCTTCCAGCTGTTTATCTTGAAATCTCTTTGAGACAGTGAGATGGTGAAGTGCAACTGATTTAATGGTTGAAGCTGCAGCCACTGCTGATCCAACAATTAAGGTTTTATATTTGATGTGATGATAAATCTTAAGTTCAGTGCACAGTTTGAGTGTAAGTCAGTTCAGATCAATGAGAAAACCAGATCTGAAAGTCTCCTTACACTGACAGTGGAGATAGAAACTTGACACTGACTGCCCTCTAGTGTATTTGTAAAGGAAATATATTTCACCCTCATATTGTAACAGTTCAGATTCCACATTGCATAGATATTACTGTAACTTACCTAAAAGTTCATGCATGTATGAAGGGACGAGCTGTTTGCTTGTTATTCTGTTACTTCTTACTCAGTGATTTCAACAACTAAATTGTGTTTAATGGTTAACGTTCATTTATAATCATTTTCTCAGGAGCCAGTTTCCATAATTTCACTAACAGCAAATACAACTCGTATTAATGAATGGCTTTACACGAATCATATCATTTTCTTGAAAAGCGTGAAATAGGGACATCAATCGTGTGAGATAACTGAAGACTGTAGGATTTTGTACAGCTGCTCAACCAACTCCAGTCACTGTGAGTCTCG
>NW_019525525.1:198610-200427 GCF_002814215.2 Seriola lalandi dorsalis | reverse complement strand
TTGGTTTGAATTATGGAGCAAACTTAATCATTTTTATGAATTCTTTTCTCATGAAATGTAATTTTGATGTCCAGTCATACATCTAGTGTAGTCTAGTTTACAAGACCAGCAGGAGTATCAAGCTTTAGTTCAGTCCAGAGTTCAGGGTTGAAGTGAGTTAAGGTCAATGAGAACAACACATCTGACACTGACTGCCCTCTAGTGACTTTTATAAGAAACTGCAACATTATTTTTTACTCTCATTTTGTAACTCACTTTAGATTCCACATCATTTAGAGATAATATTGTGTCTCAATTTGTAGAAATGCACTTATTTGTATTGGTTCGTATCTATTTGTAGTGGTTTAATTTCAGCAACCGGACTGTTCTTTGTCTTTGACCATTTTATTAAAAACTACAATTTCCACCTTGCGGTTGTCTGCCTCTGCCACTCAGATCAGTTTCAGATTACATCTCTGTTTATCCAGAATCATATTAAATATTTACCATTTGTGTAAAATTTTGTCATAGTTGCTGTGTGAAGTCTTGAGTAACGGCTAAAAAGTGTTTTCTGAGGACACTGTGACCTTGACCTTTGATCTTTGACCACCAAAGTCTAATCAGTTTGTCCTTGAGTCCAAATGAACATTTGTGCCAAATTTGAAGAAGTTCCTTCAAAGGCTTACTGAGAGATTGCGTTCACGTACAGACGACACACAACCCGAAACAATATGCCTCCGGCTCTGGCTTGCCCTGGCATGGAGGCATCAAAATTAAATCTTTATTGTTTTTTTTGTGTTTAATATTGAGCAATCATATGTCTGAGAAACAGTTATATTTAAACAATAAATATATATAAAGTAAAACTTTGAATATGAATTAACTAAATAATTATATGAAACTGAAATATACAATATTATACATGATATACAGTATAATAGATAATATGGTTGTCATGATTAAGCTCTGTCAACCTGATAGATCAGTACTGTAGGATTTTGTACAGCTGTGGAATCAACTCCAGTCACTGTGAGTCTCGAGCACAATAATAAACAGCAGAATCTTCAGTCTTCAGACTGTTCATCTGCAGATACAGCTGCTGTCTGCTGTTGTCTCTGGAGATGGTAAACCGGCCTTGGACTGACTGAGAGTAGAATTTTCTGCTGCCACTACCACTATCATGCCAGGCAATCCACTCCAGTCCTTTTCCAGGAGCCTGTCTGATCCAGGCCATGTAGTAGCTGCTGAATGTGAATCCAGAGGCTGTACAGGTCAGTCTGTGGGATTCTCCAGGCCTTTTAACCACTGGTTCAGATTCTGTCAGAGTCTGACCATCAACACCTGTCAAGTCAAAAAAGCAATCAGTCATTTGATATAGCTTGACAAATTTTTGAAGACACATTAAACTCAATATCAGTCAAACTCTTCACCTGCCCAGCAGAGAGTTAAAAGCAGCAGTCCTGTCCTATAGTCCATCATGTTAAATTGTGTGTCCACTGTTCTCTGTCATCCTCTCTGCAGTCAGATAAGTAGAGGTGTAAGACATTTGAGTTTTGCATTGACTCCTCCTCACAGGGAGGAGAGAATGAAACAGTAAACTATGAAACTGTATTATTGATGTTCATCTAGTTACGGTGGTTGTCCTCCATCATGACGCACAGTCAGCATCATGTTTAACAGGTTATCTGTATCTCCTGCCATTGTTGGAGCACTTTTACAGAAGCACTTCTACAGGTCCTATCAGAGAGTCAAACTGCCTCTATGGTGATTCAGGTTGAAGGAACTTCTTGAATTATTTTCTTAGTCTTCATGTGTCATACCAATTTATTCGGGACATC
>NW_019525525.1:197938-198560 GCF_002814215.2 Seriola lalandi dorsalis | reverse complement strand
ACACACACACACACACACACACACACACACACACACACACACACACACGATACGAAAGTGAGGGAATAAAAAAATCATATATGAAGAGTTGTGTTTCCTGCAGATCGTTGGAGGTTTGCTGTTTTACATTAAAGATGTAAAACAAGGGGGGCATCAAGTGGCGCAGTGGGTTGAGCAGGCGCCCAATAAGTAGAGGTTACAGTCCTCGCTGCAGTCGCCTGGTTCGAATCCTGCATCGGATGGTCCTGTACTGTATGTGATTCTCCCTCTCTCTGCCTCCCCATTTCTTGTCTCTCTCTACTGTGCTATAAAAATAAAGGCATAAAAAACCCCAAAAAATATATTTTAAAAAAAGAGAAAAAAAAGATGTAAAACAAGAATCAGTTTAAACAAAAAGAAAAGTTGCATTGCAGCATAAACTGATAACTGATTAAACTGATTGTTACTTTTTAAAGAGTTTTAGTGCTGTAACTGTCTCATTAAAGAGACAGAGAGAAAAACAAGACTTTAACTGCCCTCAATTTTTCCACTGCTTTTTGTCACTGTGTAGCTGTGTGTGTGTGTGTCTGTGTGTGTGTGTGTGTGTGTGTGTGTGTGTGTGTGTGTGTGTGTGTGTGTGTGT
>NW_019525525.1:197249-197888 GCF_002814215.2 Seriola lalandi dorsalis | reverse complement strand
GGTTGAAGGAACTTCTTGAATTATTTTCTTAGTCTTCATGTGTCATACCAATTTATTCGGGACATCAAGGGAGAGAAATCACAGGAGGAATAAGAGTGAGAAAAATTGATTCACACTCCACCTTTTCATATATTAGAATGTATATATTTTAAACACAGTAAGGTTAATTTCAGGCTTATTATGACTATTTATTAAACTGAAACTTTAAATATAAACATCATGAAAATATACTTTGTGTTATTTATATTCCTTTAAATTAACTCTTAACATTTCTAAATATGTTCAAAGGCAGTTTCTCTCAGTGAACTGGTGTGAAATCATTCGTGGTCTGAGGGCTCCTCCTCTGGTGGCTTCATGTTACAAGTGTTCAGGCACTGAGCGGTTTTTGTGCAGGTCTACTGATGGTTTGTGTTATTGTGACTGTCTGGCACAGTAATACACAGCAGTGTCTTCAGGCTGCACATTCTGTCCATTTAGAGTCACTGTGTTGCTGGAAGAGTCTAAGTCGATACTGAACTTGTTCTTTAGTGAATCTTTGTAGTATGTGGTGTATCCAACATGTGCACTTCCAATCCACTCCAGTCCTTTCCCTGCAGGCTGTCTGATCCAAGCTGTGCGATAGCTGCTAAGAGAATAAGA
>NW_019525525.1:196560-197199 GCF_002814215.2 Seriola lalandi dorsalis | reverse complement strand
GACACAACAGATATAATCACAGCCTGTCAGTGTCTTCTCAGAGGCTCTGTCCAACTCCAGGCTTTAGTACCAGCTCCTATTTTCATACATTTCACATAAAAAATATATATATATATATTTTAACAGATCAATGTAACAGAAAACATCAGAGGATTGATAACGCAAGAATGCAAGACAACTAAGACAACAAATGCGAAAAGAGAGTCAGGAAAGTCTGCACGAAATAAAGTGGATCAATTGTGAGCAGCTGGTGAATAATCAGGATAATCAGGACAAGGTGTGTGTGTGTTGGTATGTTGGTCATACTTGAATAAACATAAGTATAATCTACTACATTGTTTGTAACATCATTTAAATTCATTATAAGTGTTGGGGGTGAAAGATAGATTTTGGTCTCAGGTCATATTTAAAGATCTGCTGCCACAAACTCATTTCAGTGACATGATGTGTTTTATTGTTAACCAGCCATCATTCACTGGGGAATGTGTTTTCAGAGCCTGACATGCTTCAGTGCTTCTCATCCAGACATCAATCAAACATTGGTGGATCGCACACTGTCCTATCTGTATGCTGTCATTTTTTTGCACTCCTTCAAGAAAGGATGTTATCAATGTGACATGAGTGTAGTGAGGATCAGGT
>NW_019525525.1:193676-196510 GCF_002814215.2 Seriola lalandi dorsalis | reverse complement strand
TTAAGGTTTTATATTTGATGTGATGATAAATCTTAAGTTCAGTGCACAGTTTGAGTGTAAGTCAGTTCAGATCAATGAGAAAACCAGATCTGAAAGTCTCCTTACACTGACAGTGGAGATAGAAACTTGACACTGACTGCCCTCTAGTGTATTTGTAAAGGAAATATATTTCACCCTCATATTGTAACAGTTCAGATTCCACATTGCATAGATATTACTGTAACTTACCTAAAGGTTTATGCATGTATGAAGGGACGAGTTGTTTGCTTGTAATTCCGTTACTTCTTACTGAGTGATTTCAACAACTAAATTGTGTTTAATGGTTAACGTTCATTTATAATCATTTTCTCAGGAGCCAGTTTCCATAATTTCACTTACAACAAATACAACTGGTATTAATGAATGGCTGTAGACGAATCATATCATTTTCTTGAAAAGCGTGAAATAAGGACATTAATCGTGTGAGATAACTGAAGACTGTAGGATTTTGTACAGCTGCTCAACCAACTCCAGTCACTGTGAGTCTCGAGCACAATAATAAACAGCAGAATTTTCAGTCTTCAGACTGTTCATCTGCAGATACAGCTGCTGTCTGCTATCGTCTCTGGAGATGGTAAACCGGCCTTGGACTGACTGAGAATAGTATTTGGTGCTACCATGAGCAGCAGCAATCCACTCCAGTCCCTTTCCAGGAGCCTGTCTGATCCAGTGCATCCAGTAGCTGCTGAATGTGAATCCAGAGCCTGTACAGGTCAGTCTGTGGGATTCTCCAGGACTTTTAACCGCTGGTTCAGATTCTGTCAGAGTCTGACCATCAACACCTGTCAAGACAAAAGAGAAATCAGTCATTTGCTATAATGTGATAACCTTTTGAAGACAGATTTAATTCAAGATCAGAGAAACTCTTCACCTGCCCAGCAGAGAGTTAAAAGCAGCAGTCCTGTCCTATAGTCCATCATGTTAAACTGTGTGTCCACTGTTCTCTGTCATCCTCTCTGCAGTCAGATAAGTAGAGGTGGAAGACATCTGAGTTTTGCATTGACTCCTCCTCACAGGGAGGAGAGAACTAGATTGAATTTAGCTTTCTTATTAAATGTCAGTGGATTTAAAGTTTGTTTGACTGGGTTTAGTTTCATTTGCAGAAAATGTTTTAAGCATTATCAACCACTGTATTTTTCAAATGATTTAAAATACAATTCACTTTTTCTCATTATGATCAGCAGATGGTCTCAATAATCTACATCATTCTACTGATCATTAATATTGGTCATTTGATTTGATTTGATTATAATTTAAATTGTACACAGATCACTTTTTCCTGATCCAGCGAAGGTCTCTCTCTCTCTCTGATCAGATGTTTTACTTTTTTAATTAATGTAATTCATGGTGTGAGTTTTTTTTACACTACTAAATCTACACAAAGTATTGTTAATGAATAAAAATTTTATTTGAATTTTGAATAAAATTATTTTCTTTATATTTATTTATTTTAAAAAAAGAAGAGACAATTTTTAAGAGCTTTTTGTTTTTATTTTTTCAAACAATCTTGTATCAAATCTGCTTCTTGTCAAGAAATGGCTTCGCCTTTCTCTTCCTGCACCCAGTTATTCTTCCTACTCCTGCAGAAAGACAAAGTGAGTGTGTATTTGTGTTAGTGTTAAGAAACGAGACCTTTCGCTGCGCAACAGCTGCAAAGAACAAATATAAAGATTATGATGAAACCTGACATTTGTTCTTTCAGCCTGAGATCAACTGGATGAAATGTTATTAGGAAACTTTTGTTTTTCAAGTTTGATGAGTAAAAATGATCTTAAATGTTCACATATTCATTGACTGCTCTTTTGCTGATTAAAATGTCAATTGTGTTAAATCCAAAATAAAATGTCTATGGTTTTCTTTGGACAAGACAGGACTAAAATGTCCAGGGTTTTAGTCAACTGAAACTAAAACTGAAACCGACTGAGAAAAACAGATATGAACATCTCCTTAAAATTATATAGAGAGAAAATTGGATTAAATGTCCTCTATTGTTTTTTTAATACTAAGTGCAATATTTAATATTCACATCATGTAAGTTACTTTTGTTTTTAAATATATAGTTATTAATGTTGCTGAAATTTTGCCGTATGTCATTTATTTAACAATGATTTTAGCAAAGAGAGAACTCTTGTCCTCAGCTGTCTTTACAAGAAGCAAAGTTCATTATTAGATCATCAAATTTTTTTTTATCAATGTGTTTTAAAGGCTGTTACTTAATGATGGTCTTTCATTAGAGCCAGGTTCATGAATTTCCCTTAGGGGATAAATAAAGTATCTATCTATCTATCTATCTATCTATCTATCTATCTATCTATCTATCTATCTATCTAGGTTTTAATTTAACTTGATTGTTTTTATAATGTGAGGGTGAAAGGTGTTCATCAAAAAACTACAACAATATAGACAAAATAAACATCATCACTGTGAATCTTTGGGGTCTGGGGATTTTGTCCAGCTGCTGAACCAACTCAACTCACTGTGAGTGTCGAGCACAATAATAAACAGCAGAATCTTCAGTCTTCAGACTGTTCATCTGCAGATACACCTGCTGTCTGCTGTTGTCTCTGGAGATGATAAACCGGCCTTGGACTGACTGAGAGTAATAGATTTCACCACTGTCATATTTGATAATAGAAACCCACTCCAGTCCTTTTCCAGGAGCCTGTCTGACCCAGTGCATCCAGTAGTCACTGAATGTGAATCCAGAGGCTGTACAGGTCAGTCTGTGGGATTCTCCAGGCCTTTTAACCACTGGTTCAGATTCTGTCAGAGTCTGACCATCAACACCTGTTAAG
>NW_019525525.1:192924-193656 GCF_002814215.2 Seriola lalandi dorsalis | reverse complement strand
GATCATGAAATCAAAATTGTGTTGAACAAATCTCCAAAATGTTTAAGCAAGACACAATAAACCAAAAGAGAGATCTATTTAAAACAAAGTAGGGATAGTGTTTCTGCTCACAACTGCAGCATAATGACACAGAATTGTATGTAGTAAAAAAGAAACTACTAATGACCACTGACCACTAACGGTGAGACGTGAGATGAAAAGACGGTTTCTCAGTGACCTGGTGTGAAATCATTAGTGGTCTGAGGGCTCCTCCTCTGGTGGCTTCATGTTACAAGTGTTCAGGCTCTGAGGGGTTTTTGTTCAGGTCTACTGATGGTTTGTGTTATTGTGACTGTCTGGCACAATAATACACAGCAGTGTCTTCAGGCTGCACATTCTGTCCATTTAGAGTCACTGCTCTTGCAGAAGTGTCTCTGCTGTAACTGAACTTGTTCTTCAGAGCATTGTTTTGACGAAGAGTACCTCCTCCCCACTGATGAACAATCCACTCCAGTTTTCCTTCACGCTGTCTAATCCAACCTGTTGCGTAGCTGTTATCAGTCAGAGAATAACCAGAGACCTGACAGGTGATGGTCAAAGACTGTCCAGGCTGCACAACCACTGAGTCTGGCTGGATGAGATCAATACTGTACACACCTGTGGAAACAGAAATCAACATCATCTCCATCATTCATCTGACTATTCAGTGTTTCTAATGTGTTTATTAGTGTGAATCCACTGAAAGCTCCTCAC
>NW_019525525.1:182023-192874 GCF_002814215.2 Seriola lalandi dorsalis | reverse complement strand
CACACACACACACACACACACACACACACACACACACACTTCACTTCCTTATGAGGAACCTTCATTTACATGTTGTTGAATATTTAAATTTCTCTTTTGATACAAAAGTGAGGGAATAAAAAAATCATATAT
This sequence comes from Seriola lalandi dorsalis, assembly GCF_002814215.2. NCBI lineage: Eukaryota > Metazoa > Chordata > Actinopteri > Carangiformes > Carangidae > Seriola > Seriola lalandi. The sequence goes on along the minus strand of NW_019525525.1, from coordinate 192,742 downwards.
GAAGAGTTGTGTTTCCTGCAGATCGTTGGAGGTTTGCACTTTTACATTAAAGATGTAAAACAAGGGGGGCATCAAGTGGTGCAGTGGGTTGAGCAAGCGCACCATGGGCTACAGTCCTCGCTGCAGTGGCCTTGTTCGAATCCCGCATCGGATGGTCCTGTACTGTATGTGATTCTCCCTCTCTCTGCCTCCCCATTTCCTATCTCTCTCTACTGTGCTATCAAATAAAGGCATAAAAAGCCCCAAAAAATATATTTTAAAGAAAAAAGAAAAAAAAAGATATAAAACAAGAATCAGTTTAAACAAAAAGAAAAATTGCATTGTAGCAGTATGTGTGTGTGTGTGTGTGTCTGTGTATGATCATGTGAAATAATAAATGATGAATTGATGAATTTTAATCAAAATCTTTCCTCTGCTGTAAGTTTTACAAAATTTTATTACAAACAACAAATAAAATTAAAAAATAAACATATAATTGTTTCTCATGGTCTGTCAGTTCAGATGTAAAGGAGAGAAATGTAGGATCTTGTACAGCTGCTCAACCAACTCCAGTTACTGTGGCTCTCGAGCACAATAATAAACAGCAGAATCTTCAGTCTTCAGACTGTTCATCTGCAGATACAGCTGCTGTCTGCTATTGTCTCTGGAGATGGTTAACCGGCCTTGGACTGACTGAGAGTGTGCAATGTTGGCACTGTTGTAAACACTCGCAACCCACTCCAGTCCTTTTCCAGGAGCCTGTCTGATCCAGGCCATCCAGTAGCTGCTGAATGTGAATCCAGATGTTGTACAGGTCAGTTTGTGGGATTCTCCAGGTCTTTTAACCACTGGTTCAGATTCTGTCAGAGTCTGACCATCAACACCTGTCAAGTCAAAAAAGCAATCAGTCATTTGATATAACTTGACAAACTTTTGAAGACACATTCAACTCAATATCAGTCAAACTCTTCACCTGCCCAGCAGAGAGTTAAAAGCAGCAGTCCTGTCCTATAGTCCATCATGTTAAACTGTGTGTCCACTGTTCTCTGTCATCCTCTCTGCAGTCAGATAAGTAGAGGTGGAAGACATCTGAGTTTTGCATTGACTCCTCCTCACAGGGAGGAGAGAATGAAACAATAAACCATGAAACTGCAGATTGAATGTTTACTGTACATGAGTTATAATCCTCCAAGAAACCCTCATGGACGTTTCATTCTTTAAGTTTGTTGCCTTTTATTATTAAGCAGAGTAGATCATGTTAAGACTTTTCTTCTTCTTCAACTGTCATGTTTAACTATTGTCGTTGTCAAGGCGCTATATAGAAACACTTCAGATGTACCCAATACAAAATAAGGTTCATTATATTATTATTCTCATTGGCTATTTATTTAAGACCCCCTCCAATGAATATCACATTTTTAACCTTGATAAAATGTCCATTAGGTGTTTAATACAAGACATATCATGAGCGAAGTAAACAGTCTAAGCCATGACTACATATTTCCACAAATACAAATGTAAGGAACCAATCCTATCAAATTGTTGGGATGTAGAATGGACAAAATAAACCTGAAATTTTGTCAGTACCCAGAGCAAGAGTTTGCAATAGCAAATAACACAACCACTCACACTGTGTCAGCCACCGCCAATTACAAGCTAACAAACAACATAAACTAATAAAAGATGCTAACTACGCTAACCATTCTGATACGTGCGTTAGTTGCCAATTTTGGTCATAACAGACTCCTCATCTGAGTCTGGGTCTGATTGAGGCTCACACATGTGGCTGAGTCACTGATGTTTCCTCTAATGCCAACTATCTACACTCTGCTCTTTCACCTGTCAACCTAGCACATGCAGCAGTGGTGGGCAGGGCACAAGGCCTGATCCAGAATTTCCCAATGAGGAATGAAGTGTATATGATCTGCCAGCCCCAATTTTTCAACATTTATTTTCAATTTTAATGTGGGAAAACCATGTTACACAAAACATTAATCACAGCAAATCATTTTTTAGATAGTTTAAAACATTTTTAGGGAGGAACTTTTAAAATTACCCTCCAGACATGTTTTAAAGTATATAAAAATACTCTGGAGTGAAAGAACAGTATATGTCAAGATGGTTACAACAGCGGAGAGACTCAGCCACATGTGTGGGTCTCAGTCAGACCAAGACCCATATGAGGAATCTGTTGTGCACCAAAATTGGCCTCTAGCAGACATATCAGAACAGTCAGCCTATTGACATCTTTTATTTTTTTTATGTCGTTTAGTATCTTGTTTGCTTGTAACTGGCAGTGCAGTAAAGAAGTGTTAGTGGCTGAGCTAATGCAAAGTCTTGCTCTCTGTACTAAAATGATTTTGGGTTTCTTTTACCCCCCAGAAGTTGACGGGATTTGTTCCTTAGGTTTTTTGAGATGAGAAACCCAGGCTGTCTGAATCTGTTCTTTTGAGACTGTCATTAATTCACTGCAGTTCCATGGTGCTGACTGCTTTTGCTAATGATGTCTCATATCATATAAAAAAACGTGTGAACATGTTGACATAAAACTTGATTTTCATTAGCGGTGCTCTTTATGTAAATTGTAAGAGAAGCTACAAATGCAGTTATCATTTAGGTAATAATCAAATGTTACTTGTTTTTCTTTTTGTGAAAACAATGAATTGTAGTTATCCACTTAAGTCATGCATATTGACTTAAAACAAGCACATTGTGAAAAAAATACTTTGATATTTATATTAATTTAACTACTTCATTAGTGCATATGGTCAAAGACTGCTTCTCTCTTCAACAGTGAACTGGTGTGAAATCATTAGTGGTCTGAGGGCTCCTCCTCTGGTGGCTTCATGTTACAAGTGTTCAGGCACTGAGGGGTTTTTGTTCAGGTCTACTGATGGTTTGTGTTATTGTGACTCTCTGGCACAGTAATACACAGCAGTGTCTTCAGGCTGCACATTCTGTCCGTTCAGAGTCACTGTCTTGCTGGAGGAGTCTAAGCTGAGGCTGAACTTGTTCTTTAGTGAATCTTTGTAGTATGAATCTTCAGTATATATCCATCCAATCCACTCCAGTCCTTTCCCTGCAGGCTGTCTGATCCAAACTGTGGCATATGTGCTAACAGAATAAGAGACCTGACAGGTGATGGTGAGACGTTGACCTGGCTGCACAGTCACAGAGGCTGGCTGTGTCAACTGTTCACACTTCACACCTGTTAAAAAAGAAAATGTTCCATTAAAAATAATGATAAAGTTCTACAGCAAGAGAAGAAATGTTGACTATGACAAATCCAGAGATACTCACAGGATCCAGCTGCCAACAGCAGCAGCAGAGCTACAGAAAACATGGTTTATGGTGAAGCTGACGAGCTGTGAACTCCACTGACAGTCTGATCTGAAGTTTTTATAGCTGAGTAACAAGGAAGGTCACTGAGTTTGCATAGAATCAAACACATGAAGCATCAGTGTTGGTCTAACTGGAGCCAATAGAACAGACTGTTCAGTGTTACTATATCTGCAGAGTTAAAGCTTACCAGGGGAATCACATTTGCTTTACATGTAATATTTTTTATTCAATTATTCACTGTATTTTAAAATTTTCCAGTCAAAAGTTGATTGACTGCTTTTCTTCTTTTCCTGTGTTCTATTCATGTCTGAATGTTTTATTAAACCAAATTGTTAGTTACATTTATTACATAACAAAACACATTCAATCAATTAACATTACAATAACAACGGTTATAAACATCAAACAGACCAACCACCAAGAATGTTACTTTCTGTCAGCCATGTTTAAAGTCTGTGTAGTATCTTTTTAAATTTTCAACAATTTACTTTTAAAATGTTGTGAGCTGTTTTCCTGAGATAATTGGTTTACTCCTTCCGCAGATGCATTTACTTCAAACATATGGGCACATCATTCTATTATCAATTTATTTGCTGACTTTCTTTTTTGTTAGACATGAAAATACTGACAGCAGCCGTGTGGGATCATGTGATTAGTTTAATAATATTTACTTTAATGGCTTAGATGTTTGAAGACATAAACATGCAGCGTCAGTTTTGGTCTAACTGGAGCCAACAGAACAGTCTGTTCAGTGTTATTATACCTGCAGAGTAAAATCATGTCTGGAAATCACTTCTGCTTATGATATTTTGATTTTATTACACAGTCAACTGTAACTCTTGAAAATTGTCCCTGCCTTTTAATCAATGGGCATTTCATCTTTTTCATTTATTTCTTCAGTCAAACTCGCTGTGAGTGAGATGTCTTTCAGTTTTTTTCATCTTTTTTATCTATTCAATCTAGTTTTATAAAATGCATAATTTGTACTTATCGACCATCGTCAATCTTTTTTTTTTTGGCATAAGTATTCATAACTTGATCAGATAGAGCTATTAGATTTTTCAGATTATGTTGCAGCCCATTTCATGGAAAGGAAAAATGTTTTCCCCTCTCTTTTGGCATCACTATACACAAAAATAAAAAAATAAATAAAAATGTGGCATAATGTTCCTAAAACTAGGGTAAATGTGTCTTCTGCATTGATCTCAGCTGAAGTTAGAGCAGTAACAAAAATTCCCTGTAACATTCAATGAATTCCATAAACTTTCAACTACATAGTAGGTTAAGCAGGGTATTGTTAGGTATTAGAACTTGTGTTTGTGGTTGAGGTGCATGTTGCTGAGTATTTGTGCAGGTGTGTTGGTGGTTTTTGTCACTGTGGGGTGACGTACACAGTAATACACAGCTGTGTCCTCAGGCTGTAGATTCTGTCCTTTTATCATCACTGTACCAGCAGACATGTCTCTGCTGTAACTGAACTTGTTCTTCAGAGCATTGTTTTGATAAAAGTTGCCACTGCCTCCTCCCCACTGATGGAAAATCCAGTCCATTGTTTTTCCTTCACGCTGTCTGATCCAACCTGTTGCATAGCTGTCATCAGTCAGAGAATAACCAGAGACCTGACAGGTGATGCTCAAAGACTGTCCAGACTGCACAACTAGTGAGTCTGGCTGGATGAGATCAATACTGTACACACCTGTGGAAACAGAAATCAACATCATCTCCATCATTCACTGACATTCAGTGTTTTTGTAATGTGTTTATTAGTGTGAATCCACTGAAAGCTCCTCACAGGATCCAGCTGCCAGCAGCTGTATCAGAACCACAGAGAACATGGTGGATGTTGAAGCTGAAGTGATGTGAGCTCTTCTGTCCCCTCACTGACACACACACACACACACTCCACTTCCTTATGAGGATCCTTCATTTGCATATTGCTAAATATCTAAATTTCTCAAAGTGAAGAAATAAATAAATCATACATCATGTAAGCTCTTGTGTTTCCTGCAGAAAGTCGGGAGTTTGCACTTTTACATTAAATATGAAAAACAAAAATCCTCTCATGCAAAAAGTTAAAAGTTAAACAGAACAAGTGGTATTTTCAAATGCTTTACCCTTTTTAGTATCAAATATACCGTCTACCATCACTTCACTGCAGCTCAGTAAAGAAATTCCCAGAGAAGAATAATTTAATCACTATCACATACGAACACCAATAAACTGCTGAACCTTCAGTCTTCTGGTCGGTCATCTTTAGATCCACTTTTTATATATTGTAGACATGATGCACTAACCCTCGTCTGTTATTTAATTAACTTAGTTGATCATTTCTGACAGTGGAAACTATTTCAAAGAAATCCTCAAACATTTTGATTCACTTTCCAACATCAAATTAACACCAATAAGTTTTCAAATTAGAACTTTAAAATATATGAAAACATGTAAAATCTCTTTCTTTCTGATGGTTCAGAGATAAGTTAGTTAAGATGAAGGAGATTTGCAGCTGTAACGGTCTCATTACAGAGACAGAGGAGAAAAAAACAAAACTTTAACTGCCCTCTAAAGGTTTAAAGTGGACCTACAATATATGGTCGAGAGAGAAAGGCTTAAAAACAGACTGAGACACCAACAATAAAGATGTTCTGATTTTTCTTCCTATTTCAGTGTGTTTGACCAGTTTTTCATGTTTGTTCGTGAGAAAAATGTAGAGAGATTAATATTCATTAAGTACAAATTGCACATCACTCTTATACACTTTCTACACAGGTTAAATCACAAAGTCTCACAAGCACAAGAATAAGCAGCAGCTCCTTCAGTCCTCCAGCTGTTTATCTTGAAATCTCTTTGAGAGAGTGAGATGGTGAAGTGCAACTGATGTAACAGTTGAAGCTGCAGCCACTGCTGATCCACCAGTTCAACTTTTATATTTGATATAGTTATAAATCTGTAGTTCAGCGCTGAGTGTCAGTCAGTTCAGATCAGGGAGAAAAGAAGGTCACATTACACTGACAGAGCTCTACTGTTTTTATAAAGGAAAATTATTATTCACCCTCATATTGTGATGCATTCGACATAGTTGTTACTCTAACTCACCTAAAACTGTATGTATATAGGACATAGTATTTCTGTTAATTTATACTCATACCATTGATTTCAGCAACCAGATTGCTGCTGTGAATTGTGAACTACAGTAAGACCATTTTTATGTTTTTGATGTTTAATGTTCATTAATGATGATCCTTCTTGGGGCCAGTTTCCACAATTTAATGAACAACAAAAACAACTAGCTAATAAAAATACAGTTATTCTTCAAGATCTAGCTCCATGATAATGATGAGGACTGTAGGTTTTTGTACAGCTGCTGAACCAACTCCAGTCACTGTGAGTCTCGAGCACAATAATAAACAGCAGAATCTTCAGTCTTCAGACTGTTCATCTGCAGATACAGCTGCTGTCTGCTGTTGTCTCTGGAGATGGTAAACCGGCCTTGGACTGACTGAGAGTAGTAGATGCTGTCACTGTCATATTCAATAGTTGCAACCCAATCCAGAGCTTTTCCAGAATCCTGTCTGATCCAGGCCATCCAAGAGCTGCTAAAATCAACCCCAGAGGCTGTACAGGTCAGTCTGTGGGATTCTCCAGGCCTTTTAACTGCTGGTTCAGATTCTGTCAGAGTCTGACCATCAACACCTGGAAACACAAAAATGAATACATTCAAGTTTTTTAAGATGGTACCATTTCAAAAACAATTTTAAGTCAAGATCAGTGAATCTCTTCACCTGCCCAGCAGAGAGTTAAAAGCAGCAGTCCTGTCCTATAGTCCATCATGTTAAACTGTGTGTCCACTGTTCTCTGTCATCCTCTCTGCAGTCAGATAAGTAGAGGTGGAAGACATCTGAGTTTTGCATTGACTCCTCCTCACAGGGAGGAAACAAATGGATTTGACTTGTATTGCATTATTTAGTTGATGAAACTGGAGAGTAGATGGGCGCAGTACATGAATCAATCTTCTACGTTTCCAAAGTTAAAGGTTATTGACATGTTGTATTTGTAAAATGTTTATCATCATTAATACAACATTTCAAATGTATTATCTTATTGATAAATCTACCAATACAGTGGAACATTGTTAACAATAAGCAAACAACAAAATATATGATCTAATAGATTCTTGAGGTATGTCTGGAAAGGGAGTGACTTGAAGATCCCTGTCATCTTCAAAATCATTAATCTTGTTCACTGTCACATGTGGAGCTTTATATAGCATAAACTGAGAAAGACAGGTTGAAGCACTTAAAATACAGACTTCTCAAAATGGATGTGAACCCAAGTCCTTCTTGCAGTGAGGTCCAGGTGCTGGACTGAACCAACTTACCACGTACTGACAGAATAAAGAGCTGTGTAAAGGCTGTTGCTGCTGTTGATTCAACCAAACCTAGTGAGCTATTTTTTTCTTCCTTAACCTGCAGTGTATATGGCCATGACAGAAATTCTGAAACTCAGTCAGTCGTTGTCTGCCCTCTCTCTACTTCTTCATAATACAACTTAATTGTGAACCACCGTAATATACAGAAATGGTTTGAAGCCCTGAAACAGACATTTGTCTGAGTGCACAATATGAAAATATGTGAACACCAGGGAAATCTTCTGGAGTGATCAGTTGTCCAGGTTTCACCGAGTGAATGCTATTATGCCACACAGCAGACACACACTTCAGCTCCTGAGAAGAAACTTTTTATAGTACTTGTATATTATTGAATATTTAGATAGAATCAACAAAAGCCTATAAACAGTATGAAGACTTATTTCCTGCAGAAAGTTGTTTTTTTGCAGTTTTACATTTAAAGAAAAAGAATAAAAATCCTCTCAAACAAAAAGAAAAGTGTCTTTGTTGTAGAAAATCACCAGTGACCATTTCATCACATGAAAACAATGAACATCTGAACCTTCAGTCTTCTGGTTAGTCATATTTAGATCTACTTCCTACATCTTGTAGACATGATAAACCAACTCTAGTCTGTTGTTTAATTCATTCGGTTGATCATTTCTGAGAGTGGAAACAGTGGAAACTGTCCAAATCAGATCACCAGTCTAACATTTTTATTCACTTGTCACTTGTTAACTCCAATAAGTTTTCAAGTTATTTTACAACTTTACAAAATATGAAAACATGTAAAATTAGGTTATTTTTTTAATTTTTTTTTTTTTTATCTCTTTCAGGATCAAAGATCAGTTAGTTAAGAAGAATGAGACGAGCTACTGTCACTGTGTCATTACAGAGAAAAACAAGCTTTTACTGCGCTCTAAAGGTTTAAAGTGGACCTGCAATACACAGTCAACTTTAAATAAACTCATACTGTAATTGATAATATTCTACTGTGTGTGTGTGTGTGTGTGTGTGTGTGTGCATACAATTAGGTGAGATGATCTATAGATATAAATGTGCCTTAAATATGTAAATATTGCCCAAGTTTTATTGATAACTAACAGCGGCTTCACCAGATTGTTGTGGTTCCTTGTCTTTTTTCCTGAATGTGTCATAATTGTTGTTTTTGTATTTTTCATCGTGGCAGTTTTCGTGATTTTATTAAAAACAAAAACAAAAAAAGTCAAAATTAAAATCCAACTCTTTCGTCTTTCAGTCTTTGATACCTCAAATAATATGTTAGGTTTTTGTACAGCAGAACAACCAACTCCAGTCACTGTGAGTCTCGAGCACAATAATAAACAGCAGAATCTTCAGTCTTCAGACTGTTCATCTGCAGATACAGCTGCTGTCTGCTGTTGTCTCTGGAGATGGTAAACCGGCCTTGGACTGACTGAGAGTAGTATTTGCTAGTGCCACTACCACTGCTAATAAATGAAATCCACTCCAGTCCTTTTCCAGGAGCCTGTCTGACCCAGGCCATCCAGTGGCTACTGAATGTGAATCCAGAGGCTGAACAGGTCAGTCTGTGGGATTCTCCAGGTCTTTTAACCGCTGGTTCAGATTCTGTCAGAGTCTGACCATCAACACCTGTCAAGATGAAAAAGAGAACACCACTTGGATTAAGATGGTAACTCAAGGAAACGCTCAACTCTGTCATATGAAGTTCATGAACTTTTTTCACCTGCCCAGCAGAGAGTTAAAAGCAGCAGTCCTGTCCTATAGTCCATCATGTTAAACTGTGTGTCCACTGTTCTCTGTCATCCTCTCTGCAGTCAGATAAGTAGAGGTGGAAGACATCTGAGTTTTGCATTGACTCCTCCTCACAGGGAGGAGAGAATGAAAAAGTAAACTATGAAACTGTAGTATTGATGTTCATCTAGTTACGGTGGTTGAGCTCCATCATTACGCAAAGTCAGCACCATGTTTAACAGGTTATCTGTATCTCCTGCCATTGTTGGAGCACTTTTACAGAAGCACTTCTACAGGTCCTATCAGAGAGTCAAACTGCCTCTATGGTGATTCAGGTTGGAGGAACTTTTGAATTATTTTCTCAGTCTTCATATGTCATACCAATTTATTAAGGACATCAAGGGAGAGAACCCACAGGAGGAATAAGAGTGAGAATAATTGATTCACACTCCACCTTTTCATATATTAGAATTTATATATTTTAAACACAGTAAGGTTAATTTTAGGCTTATTATGATTATTTGTTAAACTAACACTTTAAATATAAAAACATGAACATATGCTTTGTGATATTTATATTCCTTTAAATGAACTCTTAACATTTCTAAATATGTTCAAAGGCAGTTTCTCTCAGTGAACTGGTGTGAAATCATTAGTGGTCTGAGGGCTCCTCCTCTGGTGGCTTCATGTTACAAGTGTTCAGGCACTGAGGGGTTTTTGTTCAGGTCTACTGATGGTTTGTGTTATTGTGTGTTTCTGGCACAGTAATACACAGCAGTGTCTTCAGGCTGCACATTCTGTCCATTCAGAGTCACTGTCTTGCTGGAAGAGTCTAAGTCAATACTGAACTTGTTCTTTAGTGAATCTTTGTAGTATGAAGCTCCAGTATATCTCGATCCAATCCACTCCAGTGCTTTCCCTGCAGGCTGTCTGATCCAAGCTGTGTAGTAGCTGCCAACAGAATAAGAGACCTGACAGGTGATGGTGAGACGTTGACCTGGCTGCACAGTCACAGAGGCTGGCTGTGTCAACTGTTCACACTTCACACCTGTTAAAAAAGAAAATTTTTTGTCATAAATGGTCATGTTATCCCGCAAGAAAAGAAATTTTGACTATGACAAATCCAGAGAGACTCACAGGATCCAGCTGCCAACAGCAGCAGCAGAGCTACAGAAAACATGGTTTATGGTGAAGCTGACGAGCTGTGAACTCCACTGACAGTCTGATCTGAAGTTTTTATAGCTGAGTAACAAGGAAGGTCACTGAGTTTGCATAGAATC
>NW_019525525.1:180695-181973 GCF_002814215.2 Seriola lalandi dorsalis | reverse complement strand
GTGTGTGTGTGTGTGTGTGTGTTGGTATGTTGGTCATACTTGAATAAACATATAAGTATAATCTACTACATTGTTTGTAACATCATTTAAATTCATTATAAGTGTTGGGGGTGAAAGATAGATTTTGGTCTCAGGTCATATTTAAAGATCTGCTGCCACAAACTCATTTCAGTGACATGATGTGTTTTATTGTTAACCAGCCATCATTCACTGGGGAATGTGTTTTCAGAGCCTGACATGCTTCAGTACTTCTCATCCAGACATCAATCAAACATTGGTGGATCGCACACTGTCCTATCTGTATGCTGTCATTTTTTTTGCACTCCTTCAAGAAAGGATGTTATCAATGTGACATGAGTGTAGTGAGGATCAGGTCTGTTGGATTTTGTACAGCTGCTCAACCAAGTCCAGTCACTGTGAGTCTCGAGCACAATAATAAACAGCAGAATCTTCAGTCTTCAGACTGTTCATCTGCAGATACAGCTGCTGTCTGCTGTTGTCTCTGGAGATGGTAAACCGGCCTTGGACAGACTGAGAGTAGGATTTGCTGCTACCAGTGCCATGCCAGGCAATCCACTCCAGTCCTTTTCCAGGAGCCTGTCTGATCCAGTGCATATTGTAGCTGCTGAATGAGAATCCAGAGGCTGTACAGGTCAGTCTGTGGGATTCTCCAGGCCTTTTAACCACTGGTTCAGATTCTGTCAGAGTCTGACCATCAACACCTGTTAAGTCAAAAAAGCAATCAGTCATTTGATATAGCTTGACAAACTTTAGAAGACACATTCAACTCAATATCAGTGAAACTCTTCACCTGCCCAGCAGAGAGTTAAAAGCAGCAGTCCTGTCCTATAGTCCATCATGTTAAACTGTGTGTCCACTGTTCTCTGTCATCCTCTCTGCAGTCAGATAAGTAGAGGTGGAAGACATCTGAGTTTTGCATTGACTCCTCCTCACAGGAAGGAGAGAACTAGATTGAATTTAGCTTTCTTATTCAATGTCAGTGGATTTAAGGTTTGTTTGACTGGGTTTAGTCACTGCAGTTCCACGGTGCTGACTGCTTTTGCTAATGATGTCTCATATCATATAAAAAAAACGTTTGGACATGTTGACAAAAAACTTGATTTTCATTAGCGGTGCTCTTTATGTAAATTGTAAGAGAAACTACAAATGCAGTTATCATTTAGGTCATAATCAAATGTTACTTGTTTTTCTTTTTTTTTTTAAACAATGTAGTTGTTAAGTGTAGTTATCCACTAAAGTCATGCATATTGACTTAAA
>NW_019525525.1:175040-180645 GCF_002814215.2 Seriola lalandi dorsalis | reverse complement strand
CATTTTTATGTTTTTGATGTTTAATGTTCATTAATGATGATCCTTCTTGGGGCCAGTTTCCACAATTTAATGAACAACAAAAACAACTAGCTAATAAAAATACAGTTATTCTTCAAGATCTAGCTCCATGATAATGATGAGGACTGTAGGTTTTTGTACAGCTGCTGAACCAACTCCAGTCACTGTGAGTCTCGAGCACAATAATAAACAGCAGAATCTTCAATCTTCAGACTGTTCATCTGCAGATACAGCTGCTGTCTGCTGTTGTCTCTGGAGATGGTAAACCGGCCTTGGACTGACTGAGAGTAGCAATGTTGGCACTGTTGTAAACACTCGCAATCCACTCCAGTCCTTTTCCAGGAGCCTGTCTGACCCAGGCCATCCAGTGGCTACTGAATGTGAATCCAGAGGCTGTACAGGTCAGTCTGTGGGATTCTCCAGGTCTTTTAACCGCTGGTTCAGATTCTGTCAGAGTCTGACCATCAACACCTGTCAAGATGAAATGCATGTCATGTAATATGTTGATAGAACAAATAATATCAGACTAAGATCAGTGAAACTCTTCACCTGCCCAGCAGAGAGTTAACAGCAGCAGTCCTGTCCTATAGTCCATCATGTTAAACTGTGTGTCCACTGTTCTCTGTCATTCTCTCTGCAGTCAGATAAGTAGAGGTGGAAGACATCTGAGTTTTGCATTGACTCCTCCTCACAGGGAGGAGAGAAGTAGATTACTCTTGAATCTCTTATGTGGTGAAAATTATAGTTGTGATGTTACTGTAGTAACATCTCTCTACAATAACTAAACTTTAACTCATGTAATCTGCTTGATTATTTTCAAGCAGTAATCAGTCAAGTGTTGAACAGCACAGCTGGAAGGGGTATTGTGACAGAATTTGGTCATTTCACAGCAGAAATGATAGTAACAGATTATGTCACTGTTGTGCATCTCAGGTCATCTGCCTCACTTTAGCATTCCCTGTCATCCAGCTCCCAGTAGGTAGTTTTCCTTTCACCCTGTTCTCCTGCACCTCCCTGCATTAGCCACTCCTGATTACACTCACCCAGTATACAAACACCAACTTTCCAGTCATTCTTTGCCAGATTGTTCTTTACTTTTCTCCATCCAAGACTCTTCAATATTTCTTTGACTGATTCACTGTTGCTGAACTTGTTTGTCCCAGACTTGCCTTTCTGATCTGAACCCTGGAAATCACTTCAGCCTTCTGTCCCCGACCTTGAAAACTGCTATTGTGACTTTGGATTTTGGTCTGCATGATCCCGTGCTGGCTCATTCAGCTAGAACCTCCAGGTCTACCAGGAAGATTTCTAACAGCTTTTTAGATTTACCTCTCAGCTCCAGTTTCTGCCTTGGTAGAAATAAATGTCTGTTTTTGTTGTACTGTGTGCTGCATTTGGGGCCTACACCCACCCGTTATGGATTATTTTTAAGAGGATAACATTAGATTTTATGTTTAAAGAAACCACTTTCCTTCCTTCCATTGCCTCTAGTATACTGATGTTACTGCTGGTATAAGTGTAGAAGCTAGTCCTTGTCTGCCTTCTACTTCTTAACATTCAAAAAATAAGTGTGTGCGTGTGTATATACTGTATATACACAGACATATATGTATACACATAAATAAATATACATTTGTGTCTTACCTATGTTTTTTCTTTTGAGAACTTTTGTTTTTATTGTCCTGTGTGCACATGGTGTTCATGCAAAAGAGATTGGAACTGTTCTCATTGGACCAAGTATAAATAAAGGTTGAATGAATAAATAAACTTCACCAAGATAGAGTTTTCTTCATTAGGGTCCTAATTGGCTCTTATTGAACAACATAAGAACTGGTAATATTCATTTAAGGTAGACATAGCTCTCAGTTGACTGGATTGCAATTAATGATAACATCAAACGAATCAAATCAAATTCTGTCTTTGATTCTTAAAAATCAGTTTTAATGTTTAACATGTCCAAAATAAAATCACCACATTGTAAAAGCCACTTACAAAAGTATTATCACTGACTTTTAACTGGTCAGCCACACTTGTACTCTACTTGTACAGCCTGTCAATAATGAGCAACTTAATTTCTTTTAAGTTTTGGTTTTCACTTTGAAATGTTAAATTGTCTGTAACAAATTAATTAAAGAAATTACAAACAAGGTCATGTAAATATATATATATTAACTAACATAAACTTAATTTTAAATAACTAAAATTTAAACACATTTGAATGCTGCTAATTGGAATACCCATGTCATTGTGATCTCTCCATAGACTTGTTGTCTATGGAGGTTTTTGTGCAGCTGCTCCTCTGTCTTCAGTCGCTGTGCTTTGTCGAGCACAGAAGTAAACAGCAGAATCTTCTGCTGTCAGACTCTTGACCTCGAGGTACTGAGTGCTGCTGGACACATCTTGGGTAAAACTGAAACGACTTTGAAAGGAGCTGGCATAGCTTGGTGTGTTTGTATTTGTGTTTATCCACCCCATCCACTCCAGAGCTTTCCCTGGCTTCTGTCTTATCCAGTTAATAGCGTTACTCGTCATGGTATAACCAGATGTGACACATGAAATCTTTACTGTCTCTCCCGGTATTTTCACTTCAGATGGAGGTTGGTCCAGTTTGATTTCAGTCCAAACTCCTGTAAGTAAAGAAACAACAATTATTATCTTTCACACTTCAAAATATTAATCATTTACAGAACAAACATTTTACTTTGTAACTTAGGAGTTGATTATCTTACCATGAATTGTAACCAAAAATAATAAACTCAAGGCAATCATGATTTTATTGAAGATTGCAATTGAGTGGTTCCAATCAAACTCTCACTGTAAATGTATAAAACAGTGTTGGTGCTTCTACCTCAAGTGATTTGACAATTACTGATGTTGTGCTTATAATGAAGGAAGAGTTTGCATAGACCTCCCTCTGCAGGTCTAAAAAGGGAACATGGAAAACAGATACACTTAAATGGCTGTTTGTGTTGTGAGCATGCAGAGTATTTCAGCATCAGGATGAAATTAACAAAATGTTGAAACCCTGGAAAGAAGGTATTCTTTTGCAAACATACTACATATTTTTAAAATGTAAAAGCTACATAAATTACAGTTAAATTTAGTGCATGTGTCCTACTGAATAAAACAGATAATATTTTCAAAAGATATAAGAATCTTTTGAAAACGAATTTCAGGAAAATGATACATTACATCAAACTACAAAGAGCTGCTCTGTCCCAAAGAGTTCTTCAGGGCTCTGTGCTTAGTCCTCTCCTGTTCATCGTCTATGTGCTCACCCTCTATAATATCATCAATCATCATGGTCTCCACTTCCACTAATATGCTGTTCATGTCCAGTTAGCTGCTGAATCCACTATCACTACTCCACACTATTTTCCACAGCCTCCACTTCTCTGACACCAACTTCATGTCCCCATCATCCTGGACCAAGCTGCTCGTATCTTATTGTAATGTTTCACTGTGTATGATGCAGTGCATTGTGCCTGAATTTGGTTTTGGTTTTCCAGGTTATATACTTTGAACCTTTACTCTGGGCTACTCCATTTTTTCTTTGAATAACAAAAAACGTGTATAATTATGTGGGTTAAAAATGTAAACTGTAACAATTATAAACAGGGAAAGTGAGATTATTGATCCAAACTGATGTTTGATTATAACACTGCTGTAAAAAGTTTCAACTAATAATCAATATTAATATATCAATATTTTGAGATATCGACTAATTATTTTAGATTTACTAAATCAGTATTTTGAGAATATTTCTTATTATACTGACCTGCAGGATTTTTCTTTTTTGTTTTAACTCAGTGGTTGAGCTCAGCAGTTGAATTGCTTAACTGAAACTTTAAATATAAAATCATGAACATATGCTTTGTGTTATTTATATTCCTTTAAATGAACTCTAACATTTCTAAATATGTTCAAAGACAGTTTCTCTCAGTGAACTGGTGTGAAATCATTAGTGGTCTGAGGGCTCCTCCTCTGGTGGCTTCATTTTACAAGTGTTCAGGCACTGAGGGGTTTTTGTTCAGGTCTACTGATGGTTTGTGTTATTGTGTGTCTGGCTCAGTAATACACAGCAGTGTCTTCAGGCTGCACATTCTGTCCATTCAGAGTCACTGTGTTGCTGGAAGAGTCTGAGCTGATACTGAACTTGTTCTTTAGTGAATCTTTGTAGTATGTGGTGTATCCAACATGTGCATTTCCAATCCACTCCAGTCCTTTCCCTGCAGGCTGTCTGATCCAAGCTGTGCGATAGCTGCTAAGAGAATAAGAGACCTAACAGGTGATGGTGAGACGTTGACCTGGCTGCACAGTCACAGAGGCTGGCTGTGTCAACTGTTGACACTTCACACCTGTTAAAAAAGAAAATGTTTCATGAAAAATGATCATGTTATCCAGCAAGAGAAGAAATGTTGACTATGACAAATCCAGAGAGACTCACAGGATCCAGCTGCCAACAGCAGCAGCAGAGCTACAGGAAACATGGTTTATGGTGAAACTGAAGAGATGTGAGCTTCTGATCCTCTTTAACTTCCACTGACAGTCTCATGTCTTTATAACTGTATCAAATGGAAGATTACTGAATTTGCATAGAGACCTGCAGATGATGGTCACATGACGTCATGTGACCAACGTACGTTTGGAGCTAAACACAGGAAAGTTTTTGACTTTTCGACATGTTTTCATTGAACGATCCGACAGATTTGTTAATCTAAAATTTAAACTGAACTAAGTTTCATAATGATTTTAATTCTGTTTTTCTGTTTAATTATTGTTAAAATAAATAATAATCTTCACATGAATATACATTAAATGGCTTGATTGGAAACTCTGTACATCCCCAGTCTATTCTTTCCAGAGTCTTTTTAAAAACTTGCCTCAGAATAAAAAGGATGATGTTGTCTAAACATGGTTAAAACTAACCAGGAATGAAAAAAAAGAGATATGAATATCTCTTTAAATTTACAGAGCAAAGGGGAAATTGGCATTAACTTCCCTCAAGGTTTTTTAAAGTATGAAGAGCAATATACTGTATTTACATTATGTAACTAATTTACGGTCAAAATATGTCATTTTTAATGTTCCCAAAATCTTTCCGTATTTCTTTTATTGATCTGTGGAAAATGATATTTGCAAATATTTCTTTACAAGAAGTAAAGTCTAGGACAACAGATTATTACATTTTCATTTACTGATGTATTTCAAAGGAAGTTAGTTAATGATGATCTTTGATCAGGGCCAGATTTTTATTTTATTTTATCTTTTTACTGACATAAATGGAAAGTGTGTTCATTAAAAAAAACACCAGCAACAAAGACAAAATAAACATGATTACTGTGAAACTCAGGGTCTATCAGTAAAGATGAAGACTGTGGCATTTTGTACAGCTGCTCAACCAACTCCAGTCACTGTGGCTCTCGAGCACAATAATAAACAGCAGAATCTTCAGTCTTCAGACTGTTCATCTGCAGATACACCTGCTGTCTGCTGTCGTCTCTGGAGATGGTAAACCGGCCTTGGACTGACTGAGAGTAGTAAGTGGTGCCACCAGTGCTACTGATATAAGCGAGCCACTCCAGTC
>NW_019525525.1:174458-174990 GCF_002814215.2 Seriola lalandi dorsalis | reverse complement strand
TGTGTTTAGTGTCACGTGTTTATTTTGTGTCATTTTGTTTTAAAAAACAATGATCTTATGGAAGTTTTTTTTTTAATATTTTTTTATTTGATGAAACGTTTTTGAAGCCAAATTCTAGCGTGAATTCATTTAATTATTTGAAAGGTTTAAATGTTTTTCTATAAGGTTGTTAATTTTTCACTGTGGGAATATATACAGTGAAGTATCAGTGATGATGATATCTGAGTATTTAAACGCATGGAAACCGTTACTGTTTAATTAAACTGATAAGACTGTTTCTCTCTTGACTGTAACAGTGACCTGGTGTGAAGTCATTAGTGGTCTGAGGGCTCCTCCTCTGGTGGCTTCATGTTACAAGTGTTCAGGCACTGAGGGGTTTTTGTTCAGGTCTACTGATGGTTTGTGTTATTGTGTCTCTGGCACAGTAATACACAGCAGTGTCTTCAGGCTGCACATTCTGTCCATTTAGAGTCACTGTGTTGCTGGAAGAGTCTAAGTCAATACTGAACTTGTTCTTTAGTGAATCTTTGTA
>NW_019525525.1:173214-174408 GCF_002814215.2 Seriola lalandi dorsalis | reverse complement strand
GGATCCTCCAGGCCTTTTAACCACTGGTTCAGATTCTGTCAGAGTCTGACCATCAACACCTGTCAAACCAAAACAGAAATTCATGTCAGGTGTTACTTTGGTAGTACAAATTAAAATATGTCAGATCAGCATCAGCAAAACTCTTCACCTGCACAGCAGAGAGTTAACAGCAGCAGTCCTGTCCTATAGTCCATCATGTTAAACTGTGTGTCCACTGTTCTCTGTCATCCTCTCTGCAGTCAGATAAGTAGAGGTGGAAGACATCTGAGTTTTGCATTGACTCCTCCTCACGGGGAGGAGAGAGTTAGGGTGGACTTTGATATCATTTGTTTCTACTGTTGACCTGAGACAGTTGAAATACAAGCAAGTTTATATTCCAGTCAGATTAATTTTATTTAATCAAATATGAATCTGAACTGAAATTTACTCAGAGCTTGAATTATCTTCAAAGGCTGAATTTTCTGTAGCTCTGTCATCTTTTTTTTTGTTTTTTAATTAGTTTTGTCCAAAAGATCATGAAATCAAAATTGTGTTGAACAAATCTCCAAAATGTTTAAGCAAGACACAATAAACCAAAAGAGAGATCTATTTAAAACAAAGTAGGGATAGTGTTTCTGCTCACAACTGCAGCATAATGACGCAGAATTGTATGTAGTAAAAAAGAAACTACTAATGACCACTGACCACTAACGGTGAGACGTGAGATGAAAAGACGGTTTCTCAGTGACCTGGTGTGAAATCATTAGTGGTCTGAGGGCTCCTCCTTTGCATTGTAAAATCTAATAGTCTCTGTCCACTCTACTGTCTGTGTCTGTCAGTGATTTAGTCCCTGTCCTTCACTCTGCAGCACATATGTAGAGATGGAGGAGATCAGAGATTTGCATTGACCCCTCCTCCTCAAAGAGAAACGCACCACATCTCACATCTCTGGAAAAACTTGGATGAATGATTAGGGAGTCGCAAACCACATCATCAGCCGACATTTTCATTCTGTGTCTCAGTGTGTTTAGTGTCACGTGTTTATTTTGTGTCATTTTGTTTTAAAAAACAATGATCTTATGGAAGTTTTTTTTTTAATATTTTTTTATTTGATGAAACGTTTTTGAAGCCAAATTCTAGCGTGAATTCATTTAATTATTTGAAAGGTTTAAATGTTTTTCTATAAGGTTGTTAATTTTTCACTGTGGGAATATA
>NW_019525525.1:169379-173164 GCF_002814215.2 Seriola lalandi dorsalis | reverse complement strand
GTTTATGGTGAAGCTGACGAGCTGTGAACTCCACTGACAGTCTGATCTGAAGTTTTTATAGCTGAGTAACAAGGAAGGTCACTGAGTTTGCATAGAATCGAACACATGAAGCATCAGTGTTGGTCTAACTGGAGCCAATAGAAGAGTCTGTTCAGTGTTACTTTATCTAGAGAGTGAAAATATGAAGGGAAGTCTCTACCGCTTTACATGTGATATTTTGTTTTCAATATACACTGTATTTTATCATTTGAAATGATCAATGAAATATTATATATATATTATATATATATAGTTATTGCATCTCTGCTTTTTTTGTGATCTATTTATGTCAAAATATGATGTTTTGAAACCAAATTTTTAGTTACATTCAATACATAACAAAACACATCCAATGAATTAACATTACAATAACGATGGTGATAAACACCCATAGAAACTAACAGACCAACCACCAGGAGTCTTACTTTCTGTGAGCCATGTTCACTATCTGTCTAGTATTTTTCAAATTGTTAAAATCCACTTTTAAAATGATCTGAGTTTTTTTCCTCACAGAATAGGTTTACACCCTCCTCTTTACATCAAACACATGAGCACAGCATTTTATTAAGTGCAACAGTTCCACATCCACTGATTTGCTTACTTTTTTATTTGCTGCAAACATGAGCAGTGACAGTAGCCAGGATCATGTAAATGGTGTTAAAGATTTTAGTTTTCTGTCACTGGTTTGCAGGTTTGCACAAAATACTTTAAATGGCTTCAGTGTTTGCAGATGTGTGAAGACACAGACACAGAAAGGAACCTGGAGCCTTTAAGAGAAAATTGACAATAAGCATAAATGCTCAGTTATAATTTTAGATGAAAACTATAGTAGTTCATGCAGTTCATGGTTTAGTTCAGTCCAGGATTCAAATGTCAGTTGAGACCAATGAGATCAATTAGAACACCAGATCTGAGTGTCTCCTTTTAGTAAGAGATGAGAAACCTGACACTGACTGACCTCTAGTGGTTCTAACATTATTATACACTTTCATGATTCACTTTAGCTCGCACATAATTTACATAGTATATGTTGTTTTAATTCAGAGAAAAGTATTGTTTTTGTAATAGTTTAGAATTTTATAAGGCAAGAAAAGAGATTAATTTATTATTTCTAATATGTAATACAACATAATTGAAAAAAAGGTATAATACTGCATAAACATAATTAAAGTAACTTCATGCTTGGGCTTTTCCACCCCAAGCGATGAGGACTGTAGGATTTTGTACAGCTGCTCTACCAACGTGAGTCATTGTGAGTCTCGAGCACAATAATAAACAGCAGAATCTTCAGTCTTCAGACTGTTCATCTGCAGATACAGCTGCTGTCTGCTGTTGTCTCTGGAGGTGGTAAACCGGCCTTGGACTGACTGAGAGTAGTATTTTGTGCTGCCACTATTGGTGTCAGCAGGCAATCCACTCCAGTCCTTTTCCAGGAGCCTGTCTGACCCAATGCATCCAGTGGCTGCTGAATGTGAATCCAGAGCCTGTACAGGTCAGTCTGTGGGATTCTCCAGGCCTTTTAACCACTGGTTCAGATTGTGTCAGAGTCTGACCATCAACACCTGTCAAGATAAAAGAGAAATCAGTCATTTGCTATAATTTGAGAACCTTTTGAAGACAGTTTCAACTCAAGATCAGAAAAACTCTTCACCTGCCCAGCAGAGAGTTAAAAGCAGCAGTCCTGTCCTATAGTCCATCATGTTAAACTGTGTGTCCACTGTTCTCTGTCATCCTCTCTGCAGTTAGATAAGTAGAGGTGGAAGACATCTGAGTTTTGTATTGACTCCTCCTCACAGGGAGGAGAGAACTAAATTGGACTTGACGTTCAGTTTATTGTTTCATGAAATGTTTGTCAGTGGATCTAAAGTTTGTCTGACATGTTTTAATTTCATTTGTCTAACATAAAATGAATTAAAACATATTTCATCATGACATCATCCTTCTCTGTGCTGGTCAGAAGATGAACTAAATAATTAACTGTAATCCTCTGATCCACTGTCATCTATGAATATGTTTAAAATGTCTTTATTGTCATTTCACACACGACGTTCATATGAGCTGGATCTTATTAATGGGACTATCCAGTAATTCCTTTTCTTTTTGCTAGACTGAGTGTTTGTAGGAAATTTTACATCAACATTACATGTTCATCAGCATGGCAATATAAAATGTTACTCATGAAAAATCACATGTTGCTAGTTTAATTTGTGTTTTGGCAATTTATCTTTTTTCTTTTTTTTTTCTTCAGAAATGACTCTGAGCCACTAATGAAGGGAAGAGCCAGGGAAGTAAAGAGTCAGTGACCTGGTGTGAACTCATTAGTGGTCTGAGGGCTCCTCCTCTGGTGGCTTCATGTTACAAGTGTTCAGGCACTGAGGGGTTTTTGTTCCATCAATGCCACATGAGAACAACAATACAGCCCAACCTCCAGTCTTGTGTTTGGTCATCTTTAGATCTGCTTTCTACATCTTGTAGAAATGATGAACCAACCCTTGTCTGATTAATTAATCAAATTCATTATTTTTGACAGTGGAAACTCTCAAATTAAATCGATTTCACATTCAAACATCATAGTTTCATTATTTTACGTCATATCTACAAAGGTATAAAACCTTTTCCTACTTACAGTCAGTCTTCAGCTCAGATGGTTCAAAGATCAGTTAGTTAAGAGGAAGGAGATTTGCAGCTGTAACTGTCTCATTACAGAGACAGAGAGAAAAACAAGACTTTAACTGCCCTCTAAAGGTTTAAAGTGGACCTACAATATATGGTCGAGAGAGAAAGGCTTAAAAACAGAATGAGACAGCAACAATATTTTTTTACAGTTTGTTTAACCAGTTTTTCACATGTGTATTTGAGAGAAAGATGTAATGAGCTTGTCTGATGTGTAGTTGAGTGGAACATCTATAAAGTACTATTGCACATCTGTCTCACACACTTTCATTTAAAAACCCATCAGTCACTGATCAGCAGTTAGTAAAGTGCTGAGACGTGAATACTGTGAGAAAAGAAAACTGTTTCTCCTAAATTGTTGAATGATTCTTTGAGGATTATTGGTGTTGGTTGATGATGATTATTGTTCTCACAGCCAGTTTCTATAAAACCAACAATAAATGAAGGTAAAATGAAAATACAGTCATACACTAGCATCCATCAGCACAATAAAGATGGGAAATAGGATTTTGTACAGCTGCTCAACCAACTCCAGTCACTGTGAGTCTCGAGCACAATAATAAACAGCAGAATCTTCAGTCTTCAGACTGTTCATCTGCAGATACAGCTGCTGTCTGCTGTTGTCTCTGGAGATGGTAAACCGGCCTTGGACTGACTGAGAGTAATATTTGCTGTCACTATTGGGATCAGCAGCAATCCACTCCAGTCCTTTTCCAGGAGCCTGTCTGACCCAGTGCATCCAGTAGCTACTCAATGAGAATTCAGAGGCTGTACAGGTCAGTCTGTGGGATTCTCCAGGCCTTTTAACCACTGGTTCAGATTCTGTCAGAGTCTGACCATCAACACCTGTCAAGATGAAAAAGAGAACACCACTTGGATTAAGATGGTAACTCAAGGAAACGCTCAACTCTGTCATATGAAGTTCATGAACTTTTTTCACCTGCCCAGCAGAGAGTTAAAAGCAGCAGTCCTGTCCTATAGTCCATCATGTTAAACTGTGTGTCCACTGTTCTCTGTCATCCTCTCTGCAGTCAGATAAGTAGAGGTGGAAGACATCTGAGTTTTGCATTGAC
>NW_019525525.1:168476-169359 GCF_002814215.2 Seriola lalandi dorsalis | reverse complement strand
GTCGAGCAAAAGTGGCGTTAGCCGCCAAGCTAAGTTAGTCGCTAAATCGCTAATGTAATACTATTACCTGTGTGTGCTAGTCGCCAGTGCTAATGTAGCTGCTAAATGCTAATTCGAGACCTTGTGCGTTGGCCACTAGGGTAGCAGGCTATGTGAATGTGCATTGAACCCAGCTAATGAACGAGCTAATGGCTAATATGGGGGGGTTAATCCAGGTAAAATGCTAAGCTACCATGTGTGTGAGTGGGTGGATGTGTGTGTGTTTTGTGAGCACTGTTTATCGGCAGTGCTGCGTGTGTGTGTAGCATGTGTGCGCAGTGTGTGTAGCCGTGTGTGTGCACACCAGGTGTGTAGCATGTGTGTACCTGCGCTAGGTGTGTGTGCATTGTGTGTGTGTGAGAAAAAAAAAGAGGGAGAAACTCATTTATTTCATCAGTTATTCAAAGAATTGATGCTAAAATGGTTTTATTTGAGTTATTTGAGAATTTTCATTGGAATTATACTGGATTTACACTGGTAAAAATAAACCTGAAAGAAAAAGTAATAAAAGATATATATTTTTTATTAAAAATAAATATATTTTTGTTTATTTAAAATTCAAGAGTAGGTTATATATATGTTATTAATCATTTAACTAAGAAGTTATGACCTATAGTAATTTAATTTAACTGAAATGAATGAATGTGACCTGTTCTATAGGTCAGGTTTTTTGTGGAGATTAGATTCGGTGACATTGATGTTGAGAGAGAAGAAGTCAGCGACACCAGTAGTCGACTATAGAGAGAGGATACCATTACCAGCACTGGATAGCCACCAGGCGGCTTCCAGACACCAGTTGGATCATCGGATCCGAAGAACCAGATGGCGAGCCAGAACTGAGGAA
>NW_019525525.1:167420-168426 GCF_002814215.2 Seriola lalandi dorsalis | reverse complement strand
AGGTTTATTCACAAGAAAAAACATCACACAACTGAATTTCATCACTTGAAAGGTGTAATAGTGTTATTCACTTGTTGAGTCACTGTGGTGCAACCTGGTCGACAATTAAAAAACCAGTGAGTGGAGACTTCTGTGAAGAACTGGGAATGTTTCTGTTTACAAGCATGTCTCCAAAAATTAAATTTTCTCTCAAAATGTACTTGATAAAACCAATTAGAAGTGTGTGTATATGTCATTTCTAGAGGTCAGTGTGTGTCGCATAGCAAACACTATGATGGTAGTAGATAGAGAGAAAGAGGAGAACATGTTTATATAACAGGTTTATTCTTTTCCTCTGATTTCTGTGTCAGGACCAGTGTTTCAGTGCTATCATTGTCTCTTGGTCAGAGATGCACCTTGATCCCTGATACTGTGTTTCCCTCCTAAATTAATACATAGAGTTTTTTCCTTACGGTCGAAGCAAAGACAGTATGAGGTAGTTGAGGTCCATCAGAAAATAGAGATGAGGACTGTAGAATTTTGTACAGCTGCTGAATTGAGTACAATCACTGTGAGTATCGAGCACAATAATAAACAGCAGAGTCTTCAGTCTTCAGACTGTTCATCTGCAGATACACCTGCTGTCTGCTGTTGTCTCTGGAGATGGTAAACCGGCCTTGGACTGACTGAGAGTAGTAGATGTTGCTACTAGTATCACTGATAGTTGCAACCCACTCCAGTCCTTTTCCAGCAGCCTGTCTGATCCAAGCGTTCCAGTAATTACCACCAAACCCAGAATATGTGCAGGTCAGTCTGTGGGATTCTCCAGGCCTTTTAACCACTGGTTCAGACTCGGTCAGAGTCTGACCCTCAGTACCTACGGAAATTTAAACAACTCATTAGATTCTGTAATGAAACCAGATTGTCTTTAGCTGCTTATCAGAAAAACAGTTAATGTTCTTACCTGTCCAGATAATTGACAGGATGAGAAAAACAACCCAATAATCAGGTCTGATCATTGTAAAAT
>NW_019525525.1:159480-167370 GCF_002814215.2 Seriola lalandi dorsalis | reverse complement strand
GCAGTCAGATAAGTAGAGGTGGAAGACATCTGAGTTTTGCATTGACTCCTCCTCACAGGGAGGAGAGAAGTGGAGTGGACTTGGATGTCAACTTGTCCGGTGAAAGTGGAACAAATGTTTAATGACTACAAATTTCTCTCCAAGTCGGTGAAATTCCAATTTTTTCTGATGCATTTCAAATGTAATATCTTGTTGGTCAACATGAACACAGCAGCCAAATAACAACACACAGTCACACAGCAGGCAGAAACAACAAGTCTTACTCCTTTATGATTAGCAGACACAACTGTTTCAGGAAAAAATTAAGAAAGTTCACTGTGTGTGTGTGTGTTTGTGTGTGTGTGTCACCTCCGAAGCTCTAATGCCAGGTGTCACGTGATGACCGCGGCCTGTACGACACAGTTCATCATGGGAAATATGTCTCTGGAGAATCCAGTACATCATCTAGTGATGGGAAGTCTGCTGCTGGTGATAATTGGTGGTTTAGCCATGTTTGTCACTTCAACTAGTGCAGGTTACGGTGCAGCTCTAAGTTGCTGCCATTTACAAACAGACCCGTCATCACCAGATAAACAAGATCCAAACGTAGTGAATGTTTGTTGTTTTTTTTCAGCAGTGATAATCTGGAAAACAATAAACCACACTCTATAAGAGTCTGCAGCTGTTACTGGCTCTTTGTATTCAGGCATAGGAGTTCCACAAATCACACTTCATCACTAACAAGAAGGATGATATCATCAATACAGCAGCGATGACTTCTGAAAGTTGGGAGGCCTGAGGAAGCTAACATGAACAGATCCTTGTCAACCGACCAACACATTTTTGTGACTGAATTTCACTGAAAATTTGAAACGGGTGAAGAATGAGAGAGAAATGTCCGCTGGTGAAGACACAGGATTTTGCTTTTGAGATAGAGGTATTTTTAAACTTTTTGTCAGGGTCAAAGTTTTTAAAAGCAGTTGTTCGGTCACAAATTACACAAGAGTTGTAGAGTAAATACATCAGAGAGAAACTGCCCTTGACTTTATTTATTTATATTCTCACATAATCAAATCTGACCATGTGTGTGTGGTTCACTGACATGAGTCTATGAGTGTTTGTGCAGGTCTGTTGGTGGTTTGTGTCACTGTGGGGCGACGTACACAGTAATACACAGCAGTGTTTTCAGGCTGCACATTCTGTCCTTTTATAGTGACTGTTCTTGCAGAAGAGTCTCTGCTGTAACTGAACTTGTTCTTCAGAGCATCATTTTGACTAAGAGTACCTCCTCCCCACTGATGAATAATCCAGTCCATTGGTTTTCCTTCACGCTGTCTGATCCAACCTGTTGCGTAGCTGTTATCAGTCAGAGAATAACCAGAGACCTGACAGGTGATGCTCAAAGACTGTCCAGGCTGCACAACCACTGAGTCTGGCTGGAGTAGATCAATACTGTACACACCTGTGGAAACAGAAATCAACATCATCTCCATCATTCATCTGACTATTCAGTGTTTCTAATGTGTTTATTAGTGTGAATCCACTGAAAGCTCCTCACAGGATCCAGCTGCCAGCAGCTGTATCAGAACCACAGAGAACATGGTTGATGTTGAAGCTGAAGTGATGTGAGCTCTTCTGTCCTCTCACTGACACACACACACACACTTCACTTCGTTATGAGGAACCTTCATTTGCATATTGTTGAATATTTAAATTTCTCTTTTTATACGAAGGTGAGGGAATAAAAAAATCATATATGAAGACTTGTGTTTCCTGCAGATCGTTGGAGGTTTACAGTTTTACATTAAAGATGTAAAACAAAAATCCTCTCATGCAAAAAGAAACATTGCTTTGCAGCATATTTACAGTATCTACCAGCTACTTTCCATGAGCAGTCCCAGCAGGTAGTTACTGTAATACAGGCTCTAACAGTCTGAGTTTAATAGATCAAGTGGTATTTAACAAAGTTTTAGTAATGTTTTACAAATGCACCAAAGAAATTCCAAGAGATGATTAATTCCATCAATGCCACATGAGAACAACAATACAGCCCAACCTCCAGTCTTGTGTTTGGTCATCTTTAGATCTGCTTTCTACATCTTGTAGAAATGATGAACCAACCCTTGTCTGGTTAATTAATCAAATTCATTATTTTTGACAGTGGAAACTCTCAAATTAAATCGATTTCACATTCAAACATCATAGTTTCATTGTTTTACGTCATATCTACAAAGGTGTAAAACCTTTTCCTACTTACAGTCAGTCCTCAGCTCAGATGGTTCAAAGATCAGTTAGTTAAGAGGAAGGAGATTTGCAGCTGTAACTGTCTCATTACAGAGACAGGAGAGAAAAACAAGACTTTAACTGCCCTCTAAAGGTTTAAAGTGGACCTACAATATATGGTCGAGAGAGAAAGGCTTAAAAACAGACTGAGACAGCAACAATATTTTTTTACGGTGTGTTTAACCAGTTTTTCACATGTGTATTTGTGAGAAAGATGTAATGAGCTTGTCTGATGTGTAGTTGAGTGGAACATCTATAAAGTACAATTGCACATCTGTCTCACACACTTTCATTTAAAAACCCATCAGTCACTGATCAGCAGTTAGTAAAGTGCTGAGACGTGAATACTGTGAGAAAAGAAAACTGTTTTTCCTAAATTGTTGAATGATTTTTTAATGATTATTGATTGGGTGATGATGATTATTGTTCTCACAGCCAGTTTCTATAAAACCAACAATAAATGAAGGTACAATGGAAATACAATTATTCACTAGCATCCATCAGCACAATAAAGATGGGAAATAGGATTTTGTACAGCTGTTCAACCAACTACAGTCACTGTGAGTCTCGTGCACAATAATAAACAGCAGAATCTTCAGTCTTCAGACTGTTCATCTGCAGATACACCTGCTGTCTGCTGTCGTCTCTGGAGATGGTAAACCGGCCTTGGACTGACTGAGAGTGTGCAATGTTGGCACTGTTGTAAACACCAGCAATCCACTCCAGTCCTTTTCCAGGAGCCTGTCTGACCCAGTGCATCCAGTAGTGACTGAATGTGAATCCAGAGGCTGTACAGGTCAGTCTGTGGGATTCTCCAGGTCTTTTAACCACTGGTTCAGATTCTGTCAGAGTCTGACCATCAACACCTGTCAACACAAATAAACAATCAGTCATTTGATATAACTTGAGAAACTTTTGAAGACACATTCAACTCAATATCAGTCAAACTCTTCACCTGCCCAGCAGAGAGTTAACAGCAGCAGTCCTGTCCTATAGTCCATCATGTTAAACTGTGTGTCCACTGTTCTCTGTCATCCTCTCTGCAGTCAGATAAGTAGAGGTGGAAGACATCTGAGTTTTGCATTGACTCCTCCTCACAGGGAGGAGAGAGTTAGGGTGGACTTAGATAACATTTGTTTCTACTGTTGACCTGAGACAGTTGAAATACAAGCAAGTTTATATTCCTGTCAGATTAATTTTATTTAATCAAATATGAATCTGAACTGAAACTTACCCAGAGTTTGAATTATCTTCAGAGGCTGAATTTTCTGTAGCTCTGTCATCTTTTTTATTTTTTATTAGTTTTGTTCAAAAAATCATGAAATTAAAATTGTGTTAAACAAATCTCCAAAATGTTTAAGCAAAACACAAAACAAACAACTGGAAAATAAACCAAAAGAGAGATCTATTTAAAACAAAGTAGGTGGTCTGTCTATCATTAGTGGTCTGAGGGCTCCTCCTCTGGTGGCTTCATGTTACAAGTGTTCAGGCACTGAGGGGTTTTTGTTCAGGTCTACTGATGGTTTGTGTTATTGTGTGTTTCTGGCACAGTAATACACAGCAGTGTCTTCAGGCTGCACATTCTGTCCGTTTAGAGTCACTGTTCTCACAGAAGTGTCTCTGCTGTAACTGAACTTGTTCTTCAGAGCATCATTTTGATAAAAGCCGCCTCCTCCCCACTGATGGAAAATCCAGTCCATTGGTTTTCCTTCACGCTGTCTGATCCAACCTGTTGCGTAGCTGTTATCAGTCAGAGAATAACCAGAGACCTGACAGGTGATGGTCAAAGACTGTCCAGGCTGCACAACCACTGAGTCTGGCTGGATGAGATCAATACTGTACACACCTGTGGAAACAGAAATCAACATCATCTCCATCATTCATCTGACTATTCAGTGTTTCTAATGTGTTTATTAGTGTGAATCCACTGAAAGCTCCTCACAGGATCCAGCTGCCAGCAGCTGTATCAGAACCACAGAGAACATGGTTGATGTTGATGCTGAACTACTTTTTAAAAAGTTTTAGTGCTGTAACTGTCTCATTAAAGAGATTGAGAGTAAAACAAGACTTTAGCTGCCCTCAATTTTTCCATTGGTTTGTGTCAATGTGTGTGTTTGTGTGTGTGTGTGTGTGTGTGTGTGTGTGTGTGTGTGTGTGTGTGTGTGTGTGTGTGTATGATCATGTGAAATAATAAATTATGAATTGATTCATTTTATTCAAAAAGTATCCTCTGCTGTAATTTTTTATTTTTATTTTATTTCAAACAACAAATAACATATAGAAATAAACATATAAATGTTTCTCATGGTCTGTCAGTTCAATTGTAAAAGGGAGAATGTAGGATTTTGTACAGCTGCTCAACCAACTTCAGTCACTGTGGCACTCGTACACAATAATAAACAGCAGAATCTTCAGTCTTCAGACTGTTCATCTGCAGATACAGCTGCTGTCTGCTGTTGTCTCTGGAGATGGTAAACCGGCCTTGGACTGACTGAGAGTAGTAGATGTTGCTACTGGCAGCGTTGATAAGAGCGAGCCATTCCAGTCCTTTTCCAGCAGCCTGTCTGATCCAACCATTACTATAATCACCATCAAACCCTGAATATGTGCAGGTCAGTCTGTGGGATTCTCCAGGACTTTTAACCACTGGTTCAGACTCTGTCAGAGTTTGACCTTCAGTACCTGCAGGAAGTTGAACAGCTCATTAGTTCAGTCACATTGTCTTCATGTATCAGGGTGTTTGTCAGAAAGAATTTTACAAGCCTTACCAGCCACGGTACAAAACAGAATCAGGCAAACAACCAAACAATCAGGTCTGATCATTGTAAAGACAAATTGTCTCTGTCCACTCTGTGATTCTGTCAAAGTCACTCCCTGTCTGCTGCTTTTCAACACATATGTAGAGACTGAGGATGACGGTTTGCATTGACCCCTCCTCCTCAAAGAGAAACACCACATGTCACACATCTCTGGAAAAAGAATTCAAATCTATATCATTATTCTGTGTTTTGATGATGAAGATGATTGTCAGAATAAATCAATTGGCACTGTGAAAACTTGTTAGCTTGCAATGATAAGTCTACAGAGAATAATCACCTGAAACTGCAGCTCTCCTCACCTTTACATGGGTTTCATATCGACTTCCAGCTCATTGTTTAGTTGTCTGACCCATGACTTCACTGCGTTAGTTCAGTCTGACCGCTTTCATAGCGGTTTGTAAATGCAGCAGCCAGTTGCTCTCAGTGAAGCTCTAAAAACCCTCTGCACTATACCTGCTCTGCACCATACATTTAGTGACAAAGCGGTGAACAGGTAGGAACATATAGCAGCTGAAGAGCCAGATATTTCCCTCAGGAGATGGTAGAGACCAAATCTGAGCTAAAAGAGGGTTGATGTTGGATTTACATTTGCCAGGTGGCCAGAAAAATGACTCCACAAGTTTGTTACATCAAGTTAAAAGGTGATGATATGTCAATGTTGTGTTCACAACTGCCCTTCGAGTGACCAAGCAACACAACACAACACAACACACTGATTTCAGCTTTAATGTTCTCTCATAACCAGTTCAGGTTTGTTCGGTAGCATTTTTGGGCATAGTTGATATATCAGGCATAAACCTGCACTCACAATAAATTATTCAACTTCAAGTACAACTTCAATAACAACCCTAAACACATCTGAATCAGAATTATATGTCACTCTCACATAACGGTGGTTAATTTCATACCTGCTGTGCAAAACCATTATTGGAAACATTATTAACCATTTTTGTTATGGAAAAAAAAGAGATAAAAAACATATCATTGTTCACCCTTAGAGGCATGAAGTCAAAGTCAAACTGTAATGGCAGCTCCTCCTGCCATAGTCTGCATTAGTCATTTAATTGAAGATTTGTATCAGGACATCCTGGGGAGGGAGGGGCTCATGCATAGAAAATCTGTTCTGGTTTCATTGAATCATGTTTTCTGTTGTGTTCATTTTAATGCAGCTCATTGTCCATCAATGCGGGATAAAATCTCACATGAAAAAAAAAAAAAGTGAGGATACGTAGTAGTTTAAATCATTAACATAATTTTGAGGTTGATTCTCTGAGCTTGTCAATGCTTATGTGATACAGGTAATGTCATTTTAACATGAACATTGCAAAATACAAGAATTTCTCAGAGTCGAGCTACAGAGTAATTGGGATAACATGAATTTTAAAAAAAATATCTCTGATAAATAAATTAATTTGGCAACAACCAGAAATCACAACTACCCTGTATGTCTTATATTATCACAGTTGAGGATATTATTTCCACTGTTTCAGTGCAAATTAAATTCTATTAAAAACTCTTTTCCTCAGTGAACTGGTGTGAAATCATTAGTGGTCTGAGGGCTCCTCCTCTGGTGGCTTCATGTTACAAGTGTTCAGGCACTGATGGGTTTTTGTTCAGGTCTACTGATGGTTTGTGTTATTGTGTGTTTCTGGCACAGTAATACACAGCAGTGTCTTCAGGCTGCACATTCTGTCCGTTCAGAGTCACTGTTTTGCTGGAAGAGTCTGTTTCAATACTGAATTTGTTCTTTAGTGAATCTTTGTAGTATGATGTGTATCCAGCATGTGCACTTCCAATCCACTCCAGTCCTTTCCCTGCAGGCTGTCTGATCCAATGTGTGCGATAGCTGGTAAGAGCATAAGAGACCTGACAGGTGATGATGAGACGTTGACCTGGCTGCACAGTCATAGAGGCTGGCTGTGTCAACTGTTCACACTTCACACCTGTTAAAAAGAAAATGTTCAAAGTTCAAGATCAAGTTATACTATGAAAGAACAAATGTTGACTATGACAAATCCAGAGAGACTCACAGGATCCAGCTGCCAACAGCAGCAGCAGAGCTACAGAAAACATGGTTTATGGTGAAGCTGACGAGCTGTGAACTCCACTGACAGTCTGATCTGAAGTTTTTATAGCTGAGTAACAAGGAAGGTCACTGAGTTTGCATAGAATCAAACACATGAAGCTTCAGTGTTGGTCTAACTGGAGCCAATAGAAGAGTCTGTTCTGTGTTACTTTATCTAGAGAGTGAAAATATGAAGGGAAGTCTCTACCACTTTACATGTAATATTTTGTTTTCAATATACACTGTATTTAATAATTTGAAATGATCAATGAAATATTATATATATATTATATATATAGTTATTGTATCTCTGCTTTTCTTGTGATCTATTTATGTCAAAATGTGATGTTTTGAAACCAAATTTTTAGTTACATTCAATACATGACAAAACACATCCAATGAATTAACATTACAATAACGATGGTGATAAACACCTATAGAAACTAACAGACCAACCACCAGGAGTCTTACTTTCTGTGAGCCATGTTCACAATCTGTCTAATATTTTTCAAATTGTTAAAATCCACTTTTAAAATGATCTGAGTTTTTTTCCTCACAGAATAGGTTTACACCCTCCTCTTTACATCAAACACATGAGCACAGCATTTTATTAAGTGCAACAGTTCCACATCCACTGATTTGCTTACTTTTTTATTTGCTGCAAACATGAGCAGTGACAGTAGCCAGGATCATGTAAATGGTGTTAAAGATTTTAGTTTTCTGTCACTGGTTTGCAGGTTTGCA
>NW_019525525.1:157836-159430 GCF_002814215.2 Seriola lalandi dorsalis | reverse complement strand
CTGAGTTTGCATAGAATCAAACACATGAAGCGTCAGTGTTGGTCTAACTGGAGCCAATAGAAGAGTCTGTTCAATGCTTTTTTTATTTGCAGAGTGAAATTGCATTCTTGGATATCATCTTTGCTTTACAAATGACAATTTCATTTCATTTATCACTAAATTATAACACATTAATATTATCCTTACATTTAAAGTAAAGAAGCAAATGTTAACTTTATAACATTTAGTTAGACACTGTTAATGCCTAAATGTGGTGTATTTACGACACTTCCTACTGAAAACATTACATAAATTGTTATAGTCCAGCTGCTATTATTTAAATCATCATCTCAATAATGACTGTCTCTTATACACATCTGGTTTACACCCTCCTCTTTACATCAAACACATGAGCACAGCATTTTATTAAGTGCAACAGTTCCACATCCACTGATTTGCTTACTTTTTTATTTGCTGCAAACATGAGCAGTGACAGTAGCCAGGATCATGTAAATGGTGTTAAAGATTTTAGTTTTCTGTCACTGGTTTGCAGGTTTGCATAAAAAACTTTAAATGGCTTCAGTGTTTACAGATGTGTGAAGACACAGACACAGAAAGGAACCTGGAGACTTTACAAGAAAATTTACAATATGCATAAATGCTCAGATATAATTTTAGATGAAAACATGCATTTATAAGTTAAAATCAATCAAACTGAAATATAATACAGAGTTGTTTTATAGTTCTTTTCTTAAGAGTACAAGGATAAAAATACATCAGTGTACAAGACCAGCATGAGCATTAAGGTTCAGTTCAGTCCAGGATTCAAATGTCAGTTGAGACCAATGAGATCAATTAGAACACCAGATCTGAGTGTCTCCTTTTAGTAAGAGATGAGAAACCTGACACTGACTGACCTCTAGTGGTTCTAACATTATTATTCACTTCATGTTTCACTTTATATCACACATAATTTACATTGTATATATTGTCTTAATTCACAGAAAAGTATTGTTTTTGTAGTAGTTTAGAATTTTATAAGGCAAGAAAAGAGATTAATTTATTAATTTTAAAATGTAATACAACATAATTAAAAGCAATATTATTATACTGCATAAATATAGTTACAAATACGTTTGGGCTTGTCCACCCCAAGCGATGAGGACTGTAAGATTTTGTACAGCTGCTCTACCAACGTGAGTCATTGTGAGTCTCGAGCACAATAATAAACAGCAGAATCTTCAGTCTTCAGACTGTTCATCTGCAGATACAGCTGCTGTCTGCTGTTGTCTCTGGAGATGGTAAACCGGCCTTGCACTGACTGAGAGTAGGATTTGCTGCTACCACTATTATCATTCCAGGCAATCCACTCCAGTCCTTTTCCAGGAGCCTGTCTGATCCAATGCATCCAGTGGCTGCTCAATGAGAATCCAGATGCTGTACGGGTCAGTGTGTGGGATTCTCCAGGCCTTTTAACCACTGGTTCAGTTTGTGTCAGAGTCTGACCATCAACACCTGTAAAAAACAAGAAAAATTATCTGTTTCTTTGAGACATGTTTTTAAAGACAACTTTAAGTCACAATAAGAGAATCTCTTCACCTGCCCAGCAGAGAGT
>NW_019525525.1:157282-157786 GCF_002814215.2 Seriola lalandi dorsalis | reverse complement strand
CGTTCTTCTGAGTCAGGACATTTACGGCTTATCTGACAGTCTGAAGACTTAACTGTTCTTTAAAAACATGAGACCTGCTCAGAAATGAATTTCAGAGTCAGCCACACTCTAACTGTGCTGTCATTAATGAGCAAATGAATTCCCTTTGAAAGTGTGTTTTTATTTTTAAATGTCAAATAGTTTTGTGAATACCACATGCGGCAGACAGATATGGATGATGTTTGACTGCTGCTTTGACAGATGAGAAAGCCCTAACTATGCAGAACTAGGATGCTTTTAAGACCCTGGGGGAAGATTATTTAGGGGACAACGGAAACTGGCGCTCTCTCTCTCTCTCTCTCTCTCTCTCTCCTACCTGTCCGTGGCCGGTGAAGTAAGGCGTGGTGAATAGAACCAGCACGAGGATCGCCGGACATTTTGTTTTGCGGTATGCAAATATTATTGTGATATCATACACCAACAATCACCTCACCTTTTTTGGGCACTGAGAGTTAAAGGTACAGC
>NW_019525525.1:153953-157251 GCF_002814215.2 Seriola lalandi dorsalis | reverse complement strand
CATCACACTGCTCATTCATTATTATTTTCATCTTTATGATTATTACACCTTGCATTTACTCTGTACATAGTAGTTTAGTTAAATAAACTCATTTATTTACACCCAGTTGTTGTCCTGTTGTATTCTTTTGACGTAGAGACTGGAGATCCATTGAATCGAGAAGTCATGGCTTTCGATATGAGATTGATAAATTTGGCAATGAAGTAATTCATTGTTGTCCTCCTAGAGGACTGGTGCCCCATTTCAACGAGAGTAAATCATTAAATATAGCGTTAACGCTACACTCATATCAATCTTCTTCTCTATAATTTCATTAAAAGGAAAAGAATCAATCAAAGATCGACCAACACAATAGAGTTCAGGACTGTAGGATTTTGTACAGCTGTTCATCCAACTCCAGTCACTGTGAGTCTCGAGCACAATAATAAACAGCAGAATCTTCAGTCTTCAGACTGTTCATCTGCAGATACAGCTGCTGTCTACTGTTGTCTCTTGAGATGGTTAACCGGCCTTGGACTGACTGAGAGTAGTAAGTGGTGCCACCAGTGCTACTGATATAAGCGAGCCACTCCAGTCCTTTTCCAGGAGCCTGTCTGACCCAGTGCATCCAGTAGCTGCTGAATGTGAATCCAGAGGCTGTACAGGTCAGTGTGTGGGATTCTCCAGGCCTTTTAACCACTGGTTCAGTTTGTGTCAGAGTCTGACCATCAACACCTGTAAAAAACAAGAAAAATTATCTGTTTCTTTGAGACATGTTTTTAAAGACAACTTTAAGTCACAATAAGAGAATCTCTTCACCTGCCCAGCAGAGAGTTAACAGCAGCAGTCCTGTCCTATAGTCCATCATGTTAAACTGTGTGTCCACTGTTCTCTGTCATCCTCTCTGCAGTCAGATAAGTAGAGGTGGAAGACATCTGAGTTTTGCGTTGACTCCTCCTCCGAGTTGGTTTCCCTGATTCAGCATAGTATGCATCATGTGACAACTGACCATTCATCAGTTTTACAATATCCTTAAAGTGAACTTTTTTCACAATGTTTAAATAAAAAAATTACACCTCAAAAAAGTTGTTCATTATATTTATCATCAGTTCAAAACAGACTGATCTCTGACAAAAGACAAAAAAGGGACATGTAATATATTGGTATTCATTTTAAAATGAATCAGTGGAATACAGTGTCTCAGTTGAGAATTTACTTTAATTAATATTTTAATTTTAATTAAATTATTTATTAAGTTTAATTTCTTTATGGCTCGTTTGTCTTTTGTTGTTGTTGTTGTTTGTAGACCCATAGATTGTAATATAAAAAGCTGAATTATTAATACAAACAACCAAATAATTAGATCTGATCATTGTAAAAGCAAATAGCCTCTTTCCAGTCTACAGTGTTTACATCAGTGTTTTAGCTCCTTTCCCTCACTCTACAACAGACATGTAGAGATGGAAGAGAAACACAGCACTTGTCACACATCTCTGGAAAAAAATGTTTTAGATATCATTTTTTTAATGTTTTGTAATGATGAGGGAACTGTTAATGTTATTCATCATATGATCATTTATTTATTCTCCTTTATTTATGCTCATCAGCATTTGATGGACTTCCATATGCTTGATGTGAGCAACATTACAAATGTAGTAATACAATCGGTCTGAATATTTATGTCAATGTGATATTTCAGTTTTTTAAATAAATATTTGATGAGAGAAAGAAAATATAAGTGTTTATTCTAGGATGAAGCTGCAACATAACAAATTGTGGGAAAAAAAGTCAAGGGGTCTCAAGACTTGGTTGGTTTGTTTGCAGGTTTGAATAAAGAATTTTCGATAGCTGCAGATGTTTGCAAATGTTTGAAGGCACAGAGAGACTTGGAGTTTCAAGAGTAAAACAGCTGTGCAGGAACCGAAACTCATTTGTTTGTTCTTTTAGATTCGTGTTTGCTATATGCAATACAATAAAAATAGAGATTTCATGGTCTTAAACTGTGAATATTATTTGCACATTTTGCTAAATATTTCTCTGAAATTAAATGATGACAGTGATCACTACGTTATCATAGTTTCAACTTGATAATCCTTTCTATACAATGTTTTTATCTCCTTACATAAAATAATAAATGTTTAAGTGACTGTGTTTGGGACTATCATCGTTAATCTCAACTGACTTTTAATGAAGCTCAGGTATATGATGGACAGACTGACATCATCTTATTTTGCAATTCATTTGTATTATGAAACAATTTGAATTTGAGTTTTTGATCAACTCTTTGCTCAAGAAATATAACTTTGAAGTCATACATCAGATGTTCTTAAATGTCACTGTGTTGTATCATTTAGATTTATTTGCCCTGAAGACATTAATCCTGTGAGACACTGTAGAGTCTATCAACCCCATCTCCTGCTGTAGGGGCAGTTATTCAGGAAACACCTCTACAGGTCGTATCAGAGGGTCAAATGACTTACAGTATACGGTTGTTTAGGTTGGCTGACTTCTTGGTTGATGTTCATATGTCATACTATTTTGAGGACATCAGGGGAGATAAACCTCAATAAGTGAGGAAAGACACACACACAGAGACAAACATATCACCTCCTTAACAGTCAAAACACAGTAAGGCTTATTATGATTATTTAATAGTACCTTATTTAATTAAATTGTATTCAAGTCAGTCAAAGTCAAGGATCAAAGACTGCATGATGCAGTTATCTTTTCAGTGAAATGTGTCTTGCTCAATGAAAATACCAAAGTTTAGTTATCAGCTGAAATCGTTCAAATGAACTTCAAATATAAACACTGTGAAAATAGCTGTAATGTTTTATTTATATTTCTTTAACTTCTTCATTGCTAAATCAAATACTTTATCTCTTCTACAGTGAACTGGTGAGTGTGACAAGTGTTCAGGCACTGAGGGGTTTTTGTTCAGGTCTACTGATGGTTTGTGTTATTGTGACTCTCTGGCACAGTAATACACAGCAGTGTCTTCAGGCTGCACATTCTGTCCAGTTAGAGTCACTGTGTTGCTGGAAGAGTCTAAGTCGATACTGAACTTGTTCTTTAGTGAATCTTTTAAGAGTGTGGTGAATCCAATGCGTGCAGCTCCAATCCACTCCAGTGCTTTCCCTGCAGGCTGTCTGATCCAAGCTGTGTAGTAGCCACTAACAGAATAAGAGACCTGACAGGTGATGGTGAGACGTTGACCTGGCTGCACAGTCACAGAGGCTGGCTGTGTCAACTGTTCACACTTCACACCTGTTAAAAAAGAAAAAAAGAAAAAAGTTCAAGATCAAGTTATACTATGAAA
>NW_019525525.1:152870-153933 GCF_002814215.2 Seriola lalandi dorsalis | reverse complement strand
TGCAGTCAGATAAGTAGAGGTGGAAGACATCTGAGTTTTGCATTGACTCCTCCTCACAGGGAGGAGAGAACTACATTCAGCTCGTTATTCAGTTGTTTTTTTCCATCTAATTGTGGGAGTTTTTTGTGGCTCAACTTCAGCTGTTTCCAATCTGCAAGGAGAAGGATAAAAATCTGAAGAGTTGAAAACTGCAGGAACATTTGTAGTATGAAAAAACAATTTCATCTATGAATTTCTGCTTTTGGCCTTCATCAGGGTCATGATAAACTCCTCTTCGTTCTTCTGAGTCAGGACATTTACGGCTTATCTGACAGTCTGAAGACTTAACTGTTCTTTAAAAACATGGGAACTGCTCAGATATGAATTTCAGAGTCAGCCACACTGTGCTGTCATTAATGAGCAAATGAGTTCCCTTTGAAAGTGTGTTTTCATTTTTAAATGTCAAATAGTTTTGTGAATATCACATGCGGAAGACAGATATGGATGATGTTTGACTGCTGCTTTGACAGATGAGAAAGCCCTAACTATGTAGAACTAGGATGCCTTTAGGACCCTGGGGGAAGATTATTTAGGGGACAACGGAAACTGGCGCTCTCTCTCTCTCTCTCCCTCTCTCTCTCCCTCTCCCTCTCTCCCTCCTACCTGTCCGTGGCCGGTGAAGTAAGGCGTGGTGAATAGAACCAGCACGAGGATCGCCGGACATTTTGTTTAGCGGTAGGCAAATATTATTGTGATATCGTACACCAACAATCACCTCACCTTTTTTGGTCACTGAGAGTTAAAGGTACAGCATATTGAGTTGACCATTTATTAAAAACATTGTTCCTAAAATGCGTCCAGTCAGTAATAATAAATGTATTTTTAATAGCACTGTCCGAGAGTGTAACATTGACTGTCACTGTTTTTGTTTTTCTCATGTGAAGGATTGGCTTTAGGCTTCTGGGCCTTTTGCTGTGATCTCATTATCTTTTTGTTCTTTTATCTGTTTTCGTTTCTTTGATTTCTATTTAAACTGGACATTGTGCAATATTTGATGACAGGCACCTTGCAATCCCTGAGCAGT
>NW_019525525.1:145796-152820 GCF_002814215.2 Seriola lalandi dorsalis | reverse complement strand
TGTGTTTAGTGTCACGTGTTTATTTTGTGTCATTTTGTTTTAAAAAACAATGATCTTATGGAAGTTTTTTTTTAATACTTTTTTTATTTGATGAAACGTTTTTGAAGCCAAATTCTAGCCTGAATTCATTTAATTATTTGAAAGGTTTAAATGTTTTTCTATAAGGTTGTTAATTTTTCACTGTGGGAATATATACAGTGAAGTATCAGTGATTATGATATCTGAGTATTTAAACGCATGGAAACCGTTACTGTTTAATTAAACTGATAAGACTGTTTCCCTCTTGACTGTAACAGTGAACTGGTGTGAAATCATTAGTGGTCTGAGGGCTCCTCCTCTGGTGACTTCATGTTACAAGTGTTCAGGCACTGAGGGGTTTTTGTTCAGGTCTACTGATGGTTTGTGTTATTGTGACTCTCTGGCACAGTAATACACAGCAGTGTCTTCAGGCTGCACATTCTGTCCATTCAGAGTCACTGTCTTGCTGGAAGAGTCTAAGTCCATACTGAACTTGTTCTTTAGTGAATCTTTGTAGTATGAAGTGCATCCGACACATGCACCTCCAATCCACTCCAATCCTTTCCCTGCAGCCTGTCTGATCCAGTGTGTGCGATAACTGCTAAGAGCATAAGAGACCTGACAGGTGATGGTGAGACGTTGACCTGGCTGCACATTCACAGAGGCTGGCTGTGTCAACTGTTCACACTTCACACCTGTTAAAAAAGAAAAAAAGAAAAAAGTTCAAGATCAAGTTATACTATGAAAGAATAAATGTTGACTATGACAAATCCAGAGAGACTCACAGGATCCAGCTGCCAACAGCAGCAGCAGAGCTACAGAAAACATGGTTTATGGTGAAGCTGACGAGCTGTGAACTCCACTGACATTCTGATCTGAAGTTTTTATAGCTGAGTAACAAGGAAGGTCACTGAGTTTGCATAGAATCAAACACATGAAGCATCAGTGTTGGTCTAACTGGAGCCAATAGAAGAGTCTGTTCAGTGTTATTATACCTGCAGAGTTAACACATGTCTGGAAATCACCTCTGCTTTACATATGAAATTTTAATTTCATGACACACTGAACTGTAATATTTTAGATTGCCAATTAAAAGACTTGTGACTGTTACATGAAATGTAAACAATGTGGTGGTGGATCAGGAATGTTAATGTTAATATCAACATACAGGACAGCTCTTGGGCATATTTTCCCCTCCAATGATGGAAATCATTCAATAGATTAATATTAAAGAATGATAAACATCTACAGAAACTAACAAACCAACCACCAGTAATGTTATTTTCTGTGAGCCATGTTTACGCTTTATTTCATTTTTTTTTCAAAGCATTTAATTCCACTTTTAGAATAATATGAGCTGTTTTGGTTAACCAGGTTTACTCCAACCTCAGATACATAAACATAAAAGACCAGTATTTTTGAAATTGCAGCATTTATTTATTAAGTCACTTACAGCTTATGCTCATTTATCTGATGCTAACAGAAGCAGGGTCATGTAAAAAGTTTAAAAAATTAAGATTGCTGTTCCTGGTGTCTTAGTTTGCTGTGACTTTATGTTTGGACTTTTGGACCCTTTATGTCAGGGCTTTCGTTTTATTTCCTGTTTTATTTTGTAATCACTTCCCTTATGTGTTTCTCATGTTATGTCTACTTCCTGTCTTTGTCCTGTTTCCCTCCTTTGTGATTGTCTGCCCCGCCCTAATGTGTTACACCTGTGTAACCTGTCTGCTGGGATGAACTGACACTGGCAGATGGAGCTGCCGTCACTGCTGATGCAAACACTTGTGGTCAAACTTTACTGTAGAAAAAATGCTGTGCACATGCATCATGTGATTTTTAAAAAAAAAAAAAAAAAAAAAGAAAAGATAATTATTTTCTTCTCAGAATTTTCATCATTGCCAATAAAAACAAAAAATGTTTACAATATATTACAGGAAAGATAACAGTGAAACAACTCAGTGTTACTACTGGTGGTGCTAAGTAGAGGAAGTAGTTTTTGTATGACTCTGCTATAACTGTCTCTCACTGTGTCTCTTCGGGCACAGTAATACACTGCTGTGTCCTCGGTCTTCAGACTGTTCATCTGTAGATAGACTTTACTGCTGGAGTCATCTCTGGAGATGGTGAATCTGCCCTGGACTGACCCGGAGTAATAGATTGGAGTACTAGCAGTGCTTATATAAGCAATCCACTCCAGTCCTTTACCAGGAGCCTGTCTGATCCAATTCATAGGGTAGCTGCTGAATGTGAATCCAGAGGCTGTACAGGTCAGTCTGTGGGATTCTCCAGGCCTTTTAACCACTGGTTCAGATTCTGTCAGAGTCTGACCATCAACACCTGTCAACACAAGAGAGATCAGTCATTTGCTATAATGTGACAACCTTTTGAAGACAGATTTAATTCAAGATCAGAGATAATCATCACCTGTCCAGCAGAGAGTTAACAGCAGCAGTCCTGTCCTATAGTCCATCATGTTAAACTGAGTGTCCACTGTTCTCTGTCATCCTCTCTGCAGTCAGATAAGTAGAGGTGGAAGACATCTGAGTTTTGCATTGACTCCTCCTCACAGGGAGGAGAGAACTAGATTCAACTTGACCATGTTGTCAAATATAGAATATTATGAGAGAAAAGTCTTCAGAAGTTGAATTTTGTGATCTGAACTTTTATTGTTTAAAAAAGGACTTTTGGATTCATGATATTTTTAAAAGGTTTATTCATAAGAAAAATCCAGAAAAAAAAGGGACAAAAAAAAAAAAACACTGAACTGAAACAAATACACAAATGTTTGATATTATTATTCACATGAAGAGTCAAATGTGCAACTATCAGATGTAACAGAATGGTCAGCGCAGTTAGCGTCTTTGTTGGTTTCTACCTGGCAGTGGCTGACACAGTGTTAGTGGTTGTGCTGGCCACACATCAGTGCAAGTTGACGGGATCAGCTCCTCCCGTATTTGATTTATGAATCCTCAGCTGTCTGAATCTGTTTTTATGAGACTGTCATTGGTTCACTGCAGTTCCAAGATTGTAATATGCAGTTGTGCTGTTGACTGTTTATTTCAACCATGATATGACTTGTATTATATAGAAAGCACCATATGGACATGTTAGGTTAAAAAAATGATTTTCTTATATTTCTGACAAAACATAGTATTTAAGTAGATTTAAGTTGGCTGAAGATACAGATTCAGTAACCAGTGCAGTTTTGAGTCGGAGATTTGTCTTTGTTTTCTTTTGTTTTTTTAAATATTGATGTTATGGAAGACAGACGTTCTAAGGATTAATATCTTCATGGATTGTGACCTTTAAAAACAAAGTTGGTAGCTGAACTGAGTTCATTACTGTAAAGTTTTAATCTATCATAGTTTTATTCATTTCATTGTCTCAATATGTACAATGATGTTTCATTGACAAGTCACAGCATTGAAACTGATAAAAAATGTTGCTGTTAAAAGAAAGAACCATTTATAAAATCTAAAGACTGTTTCCCTCTTGACTGTAACAGTGACGTGGTGTGAAATCATTAGTGGTCTGAGGGCTCCTCCTCTGGTGGCTTCATGTTACAAGTGTTCAGGCACTGAGGGGTTTTTGTTCAGGTTTACTGATGGTTTGTGTTATTGTGTGTGTCTGGCACAGTAATACAAAGCAGTGTCTTCAGGCTGTAGATTCTGTCCATTTAGAGTCACTCTGTTGCTGGAAGAGTCTGTTTCAATACTGAATTTGTTCTTTAGTGAATCTTTATAGTATGTCGTTGATCCAGTAGCAGCGATTCCAATCCACTCCAGTCCTTCCCCTGCAGGCTGTCTGATCCAAGCTGTGTAGTACCTGCCAACAGAATAAGAGACCTGACAGGTGATGCTGAGACGTTGACCTGGCTGCACAGTCACAAAGGCTGGCTGTGTCAACTGTTCACACTTCACACCTGTTAAAAAAGAAAAAAAATAATTAGTGATAACTTGTCAAGTTCTACAGCAAGAGAAGAAATGTTGACTGACAAATCCAGAGAGACTCACAGGATCCAGCTGCCAACAGCAGCAGCAGAGCTACAGAAAACATGGTTTATGGTGAAGCTGACGAGCTGTGAACTCCACTGACAGTCTGATCTGAAGTTTTTATAGCTGAGTAACAAGGAAGGTCACTGAGTTTGCATAGAATCAAGCACATGAAGCATCAGTGTTGGTCTAACTGGAGCCGATAGAAGAGTTTGTTCACTGATTTTATATCTGCAGAGTGAAAGAATTATTTACATCTACTATCTATTCATATTCTCATTTCATTTCATTTCTCACTAAATTTTGAAATTACATCTTCACTTAAAGAGGTGAAACAACTAACTTTCTTTTGCCTATGAATTGTTTAAGCCTAACTATTGTATTAACAACAATTCCATATTAAAACATTATGTTTATATAATTGCAAACAACAGTTAAAAATAATTTTTTGAAGGAGGAACAATTAACAGATATTGTTGTTTCAGTAAGAGGACTTGTTGATAATCATGGATAAATGAAAGCATATGTGTTGAAATCAGCAATTTAAATAATGTTGATGATATGCACCCATTGAAAAAAGAAGCAAGCAACCATGAATTATAACTATGCAGCTGAAACACTACATTGATTCTTTAAACACTATATTATTATACTGAAGATGAAAAACCTCTCTGTATAAAGAACTTGCACAAAATAGGATTCAGGTTTGTCCAGTGTGTTTGTAAATGTTGTCCCTCATCTCCCTCTTAGGAGATCACTGTTGCCTTCTCTTGGAAATGTTTTAAATGAAACCACTGAGTGTGATTCTTTTATTTAGCTGTTGATTTGTAATATGGAACTTTTTCAGAATTGTTTTATTGTGAAATATAAGTTTAAATCCCGTAATTCATTAAAGGTACTTTCTTTGTTGAAATCACTGACTTCATATTAATCATGTGAGACAGTGCAGGGTTTATCAACCCATTTTTTGCCCAATAATCCTATGAGGTGTTTCTCACTACCTGGATGAATTGTTCTCCATCTTTAATCACAGTCTCACGAGCACACACAGAGCATACACAGCAGCTCCTTCAGGCCTCCCGCTCTTCATGTTGAGGTCTACTCACTGTCTGCTGGCAGATGGAGCTGCAGTCACTGCTGATGGTAAACACCTTGTAGTCAAACTTTACTGCTGAATATGTGTTAAATGTTAACGCGTGACTTTTGTTTATGGTTTAAATATTTCAGTGCAGAAGACAAGCAGGAGCATTAAGGTTTAGCTCAGTCCAGGGTTCAAGTGGAGAGAGACACTTGACACATACTGCCTTCATGTGATTTTATTACTGACAGAGAAATGTTATTTTTCA
Organism: Seriola lalandi dorsalis; assembly: GCF_002814215.2. NCBI lineage: Eukaryota > Metazoa > Chordata > Actinopteri > Carangiformes > Carangidae > Seriola > Seriola lalandi. Next base: position 147,464 of record NW_019525525.1, on the reverse strand, counting down.
CTCTCATGAAATACTATTTATTTTACATCATTTCGAAACATCATTATGTCTTAAATTGATTAAATGTATTTTATTTGTTGTTTGTTTTCAGCAGCCACATTGTTGTACCGTCTTTCATCCTTTCATCAACAAATTCTCTTTTTTGTGTTTTTTATGTGTTTAATGTTTTGACATATTTTCAGGAAGAGTTTTAAGGAACTTGTATAGTACAGCAACCATTGTTCATTTATCAAAAATAGATATGTAAACAGAATATTTACTATAAAACATAAGATTGTTGATATAAACAAATGATATAAAATCAAACATTTAATTACCACATTTAAAAGCACATGATGCTTCACAAGGTGAAGACTGTAGGATTTTGTACAGCTGTTCAACCGACTCCAGTCACTGTGAGTCTCCAGCACAATAATAAACAGCAGAATCTTCAGTCTTCAGACTGTTCATCTGCAGATACAGCTGCTGTCTGCTGTTGTCTCTGGAGATGGTAAACCGGCCTTGGACTGACTGAGAATAGTATTTGCTGCTACCAGTGCTATGCAAGGCAATCCACTCCAGTCCTTTTCCAGGAGCCTGTCTGATCCAGGCCATGTAGTAGCTGCTGAATGTGAATCCAGAGCCTGTACAGGTCAGTGTGTGGGATTCTCCAGGCCTTTTAACCACTGGTTCAGATTCTGTCAGAGTCTGACCATCAACACCTGTCAAGATAAAGAAGAAATCAGTAATTTCCTATAAAGTGACAACCTTTTGAAGACAAATTTAACTCAATATCAGTCAAACTCTTCACCTGCCCAGCAGAGAGTTAAAAGCAGCAGTCCTGTCCTATAGTCCATCATGTTAAACTGTGTGTCCACTGTTCTCTGTCATCCTCTCTGCAGTCAGATAAGTAGAGGTGGAAGACATCTGAGTTTTGCATTGACTCCTCCTCACAGGGAGGATTTGAAATTCATCTTTAAAACAAATGAGGGATATGGAATATATGAAGATCCTTTTTAAAATGAATCAATGGAATACAATCTGTTTCTCGTTGACAATAATGTAACGAGCTCATCTATAAAGATATTATGTATCAGTATGTATTTTTAGTTCTTTTCTCATTAGTTGCATAATGAAACAAACAATTAAATAATCATGTCTGATCATTGTAAAAGCAAATACTTTCAGTCCAGTCTATATTGTTTACATCAGTGTTTTCAGTGTTTCCCTCCTCACTATAACAGTGAACTGGTGTGAAATCATTAGTGGTCTGAGGGCTCCTCCTCTGGTGGCTTCATGTTACAAGTGTTCAGGCACTGGGGGGTTTTTGTTCAGGTCTACTGATGGTTTGTGTTATTGTGTCTTTGGCACAGTAATACACAGCAGTGTCTTCAGGCTGCACATTCTGTCCGTTCAGAGTCACTGTGTTGCTGGAAGAGTCTGTTTCAATACTGAATTTGTTCTTCAGTGAATCTTTGTAGAATGTTGTGTATCCAGCAGCAGCGCTTCCAATCCACTCCAGTCCTTTCCCTGCAGGCTGTCTGATCCAAGCTGTGTAGTAGCTGCAACAGAATAAGAGACCTGACAGGTGATGGTGAGACGTTGACCTGGCTGCACAGTCACAGAGGCTGGCTGTGTCAACTGTTCACACTTCACACCTGTTAAAAAAGAAAATGTTTTGTTATAAAT
>NW_019525525.1:143629-145746 GCF_002814215.2 Seriola lalandi dorsalis | reverse complement strand
GCAACCACCAAAGATCTACACCTGCGGGACAAGAAAGATGAACTAAGTAATGACAAATGAAACCATTATTATAGGTTTCATATTACATGTTTTAAATTTTGCATCCACACATTAATAATCGTTAATTGTTGTTTCAACAAAGTATGTGTCCTTACCAACACTTCATTACATATACATTGGAAATTAAAAACATTCAAACATGAAAAAAATATACATTCACATATATTTTAGGGAGCATTTATTTATTTATTCATTATACTTACATATTTGCAAACAGAAATAATGACTGCAGCCATGATCACGTCAGCACTATAAAAAGTCATGTTTGCAGCAGGTTTTTAAGTTCACATGAAAACAGGTTTTCAGTTTTTGCAGATGTTTGAAGACTCAAAATAAACAGAGAAAATGTTTTCGTCCAGAGGGAAACAGCCGAGGAAGTGAAGTGAAACCGGTTTGACAATATGTGAAATGGCTGGTGTCTGAAAAAAAAAAAACATAATTGCTTTGTTGGTTTTGTGGTGAATATAAATATCTTATATCACAAATAAAAGAATGACAGAAAAATGACAACAATTGAAATGACAGTTTTCTTCCTGGCCACGACCAGCCTGTTCATATTCCCTCTCACGTTTCTCTGCAGTTTCAACATAACGACACAATCACAACATTAATACTTAGATTACCTTTCTTCAAAAACGAAAAACATCTATGTGAGGAAAGTATCTTCATTCTCTATAATGTAAGTATCAAGTGAATTCACTTTGTTCATTGTTTCATAGATCACTGCTGTCTTCTCTCACAAATGGACAGATGTAGCTGCAATCATGCTGATGGTAAACATCCTTATGGTAAAAAAAACATTTTCACTGTGATAAAATTCAGTGTAAAAGACCAGCAGGAGCATTAAGGTTTAGTTCAGTCCAGGGTTCATGTGTCAGAACACCAGATCTGAGTGTCTTTTACTTTTAGAGGAGACGGATACTTCACATTCACTGACCTCTAGTGGTTTATAAGAGAAACATGATTATTCACACTCATAAATCACTTTTAATATCACATCTTTTGTTATTTCATAATAATGAATAATATTTGCAATATTTTAATATTAGATTGCCGTACTGATTTTTCCATTTATGAACAATTGAATTCTATTGTTTTATTTTTATTTTTATTAATTTATTTTATCAATGTGTTTAAAGTTTAATTATATTTCTCAGCTATTTGTATAATTCATGTACAAAATAGTAATTTATTATCATAAAATATGTTAAAGGTCTTGTATGTAATGTGTGTATACATTTTTACAAATATAAAACAACTAATATGAAACAAAATATACAAATATATAATTCATAATATAAATATATTATGCTTAGGCTCTACCAGCCCAGTAAAGACCAGGACTGCTGGATTTTGTACAGCTGCTCAACCAACTTCAGTCACTGTGGCTGTCGAGCACAATAATAAACAGCAGAATCTTCAGTCTTCAGACTGTTCATCTGCAGATACAGCTGCTCTCTGCTGTCGTCTCTGGAGATGGTAAACCGGCCTTGGACTGACTGAGAGTAGAATTTGCTGCCACCACCACCGCTGCTGATATATGCAACCCACTCCAGTCCTTTTCCAGGAGCCTGTCTGACCCAGTTCATCCCGTAGCTGCTGAATGTGAATCCAGAGGCTGTACAGGTCAGTCTGTGGGATTCTCCAGGCCTTTTAACCACTGATTCAGATTCTGTCAGAGTCTGACCATCAACACCTGTCAAGTCAAAAAAGACAATCAGTCATTTGTTATAACTTGACAAACTTTTGAAGACAATTTCAACTCAATATCAGTCAAAATCTTCACCTGCCCAGCAGAGAGTTAACAGCAGCAGTCCTGTCCTATAGTCCATCATGTTAAACTGTGTGTCCACTGTTCTCTGTCATCCTCTCTGCAGTCAGATAAGTAGAGGTGGAAGACATCTGAGTTTTGCATTGACTCCTCCTCACAGGAGGAGAGAACTACATTCAGCTCGTTATTCAGTTGTTTTTTTCCATCTAATTATGGGAGTTTTTTGTGGCTCAACTTCAGCTGCTTCCAATCTGCAAGGAGAAGGATAAAAATCTGAAGAGTTGAA
>NW_019525525.1:143096-143579 GCF_002814215.2 Seriola lalandi dorsalis | reverse complement strand
CTCCTACCTGTCCGTGGCCGGTGAAGTAAGGCGTGGTGAATAGAACCAGCACGAGGATCGCCGGACATTTTGTTTTGCGGTATGCAAATATTATTGTGATATCATACACCAACAATCACCTCACCTTTTTTGGGCACTGAGAGTTAAAGGTACAGCATATTGAGTTGACAATTTATTAAAACATTGTTCCTAAAATGCGATCAGTCACAGTAATAATAAATGTATTTTTAATAGCACTGTCCGAGAGTGTAACATTGACTGTCACTGTTTTGTTTTTCTCATGTGAAGGATTGGCTTTAGGCTTCTGCGCCTTTTGCTGTGATCTCATTATCTTTTTGTTCTTTTATCTGTTTTTGTTTCTTTGATTTCTATTTAAACTGGACATTGTGCAATATTTGATGACAGGCACCTTGCAATCCCTGAGCAGTAGCTTCATTAACTGATTGATTGAGGCTTCACATACATTCAGACACCCCCTATTTG
>NW_019525525.1:137358-143051 GCF_002814215.2 Seriola lalandi dorsalis | reverse complement strand
TTTTGTGGCTCAACTTCAGCTGCTTCCAATCTGCAAGGAGAAGGATAAAAATCTGAAGAGTTGAAAACTGCAGAAACATTTGTAGTATGAAAAAACAATTTCATCTATGAATTTCTACTTTTGGCCTTCATCAGGGTCATGATAAACTCCTCTTCGTTCTTCTGAGTCAGGACATTTACGGCTTATCTGACAGTCTGAAGACTTAACTGTTCTTTAAAAACATGAGAACTGCTCAGATATGAATTTCAGAGTCAGCCACACTCTAACTGTGCTGTCATTAATAAGCAAATGAATTCCCTTTGAAAGTGTGTTTTTATTTTTAAATGTCAAATAGTTTTGTGAATATCACATGCGGCAGACAGATATGGATGATGTTTGACTGCTGCTTTGACAGATGAGAAAGCCCACTGTCCGAGAGTGTAACATTGACTGTCACTGTTTTTGTTTTTCTCATGTGAAGGATTGGCTTTAGGCTTCTGCGCCTTTTGCTGTGATCTCATTATCTTTTTGTTCTTTTATCTGTTTTTGTTTCTTTGATTTCTATTTAAACTGGACATTGTGCAATATTTGATGACAGGCACCTTGCAATCCCTGAGCAGTAGCTTCATTAACTGATTGATTGAGGCTTCACATACATTCAGACACCCCCTATTTGATTGTTCATAGTTTGAAGTGATTGCAGTGTTACTCTACCTATTGCCATTTGTGTGTATGTGTGTGTGAGAGAGAGAGAGAGAGAGAGAGAGAGAGAGATTTTTAAGGTGTGTAGTGGCAGTGTGTTTTTATGAGCCTTATTTTGCTCTCTTGTGAGGGTGTTTGGGGTCCTGAGTATTGGCAGCCTTTTAATTTTCACTATTCGTATCATGTTGGTGTCAGTGCCTGGTTGGTTCTTCTGCCTTAGTTTTTCCCAGTCTATTGTACATTTTTTAGAGCTACTGTGTAGCTCCCAGCCCGCTCTAGTGCCTTCTTTTCAATATCTGTTTTACATTGTGCAAGGCATTGAATAAAGTTTCTGTTTGTTTTTGAAGTTCCTGCCTGTCTGCGTGTTGACCTAGGCTGAAGAAATAATTATACCAGTATGAGTTGCTGAAGCAAAGCCCAGCAGAGCTGAGTGATCTTGGAACTAAAGCATTGGACACACAGTTTAGCATAGAGTTTTTTTTTCAGAAGAAGGACGACAATACAAAGTTTGACACTGGGCCTCCAAGCTTCTTAGTTTTAATGCAGGTTTTTCTAACTGTCTGAGCCTTATGTCCCATGTGGCCATATGTCTGTGCTTTCTAAATTTGAATAAAAAAGTCAAGTTTTGCTGAGGTTGAGACTAAATCTCCCTCTGAAATATTTGGCATTCAGGTTCAACATCTCTTACTCCACTGTTTCTAGAGTTTGGCTCAAATTTAACTGGCATAGTTCATGAGAGATTGGAGGTTTTACAGTAGTTGAGGGGGAGAGTGAGATGCACTTAAAGCCACGATGCCAGTGACATTCAGTCAAGCATTTGGATGTAGAGTTGCTGAGTGCTTTTTTAATGAAAGACCTTCTAAATTGCTTGTTAGAGCACAAACATGGTCAAACAATAAGCATCATACTGTGAAGTTTCTGCTTTTTGCCTTTTATTGTATAACGTTGTGTTTTGACAGGCGCACCTACTTTTCCATATGAACCATCTTTTAGTGTCTTGCAACATCCTCTTACTCGTTAGCAAAAAATGTTCCCTCATGTGCTAATCAATTTAATATTTATATCATCAATTAATTCAATGTACACTCAAAGAACAGACAGAACAGTCTGTGTTTATTAAGCTTCAAACTGAGGAAAACAAGTGTATGAAATCTGCCTGTTGGAATAATGATATCAGTATTTATCTATATCATGTCCACTTAAAATACTTGTTCATTGATATTGTGTGTGAAGAGTGAAAACACTCTCTTCAACAACAATCTGCTTCATATTATAGTATGAGAACCTAAATAAGGATCAAATTAAAAATAATCAATTCTTTGTAAAGGCAACAATCTGAGTTGAATTGTTTTGTGTTGATAAATAATTTCTTGAGCAAAAATGTGCAAAAAACAAAAGGTGTTGACTTTATACACTTTTCCTTTGTTGTTGAACCATTTTACAACTACATACTTTGCTTTGACACTGATGGTGTTTTTGTCTACTGTGGAAAGAAATGCTGTCTACTTTCCAATTCAGTAAAGATAGATATCAATATTTTTCAAAATTAAGTCTTTTAATGGACACTATTAAGAAGAATAGAGATAAATAGAGGAAGTAGTTTTTGTATGTCTCTGCTATGACTGTCTCTCACTGTGACTCTCTGGCACAGTAATACACTGCTGTGTCCTCGGTCTTCAGACTGTTCATCTGTAGATAGACTTTACTGCTGGAGTCATCTCTGGAGATGGTGAATCTGCCCTGGACTGACTGGGAGTAATATTTAGAAGAACTGCCTGTGTTCACAAAAGCGATCCACTCCAGTCCTTTACCAGGAGCCTGTCTGACCCAGTTCATACGGTAGCTGCTGAATGTGAATCCAGAGGTTGTACAGGTCAGTGTGTGGGATTCTCCAGGCCTTTTAACCACTGGTTCAGATTCTGTCAGAGTCTGACCATCAACACCTGTTAAGAGTATAAAAACATAAAGTCAAATATGCTGGTGACACAAATAAAAACTTTGTAAAATTATGATATGTGAATCTCTTCACCTGCCCAGCAGAGAGTTAACAGCAGCAGTCCTGTCCTATAGTCCATCATGTTAAACTGTGTGTCCACTGTTCTCTGTCATCCTCTCTGCAGTCAGATAAGTAGAGGTGGAAGACATCTGAGTTTTGCATTGACTCCTCCTCACAGGAGGAGAGAACTACATTCAGCTCATTATTTAGTTGTTTTTCTATCTAATTGTGGGAGTTTTTTGTGGCTCAACTTCAGCTGCTTCCAATCTGCAAGGAGAAGGATAAAAATCTGAAGAGTTGAAAACTGCAGGAACATTTGTAGTATGAAAAAACAATTTCATCTATGAATTTCTACTTTTGGCCTTCATCAGGGTCATGATAAACTCCTCTTCGTTCTTCTGAGTCAGGACATTTACGGCTTATCTGACAGTCTGAAGACTTAACTGTTCTTTAAAAAACATGAGAACTGCTCAGATATGAATTTCAGAGTCAGCCACACTCTAACTGTGCTGTCATTAATGAGCAAATGAATTCCCTTTGAAAGTGTGTTTTCATTTTTAAATGTCAAATAGTTTTGTGAATATCACATGCGGAAGACAGATATGGATGATGTTTGACTGCTGCTTTGACAGATGAGAAAGCCCTAACTATGTAGAACTAGGATGCCTTTAGGACCCTGGGGGAAGATTATTTAGGGGACAACGGAAACTGACGCTCTCTCTCTCTCCCTCTCCCTCTCCCTCTCTCTCTCCTACCTGTCCGTGGCCGGCGAAGTGCAACGTGGTGCAGACAACAGCACGAGGATCGCCAGACATTTTGTTTTGCGGTAGGCAAATATTGTTGTGATATCATACACCATCAATCACCTTTTTTGGACAAAAAAAAGACTCAAATAATCAATGTGGTTTTAATTTCTATCATAGTTCCCAGTCATCTGATCAATCTGCCTGTTAGACATTGGGTGGACACCTGAAGTGGAGGGTGTGATTGTAATGTCATGGTCACACAGTTGGATAAACATCAGAATATTTGTTTGTCAAATAAAGTGTTCAGTGTATTTTCTTCAGTAAAGGTAGAAAACACCTCAGTTTTGCTTTGACTCCTCCTCACAGGGAGGAAGGAGGGAGGTAGACTGGACTTGGCCATCATGTTTTTCTACAGTTACAATATATAGAATGTTTAGATTACAGCCAAATTAACTTGATACAGCCAATATTGTATCTTAATGTTTCTGAGTGTGATTTGTCTTCAGATGTTGAATTTTGTTTTTAGTTTTTTAGTTTTATTAAATCTTAGCTCTAAAGATAATAAAAATCAAAATTATGTGTCTCAATTTTGATATTATTTATTATTGAGTAACAGATAGAAAGGAAAGATTTTTCAGACAACTCTGTTTTGCATAAAATCTTAAATCCATTATTTCAAAGTAGGATCATGACACAAAAAACTTTACCAAACAAAAATTGAACTTTAACCTGCAGAAAATTACTGAGAGCGATTAATGGTGGGGAAATAAAAAGTGAGATGCAAAGACAGTTTCTCTCAGTGAGCTGGTGTGAAATCATTAGTGGTCTGAGGGCTCCTCCTCTGGTGGCTTCATGTTACAAGTGTTCAGGCACTGAGGGGTTTTTGTTCAGGTCTACTGATGGTTTGTGTTATTGTGACTCTCTGGCACAGTAATACACAGCAGTGTCTTCAGGCTGCACATTCTGTCCATTTAGAGTCACTCTGTTGCTGGAAGAGTCTAAGTCGATACTAAACTTGTTCTTTAGTGAATCTTTGTAGTATGAAGCTCCAGTATTTCTCATTCCAATCCACTCCAGTCCTTTCCCTGCAGGCTGTCTGATCCAAGCTGTCAAGTAGCTAAGAGAATAAGAGACCTGACAGGTGATGCTGAGACGTTGACCTGGCAACACAGTCACAGAGGCTGGCTGTGTCAACTGTTCACACTTCACACCTGTTAAAAAGAACAAAATGTTTTGTTATAAATGATCAAGTTCTACCACAAGAGAAGAAATGTTGACTATGACAAATCCAGAGAGACTCACAGGATCCAGCTGCCAACAGCAGCAGCAGAGCTACAAAAAACATGGTTTATGGTGAAGCTGACGAGCTGTGAACTCCACTGACAGTCTGATCTGAAGTTTTTATAGCTGAGTAACAAGGAAGGTCACTGAGTTTGCATAGAATCAAACACATGAAGCGTCAGTGTTGGTCTAACTGGAGCCAATAGAAAAGTCTGTTCAGTGTTACTGTCAACACCTCATACCACATGTAATTAATTATTAATGTGTCAGCACATAACTTTTTTAATGCAGCAATTATTCTTCTATATATATTTACTTATTACCTGTATTTACTTACTAAACCTGTGTGACAATAAACAAAAAACTGCATGCTTTAGCTGAAATGAAAACTGTGGTATAGTTCTTGCATTTGTATGTAATTATCACCACATTATACCTTTATCTTTGTGGTTGTGTCATTTCAGATCAATGAGAACACCAAAGTGTCTTATCTTAGTTACAGACGAGACTGAAACTTGACAATGACTGACCTCTAGTAATTGTATAGTAGAAACTGCAACATTTTTTTTCACTCTCATCATATGAATCAATTTTTAATCCACATCATTTACAGATATTATATGTCTTTATTCAGAGGAACATAATGCATTTGAAGAGTTTTCAGCAGCCACATTGTTATACAAATTCTCCTTTTTAGGATTTTCTTGTTTAATGTATAGTCATATTTCTTGTGAAAGAATAAAGTATTGGTGATGTGAAGCATATACTCTTATATAAAGATGTCATATGAAATCAATTATTTGATATGTAATATATATAACACAATAACACTTAAAACTCAGGCTCCACCAGACTGAAATATGAGGATTGATGGATTTTGTACAGCTGTTCAACCAACTACAGTCACTGTGAGTCTCGAGCAGAATAATAAACAGCAGAATCTTCAGTCTTCAGACTGTTCATCTGCAGATACAGCTGCTGTCTGCTGT
>NW_019525525.1:136571-137308 GCF_002814215.2 Seriola lalandi dorsalis | reverse complement strand
GGTATGTAAACTTTTGATCAGGGTCATTTGGGTAGTTTCTGTTGTCATTATGATTTAAAAAGAGCAAACACAGTTGTTTGATAATAAATGGCTTCACCCAACCACTAACCATGAGTGAAAGAAAAGTTTTTGTGTTATCATTCATATTCTCTGAAAAATGGCCAAGAAATCTGAAATTCTGCCAGGGTATGTAAACTTATGAGCACAACTGTATAACACAGTAACACTTAAAACTGAGGCTCCACCAGACTGAAATATGAGGATTGATGGATTTTGTACAGCTGTTCAACCAACTCCAGTCACTGTGAGTCTCGAGCACAATAATAAACAGCAGAATCTTCAGTCTTCAGACTGTTCATCTGCAGATACAGCTGCTGTCTGCTGTTGTCTCTGGAGATGGTAAACCGGCCTTGGACTGACTGAGAGTAGTATTTGCCACTACCACCACCGCTGCTGATAGCAGTAATCCACTCCAGTCCTTTTCCAGGAGCCTGTCTGATCCAGGCCATCGCATAGCTGCTGAATGTGAACCCAGAGGCTGTACAGGTCAGTCTGTGGGATTCTCCAGGCCTTTTAACAGCTGGTTCAGATTCTGTCAGAGTCTGACCATCAACACCTGTAACAAAAAAAATAGATAACTGGGAAGTTGATTAAATGCTTCAAAGTTTTAAAGACAACTTCAACTCAGGATCAGAGAATCTCTTCACCTGCCCAGCAGAGAGTTAAAAGCAGCAGTC
>NW_019525525.1:135197-136521 GCF_002814215.2 Seriola lalandi dorsalis | reverse complement strand
GATATGTAATATATATAACACAATAACACTTAAAACTCAGGCTCCACCAGACTGAAATATGAGGATTGATGGATTTTGTACAGCTGTTCAACCAACTACAGTCACTGTGAGTCTCGAGCAGAATAATAAACAGCAGAATCTTCAGTCTTCAGACTGTTCATCTGCAGATACAGCTGCTGTCTGCTGTTGTCTCTGGAGATGGTAAACCGGCTTTGGACTGACTGAGAGTAGAATTTGTCGCTACTACCACCACTGCTGATATAAGCAATCCACTCCAGTCCTTTACCAGGAGCCTGTCTGATCCAGTGCATATCGTAGTTGCTGAATGGGAATCCAGATGTTGTACAGGTCAGTGTGTGGGATTCTCCAGGCCTTTTAACCGCTGGTTCAGATTCCGTCAGAGTCTGACCATCAACACCTGTCAACACAAAAAGCAATAGAGTCAGGTGTTTTAAGCTTGTTAGATTTCAAAAACAAATGTAACTCAAGAGAATCTCTTCACCTGCCCAGCAGAGAGTTAACAGCAGCAGTCCTGTCCTATAGTCCATCATGTTAAACTGTGTGTCCACTGTTCTCTGTCATCCTCTCTGCAGTCAGATAAGTAGAGGTGGAAGACATCTGAGTTTTGCATTGACTCCTCCTCACAGTATTGAACTGGATATTACCAGGACCAGAGTTACTGTGTGATGAAACTGGAGTGTTAATGTTAGTATTGTATTGTACACTAGTCATTCCCCCAAGAGTCCCACTTGTTTCAGTACAATTTGTTTAATATTTAAATAGGTTGGGCCTCATTATGAAGAATATTTATCAGTTACAATATGCCCCAATAAACAAAAAAAGGACAGTTTTAATAAGCCCCTAAAGTGACAATGTTAAAATGTATTCTGTTATTTAAAAAAAACAAGCCATGTATTGTATGTTTTTCAATCAATAAAGTGAAATTATCCAGTGAGGAAAAAAAACTGAGACATTAGAAAAGTTGGAAGACAAATATATTTTATATATTATATGTACCCATTTAAATTAATTGTTGCTGAACTAATGTCAACTCTTCTGTCCTCTCACTGACACAAACTTCAGTTCCTTATGAAGCAACACACATTCATTTGATTATTTTCATGATATAGTAAATCAGTTAAACTATTTAGAGAGGTGAAACTGAAATTAAAAGAAGCTGTAAAATGCTTTCATCATTTAGACATCATGGGAAAGCATCTTATTTTTGTAAAACATCAAAGTCTAGTTATCAGTTATTTTTTGGAAAAAGTCTGCATAATATAATCCATATAATGATTACTGTTATTCTTTATTATATTACATC
>NW_019525525.1:133556-135147 GCF_002814215.2 Seriola lalandi dorsalis | reverse complement strand
GTTCAGGCACTGAGGGGTTTTTGTTCAGGTCTACTGATGGTTTGTGTTATTGTGACTCTCTGGCACAGTAATACACAGCAGTGTCTTCAGGCTGCACATTCTGTCCATTTAGAGTCACTGTGTTGCTGGAAGAGTCTAAGTCAATACTGAACTTGTTCTTTAGTGAATCTTTGTAGTAAGAGCCTCCAGTATATCTCATTCCAATCCACTCCAGTCCTTTCCCTGCAGGCTGTCTGATCCAAGCTGTGTAATAGCTGCCAACAGAATAAGAGACCTGACAGGTGATGGTGAGACGTTGACCTGGCTGCACAGTCACAGAGGCTGGCTGTGTCAACTGTTCACACTTCACACCTGTTAAAAAGAAAATGTTTTGTTATAAATTATCAAGTTCTACAGCAAGAGAAGAAATGTTGACTATGACAAATCCAGAGAGACTCACAGGATCCAGCTGCCAACAGCAGCAGCAGAGCTACAGAAAACATGGTTTATGGTGAAGCTGACGAGCTGTGAACTCCACTGACAGTCTGATCTGAAGTTTTTATAGCTGAGTAACAAGGAAGGTCACTGAGTTTGCATAGAATCAAACACATGAAGCATCAGTGTTGGTCTAACTGGAGCCAATAGAAGAGTCTGTTCAGTGTTTTTATATCTGCAGAGTGAAAACATCTCTGGACATCAACCCTGTATCATATGATATGTAATGACATTTTTTTTAGTTTTTACTGTACTTTGTTTATGAGCATTTGAGCATAAAAGGCTGTTTTACAACTGAAAAATGACAGGCAGGATGAGTAAACACACTATAGGCCCATGGCTGTCAGTGACTTTGTTGTTGTTTGTCTGGTATTTAATTTTTTATGATCAATATACATGTTATCTATCAAATACATCTGAGTACAAAAAAATGTATAATAATTAGGCTAAAGTCACAGGTTTCTAGCTGTGCATGAACCAGTATCGTTACCTTTTGTGTAATTCAGATATAGAAAACTTCATTGCCTAATTTATTGTATAAAACTGTTTATATTCTTGCTAGACTTTTCTTTGTAGCTTAAACATGATGAAAGAATCACGTTAATACTTAAACTACCTTCACTATTTATACTTTCTTCGAAGATGAAAAATATCTATTTAAAGTATTTATCTTCATGTAAGTCTCAAGTGAATTCACTTTGTCTGGAAACATTTAACGTGAATAAGCTGCCATCACTTTTCCTCCATTTTATAGATCACTGCTGTCTTCTCTCACAAATGGTGATGACACCAGGCACTGACAGATGGATCTGCAGTCATGCTGATGGTAAACACCTTATAGTCAAACTTTGTTTTTAAAATGTCTTGATTTATGTTCCCACTTGACTTTTGTTTGGGTAGAAACATTTTAACTGTGATAATATCCAGTGTGGAAGACCAGCAGGAGCATGAAGGTTTAGTTCAGTCCAGGTTCAGTTCAAATCAATGAGAACATCAGATCTGAGTGTCTCCTTTTAGTAACTCACTCATATTATGACTCAGTTTTGTTTCCACATGATTTCAAGACATCATGTGCCATTGTGTAGACATGTATAATATTTCCTGTAGTTTATATTCA
>NW_019525525.1:132906-133506 GCF_002814215.2 Seriola lalandi dorsalis | reverse complement strand
AGTAGAGGTGGAAGACATCTGAGTTTTGCATTGACTCCTCCTCACAGTATTGAACTGGATATTACCAGGACCACAGTTACTGTGTGATGAAACTGGAGTGTTAATGTTAGTATTGTATTGTACACTAGTCATTCCCCCAAGAGTCCCACTTGTTTCAGTACAATTTGTTTAATATGTAAATAGGTTGGGCCTCATTATGAAGAATATTTATCAGTTACAATATGCCCCAATAAACAAAAAAAGGACAGTTTTAATAAGCTCTTAAAGTGACGATGTTAAAATGTATTGTTATTTGAAAAAAAAAAAAAAAAAGCCATGTATTGTATGTTTTTCAATCAATAAAGTGAAATTATCCAGTGAAAAAAAAACTGAGACATTAGAAAAGTTGGAAGACAAATATGTTTTATATATTGTACCCATTTAAATTAATTGTTGCTGAACTAATGTCAACTCTTCTGTCCTCTCACTGACACAAACTTCAGTTCCTTATGAAGCAACACACATTCATTTGATTATTTTCATGAGAGAGTAAATCAGTTAAACTATTTAGAGAGGTGAAACTGAAATTAAAAGAAGCTGTAAAATGCTTTCATCATTTAG
>NW_019525525.1:126599-132853 GCF_002814215.2 Seriola lalandi dorsalis | reverse complement strand
GAATTTCATCACTTGAAAGGTGTAATAGTGTTATTCAGTTTTCACTTTGGGAAACATACAGTAATATTTCAGATATTATAAAGTCAGCATATTTAAATTGTTGAAAACAGTTGCTGTAAATTTTATTTAAGAACCATTTATAAAATCTAAATAATTTCCCTTTTGACTGTAACAGTGACCTGGTGTGAAATCATTAGTGGTCTGAGGGCTCCTCCTCTGGTGGCTTCATGTTACAAGTGTTCAGGCACTGAGGGGTTTTTGTTCAGGTCTACTGATGGTTTGTGTTATTGTGACTCTCTGGCACAGTAATACACAGCAGTGTCTTCAGGCTGCACATTCTGTCCATTTAGAGTCACTGTGTTGCTGGAAGAGTCTAAGTCGATACTGAATTTGTTCTTTAGTGAATCTTTGTAGTATGATGCTCCAGTATATCTCAATCCAATCCACTCCAGTGTTTTCCCTGCAGGCTGTCTGATCCAAGCTGTGTAGTAGCTGCTAACAGAATAAGAGACCTGACAGGTGATGCTGAGACGTTGACCTGGCTGCACAGTCACAGAGGCTGGCTGTGTCAACTGTTCACACTTCACACCTGTTAAAAAAAAAAAGACAATGTTTTGTCATAAATGGTCAAGTTATCCCGCAAGAAAAGAAATTTTGACTATGACAAATCCAGAGAGACTCACAGGATCCAGCTGCCAACAGCAGCAGCAGAGCTACAGAAAACATGGTTTATGGTGAAGCTGACGAGCTGTGAACTCCACTGACAGTCTGATCTGAAGTTTTTATAGCTGAGTAACAAGGAAGGTCACTGAGTTTGCATAGAATCAAACACATGAAGCTTCAGTGTTGGTCTAACTGGAGCCAATAGAAGAGTCTGTTCAGTGTTTCATTCAACATCTCCTTCATCAGATTAATGTGTCAGCACATCTTTTTTTTTTTTTTTACTGCAGCATTTATTCATATATATATTTACTTAACTGTATTCAACTATTAAACCTGTGTGAGAATATACAAAAAATTGCATCCTATAGGTGTGATGAACTGTGGTATAGTTTCAGCATTTGTAAATTACTTTTTTGTAATTATCACCACATCTTACCTTTATCTGTGTGGTTGTGTCAGAAATAAAAACAAGTCTTCATTTTTTTTAAACCATACAGTCAACTAGACTTTCATTATTTGTCTCTCAGTTGGTGTATATTATTGAGCAATAAGTATATATTTCGATATTCATTCTTTCTTTTCAGTCCAGTAATCATGAAAAAAGTCACTGGGAATGTTTCTCACTACATGGATGAATTGTTCTCCATCTTTAATCACAGTCTCACGAGCACACACAGAGCATACACAGCAGCTCCTTCAGGCCTCCTGCTCTTCATGTTGAGGTCTACTCACTGTCTGCTGGGATGAACTGACACCGGCAGATGGAGCTGCAGTCACTGCTGATGGTAAACACCTTGTAGTCACACTACAATGTTTGAAATGTGTGAAATCAAGTCAACATATGACTTTTGTTTATGGTATAAACATTTGAACTGTGATAATATCCAGTATAGACAAACAGCAGGAGTATTACGGTTTAGTCCAGACCAGGGGTGAAGTGTAACTCAGTTCAGATCAATGAGAACATTAGATCTGTGTTCCTCCTTTTAGTTACAGAGCGGACAGAAACTTAACACTGACTGACCTCTAGTGATTTTTATACAAGAATCTGCAACATTATTTTTCACTCTCATGATATGAATGATTCTTGATTGGACATAATTTAAAAAAATGTCTTTATTCAAAGGAACATATTGCATTTGCAGAGTTTGTTTTCAGCAGCCACATTGCTGTACTGTCTTTGACCCATGTATGAGCAAATTCTCTTTATTGTGATTTTTATGTTTAATGTTTCATTATATTTCTCAGGAACAATTTTAAGAAAATTATATAGTACAGAGACCAATGCTAATTTATTAAAACTAACAGGACTATAAGATTTTTTACAGCTACTCAACTAACTTGAGTTACTGTGGTTCCCGAGCACAATAATAATCAGCAGAATCTTCAGTCTTCAGACTGTTCATCTGCAGATACAGCTGCTGTCTGCTGTTGTCTCTGGAGATGGTAAACCGGTCTTGGACTGACAGAGTAGTATTTGCTGCTACCAGTATCACGCAAGGCAACCCACTCCAGTCCTTTTCCAGGAGCCTGTCTGATCCAGCCCATCCAGTGGTCACTGAAGGTGAATCCAGTCCCCATTTACCTGACACAAACCTCCTCTCCCCTCCATCCAAGATCAAGCTGCTCCTGTCATGTTATGTCTAAGAACTTAAAAAATACTCACTTAAAAAAACAAAACATATATATACTGTGCTTCTTTGCACATGTATCATGTTTTAATTTTCTAGGTTAAAATTTCATGTAAATTGTCTCTGGGTATCTTGAAAATTGCATAAATGAAATGCATTTACCTCTTAAAAGTGAAAAATCCATTATGTTATATCAACTATAATATTTACATTATGTCCTTATTCCCTTTAATTAGCATGTGGGTTGCAAATTCAATATAGGCCTACAATCAAATGAGAACATCAGACTTGCATAATAAATTGGTTTCACCACTGTATTAGGGAGTATGAGGCCACACTACTCATATAAAATCACAGGAAGAAAACCTTTTACAGTCACATTTATTCTTCAGTGACTTGCTGTGTGATTAACTTTTTCTTTTTGAACCATTTTTTCTTATGCACACTTACATGTACTTGTAGCTAATATAGGTCTACACTCAAACACAATGGTAATCAATATTAATTCAGTGAAGCCTGTTCAGAAGAATTTCAGCAATTGATAATGTTAAATAATATTCTCATTAAAATCAGCAATACAAAACAAGCAAGTGTTTGCAATGGTGGTGGTAAATAGAGGAAGTAGTTTTTGTATGTCTCTGCTATTACCGTCTCTCACTGTGTCTCTCTGGCACAGTAATACACTGCTGTGTCCTCAGTCTTCAGACTGTTCATCTGTAGATAGAGCTTACTGCTGGAGTCATCTCTGGAGATGGTGAATCTGCCCTGGACTGACTGGGAGTAATGGATAGGAGAACTAGCTGTGCTTATATAAGCAATCCACTCCAGTCCTTTGCCAGGAGCCTGTCTGACCCAGTTTAAATACAAGTTACTGAATGTGAATCCAGAGCCTGTACAGGTCAGTGTGTGGGATTCTCCAGGTTTTTTAACCACTGGTTCAGATTCTGTCAGAGTCTGACCATCAACACCTGTCAAGACAAAGAAGAAATCAGTAATTTCCTATAAAGTGACAACCTTTTGAAGACAAATTTAACTCAATATCAGTCAAACTCTTCACCTGCCCAGCAGAGAGTTAAAAGCAGCAGTCCTGTCCTATAGTCCATCATGTTAAACTGTGTGTCCACTGTTCTCTGTCATCCTCTCTGCAGTCAGATAAGTAGAGGTGGAAGACATCTGAGTTTTGCATTGACTCCTCCTCACAGGGAGGAGAGAGGTGGATTGGACTTTGAAGTCAACTCGTCTGGTGACACTAAAAAATGTTTAATGATTATAAATTTATCTCCAAGTCGGTCAAATTCAAATCTTTTCTGATGCATTTCAAATTGAATATCTTGTTCGTCTTTATAATGGCCATTTGTCTGAAATGAAACTACATCCTCGACTGACATTTAAGCTTAATCACACTTCATCTCCAAGAAGAAGGATTATATCATCAATACAGCAGTGATGATTTCTGAAAGCTGGGAGGCCTGAGGAAGCTAACATGAACAGAACCTTTTCAACTGACCAACACATTTTTGTGACTGAACTTCGTTGAAAATTTAAAACAGGTGAATATAAGAGAGATTTAGTCCACTGGTTAAGACAAAAGATTTTGCTTTTGAGATTAAGGTGTTGGGTGAAGTTTCTGAGAATAGTTATAAAGTTTTTGTCAGGGTGAAAGTTTTTAAAACCAGTTGTTCAGTCACAAATTACATGAGGGACGTTGATGGTTTGTTAGTAATAAAGAAAGAGTTTGCTTAGTTCTGGCTCTGCAGGTCTTAAAAGGACACACAGAATACCTGTATTTTAATGAAGAGTATTTTAAATGATAACATTGAAATTTCCAGGGGAAGTAAATACATTTTAAAGTGAACTACTTTCAGGGAGAAACTGCCCATGACTTTATTTATTTATATTCTCATATATTCAATTCTCACCGTGTGTGTGGAGCAGTCATGTGTTGCTGAGTATTTGTGCCGGTCTGTTGGTGGTTTGTGTCACTGTGGGGCGACGTACACAGTAATACACAGCAGTGTCTTCAGGCTGCACAACCACTGAGTCTGGCTGGATGAGATCAATACTGTACACACCTGTGGAAACAGAAATCAACATCATCTCCATCATTCATCTGACTATTCAGTGTTTCTAATGTGTTTATTAGTGTGAATCCACTGAAAGCTCCTCACAGGATCCAGCTGCCAGCAGCTGTATCAGAACCACAGAGAACATGGTTGATGTTGTAGCTGAAGTGATGTGAGCTCTTCTGTCCTCTCACTGACACACACACACACACACTTCACTTCTTTATGAGGAACCTTTATTTGCATATTGTTGAATATTTAAATTGGTCTTTAGTCAAGAAAGTGAGGGAAATAGAAAATCCACTTTGTAAATCAGGTTTATTTGACAATGTTTTTTGGAGGAATACAAAAAGTGGTGCAATTTGTCCATTGCCCTGACTGCATTTGAAAGCATAAAATTAATAAATAGCAAGATAAGATAATCAAAAACTTCGGAATCAGAAAAAACACTGAAAACATGTTAAAATTCACCATTTTAAAAAACTGATCACATGAACGTCATGTTGCTGGTGGTTAATTGGACAACTGCTGTAAAAATCATTATTGAAAAGTTTAGTAACTATTATTGTTGAGAAAAAAGAATTCAGCAGGAAGTGACAAACTGTAACAGCAGCTGCTCCTGTGCATATTTATTGTCATTGTCCTGATCTTTTGGTTGTTGTTATCCCAATTAATATGTTTTACTGCCCCCTGCAGGTCTCTGTCACACATTTCTGGAGAGTTTTTGTACAGCCTCTCTGCTCACTTTAACCAGTGTGTTTCTTTGGCACAGTAATACACAGCAGAGTCCTCTGGCTTCAAGTTGGACAGTCTCAGATGCACCATGCTGTTGCTGTCATCTCTACTGATTTCTGCACGTCCTCTCACACTGCTGGCATAAGTGTTTCTACTGGCAGTAGAGAAGCCAACTCCTATCCACTCCAGTGCTTTTCCCGCAGGTTGTCTGATCCAGTTCATAGTGCAACAGGTAAATGTGAAGCCAGATCCTCTGCAGGAGAGACTGAGAGTCTCCCCAGGCCTCTTCACTACTGAACTGGAAGGAATGGACTCCATACTCTGACCTGTACAACCTGATGAGACAAAAGGAGAGAGACAGTGAGACAGTCATCTGGGAAGTTTTCTGGTATCACTGACTGACCATCAGTCACTGCTGTCTGATAAAAGATGAAACATCAAGAAGCAGGAGAACTCACAGGACAGAGAGAGAGCAACCAGCAGAAGAGTGAGTGTGTTCATCATCCTGAGTCTGGAGATGTGACCTCTGATGCTGCACACAAACTACAAGACCAGTCAGCAGGACACAAGTACACTACACACACTGAGGATTTGCATCAGGACATCATGGGGAGGGAGGAACTTGTGTGCAAGAAGTTTTTTACTGATGTCATTGAATCATATCATACAAATGATGTTTGTCAATGTGGGATAAAATATCATGGAGAAAAATGTGTTTTCTGAATTTTGTAAATGTTCTCACAGATTGAATAAGTTATGAATCTGGCAATATTTAGAAATCATCAAACTTCCCTGAATATTATCATTAGAATTAAGACACTTTTATTTCATTTCTATTATGTCAGAGCAAATTACATTCAAAGAAAGTTTTTCTCTTCAACAGTGACCTGGGGTGAAATCATTAGTGGTCTGAGGGCTCCTCCTCTGGTGGCTTCATGTTACAAGTGTTCAGGCACTGAGGGGTTTTTGTTCAGGTCTACTGATGGTTTGTGTTATTGTGTATCTGGCACAGTAATACACAGCAGTGTCTTCAGGCTGCACATTCTGTCCATTTAGAGTCACTCTGTTGCTGGAAGAGTCTAAGTCCATACTGAACTTGTTCTTTAGTGAATCTTTGTAGTATTTGGTCGACCCAACACGTTCGATTCCAATCCACTCCAGT
>NW_019525525.1:120574-126570 GCF_002814215.2 Seriola lalandi dorsalis | reverse complement strand
GTAACAAGGAAGGTCACTGAGTTTGCATAGAATCAAACACATGAAGCATCAGTGTTGGTCTAACTGGAGCCAACAGAACAGTCAAAAGTTAAATTACTGCTTTTCTTCTTTTCCTGTGTTCTATTTATGTCTGAATGTTTTATTAAACCAAATTGTGAGTTACATTTATTACATAACAAAACACATTCAATCAATTAACATTACAATAACAACAGTTAGAAACACCAAACAGACCAACCACCAAGAATGTTACTTTCTGTCAGCCATGTTTGAAGTCTGTGTATCTTTTTAAATTTTCTACAATTTACTTTTAAAACGCTGTTTTACTGAGATAATTGGTTTACTCCTTCCGCAGATGCATTAATTCAAACATATGGGCACATCATTCTATTATCAATTTATTTGCTGACTTTCTTTTTTGTTAGACATAAAAATACTGACAGCAGCCATGTGGGATCGTGTGAATAGTTTAATAATATTTACTTTAATGGCTTAGATGTTTGAAGACACGAACATGCAGAGAAACCTGGAGACTCGAGAGAAATTATATCAAATAATTCAATTAAAATTCAACTTTCCTCACAGGTTGTCAGACGGAGCAGATAATGTTACCTTAAAGGGCATAAATATTGAAACAATGTTGATATATGATTAACTTACTGAACGTTTAATGATGCCTTGAACAGATTAGATTTGAAATTTAAAATGTTTACACTAAAATGAAGATATCTTAGTCCTATATGACACCGTTAAAAGGCCAGTAGAAAATGTGTTGCATTTGAAATCTTGTACATGCAAAACTTATTGAGGGAGCAAGTGTGGTTTAAGAAAGACAGAGAGAGAGAGAGAGAGAGAGAGAGTTACTGTAAATGCCTTTTTTTTTTAAACTAAAGAAAATTAGATCCATAAAAAAATAAACTGCTGATCTGTCTTCTGTGTCTTTAAAGAATAAACTGCAGAATACAAATGCTATAAGACAGGTTTACAATGATTTTGCACGTGCCTGAAACTAATCCACTCTGCTCAGTTTTTTTTGTTTTTTGAATTGTTTTTTCATAATTATTCTTCATAGATGTGTCAGCCAACATTCATCTCAGCAGGTAAAGAAAAAAGAGACTTAATGACGGACAGTCTGCAGACTGACCATGGAAAGTATCTGTGATCTCACTCTGATCTCCTGCAGACCGAGCAAAGCTCATCATCAGTCTATTAACCAGTGAATACATGTTGGATATCAAAAGCATTTCACAGTGAGAATGTCGTTTATTGTTTAGTGATTATGTTCTATGAGGATTATTTTTGAATGAAGCATTAAAGCTTTGTCACTGATCAGGTTAAATGATTTGTAAATGGAAGCTGCTTAAATCTTTGTTTAGAAATATTCTGCTGCCAAAAGAAATTACAATTCAGCCCAATTAAAATATCATTGATTCCAAAAATGTGTTTGGGTGTAAACATTTTTTCATTTTCTTGAACTATCTGGAGTGAGGACATTAAGTAGAAGGGTCTTATCAGTGGCGAAGGATTTTGTACAGCTGTTCATCCAACTCCAGTCACTGTGAGTCTCGAGCACAATAATAAACAGCAGAATCTTCAGTCTTCAGACTGTTCATCTGCAGATACAGCTGTTCTCTGCTGTTGTCTCTGGAGGCAGTAAACCGGCCTTGGACTGACTGAGAGTAGTAGTTGGTGCTACCACCAGTTTCAGTGGAGATCCACTCCAGTCCTTTACCAGGAGCCTGTCTGATCCAGGCCATCCAGTTGCTGCTGAATGAGATTCCAGATGTTGTACAGGTCAGTCTGTGGGATTCTCCAGGCCTTTTAACCACTGGTTCAGATTCTGTGAGAGTCTGACCATCAACACCTGTCAAGATAAAATGATAAAATAGTCACTTGTTGTAAATTGGCAGCATTTTGAAGAGGGATTAAATTCAGGATCAGAAGAAATCTTCACCTGCCCAGCAGAGAGTTAAAAGCAGCAGTCCTGTCCTATAGTCCATCATGTTAAACTGTGTGTCCACTGTTCTCTGTCATCCTCTCTGCAGTCAGATAAGTAGAGGTGGAAGACATCTGAGTTTTGCATTGACTCCTCCTCACAGGGAGGATTTGAAATTCATCTTTAAAACAAATGAGGGATATGGAATATATGAAGATCCTTTTTAATAGAATCAATGGAATACAATCTGTTTCTCGTTGACAATAATGTAAAGAGCTCATCTATAAAGATATTATGTATCAGTATGTATTTTTAGTTCTTTTCTCATTAGTTGCATAATGAAACAAACAATTAAATAATCATGTCTGATCATTGTAAAAGCAAATACTTTCAGTCCAGTCCATATTGTTTACATCAGTGTTTTCAGTGTTTCCCTCCTCACTATAACAGTGACCTGGTGTGAAATCATTAGTGGTCTGAGGGCTCCTCCTCTGGTGGCTTCATGTTACAAGTGTTCAGGCACTGAGGGGTTTTTGTTCAGGTCTACTGATGGTTTGTGTTATTGTGTGTGTCTGGCACAGTAATACACAGCAGTGTCTTCAGGCTGCACATTCTGTCCATTTAGAGTCGCTCTGTTGCTGGAAGAGTCTAAGTCCATACTGAACTTGTTCTTTAGTGAATCTTTATAGTCAGAGCCTCCAGTATATCTCCTTCCAATCCACTCCAGTGTTTTCCCTGCAGGCTGTCTGATCCAAGCTGTGTAGTGGCTGCTAACAGAATAAGAGACCTGACAGGTGATGGTGAGACGTTGACCTGGCTGCACAGTCACAGAGGCTGGCTGTGTCAACTGTTCACACTTCACACCTGTTAAAAAAGAAAATGTTTTGTTATAAATGATCAAGTTCTACAGCAAGAGAAGAAATGTTGACCATGACAAATCCAGAGAGACTCACAAGATCCAGCTGCCAACAGCAGCAGCAGAGCTACAGAAAACATGGTTTATGGTGAAGCTGACGAGCTGTGAACTCCACTGACAGTCTGATCTGAAGTTTTTATAGCTGAGTAACAAGGAAGGTCACTGAGTTTGCATAGAATCAAACACATGAAGCATCAGGGTTGGTCTAACTGGAGCCAATAGAAGAGTCTGTTCAGTGTTACTGTCAACACTTCATACTACATGTAATTAATTATTAATGTGTCAGCACATAACTTTTTTTAATGCAACAATTATTCTTCTATATATATTTACTTATTACCTGTATTTACTTGCTAAACCTGTGTGACAATAAACAAAAAACTACATGCTTTAGCTGAAATGAAAACTTTGATATAGTTCTTGCATTTGTATGTAATTATCACCACATTATACCTTTATCTTTGTGGTTGTGTCATTTCAGATCAATGACAACACCAAAGTGTCTTATCTTAGTTACAGACGAGGCAGAAACTTGACAATGACTGACCTCTAGTGATTGTATAGTAGAAACTGCAACATTTTTTTCACTCTCATCATATGAATCAATTTTTAATCCACATCATTTACAGATATTATATGTCTTTATTCAGAGGAACGTAATGCATTTGAAGAGTTTTCAGCAGCCACATTGTTGTACAAATTATCCTTTTTAGGATTTTCTTGTTTAATGTTTAGTCATATTTCTTGTGAAAGAATAAAGTATGGGTGATGTGAAGCATATACTCTTATTTAAAGATGTCATATGTAAATCAAATATTTGATATGTAATGTATATAACACAATAACACTTAACACTCAGGCTGAAATATGAGGATTGATGGATTTTGTACAGCTGTTCAACCAACTCCAGTCACTGTGAGTCTCCAGCACAATAATAAACAGCAGAATCTTCAGTCTTCAGACTGTTCATCTGCAGATACAGCTGCTGTCTGCTGTCGTCTCTGGAGATGGTAAACCGGCCTTGGACTGACTGAGAGTAGGTTTTTCCGCTATCAGTGCCATGCCAGGCAATCCACTCCAGTCCTTTTCCAGGAGCCTGTCTGATCCAGCTCATCTCGTAGCTGCTGAATGAGAATCCAGAGCCTGTACAGGTCAGTCTGTGGGATTCTCCAGGCCTTTTAACCACTGATTCAGATTCTGTCAGAGTCTGACCATCAACACCTGTCAACACAAAAAGCAATAGAGTCAGGTGTTTTAAGCTTGTTAGATTTCAAAAACAAATGTAACTCAAGAGAATCTCTTCACCTGCCCAGCAGAGAGTTAAAAGCAGCAGTCCTGTCCTATAGTCCATCATGTTAAACTGTGTGTCCACTGTTCTCTGTCATCCTCTCTGCAGTCAGATAAGTAGAGGTGGAAGACATCTGAGTTTTGCATCGACTCCTCCTCACAGTATTGAACTGGATATTACCAGGACCACAGTTACTGTGTGATGAAACTGGAGTGTTAATGTTAGTATTGTATTGTACACTAGTCATTCCCCCAAGAGTCCCACTTGTTTCAGTACAATTTGTTTAATATTTAAATAGGTTGGGCCTCATTATGAAGAATATTTATCAGTTACATTATACCCCAATAAACAAAAAATGGACAGTTTTAATAAGCCCCTAAAGTGACGTTGTTAACATGTATTGTTATTTGAAAAAAAAAAAAAAGCTATGTATTGTATGTTTTTCAATCAATATTATCAAATCAAATTATCCAGTTAGAAAAAAAACTGAGACATTAGAAAAGTTGGAAGACGAATATGTTTTATATATTATATGTACCCATTTAAATTAATTGTTGCTCAACTAATGTCAACTCTTCTGTCCTCTCACTGACACAAACTTCAGTTCCTTATGAAGCAACACTCATTCATTTGATTATTTTCATGAGAGAGTAACTCAGTTAAACTATTTAGAGAGGTGAAACTGAAATTAAAAGAAGCTGTAAAATGCTTTCATCATTTAGACATGGGAAAGCATCTTATTTTTGTAAAACATCAAAGTCTAGTTATCAGTTATTTTTTGGAAAAAGTCTGCATAATATAATCCATATAATGATTACTGTTATTCTTTATTATATTACATCATGCTCTGTTGTATTAGCTTGATCATTGCTAAATAATATAATAAATATTGATGTTTAGGCTGCTTCTCTCTTCAACAGTGAACTGGTGTGAAATCATTAGTGGTCTGAGGGCTCCTCCTCTGGTGGCTTCATGTTACAAGTGTTCAGGCACTGAGGGGTTTTTGTTCAGGTCTACTGATGATTTGTGTTATTGTGTGTCTCTGGCACAGTAATACACAGCAGTGTCTTCAGGCTGCACATTCTGTCCATTCAGAGTCACTGTTTTGCTGGAAGAGTCTAAGCTGATACTGAACTTGTTCTTTAGTGAGTCTTTGTAGTCTGTTGTGTATCCAGCAGCAGCGCTTCCAATCCACTCCAGTCCTTTCCCTGCAGGCTGTCTGATCCAAGCTGTGGAATAGGTGCTAACAGAATAAGAGACCTGACAGGTGATGGTGAGACGTTGACCTGGCTGCACAGTCACAGAGGCTGGCTGTGTCAACTGTTCACACTTCACACCTGTTAAAAAAGAAAATGTTTTGTTATAAATGATCAAGTTCTACAGCAAGAGAAGAAATGTTGACTATGACAAATCCAGAGAGACTCACAGGATCCAGCTGCCAACAGCAGCAGCAGAGCTACAGAAAACATGGTTTATGGTGAAGCTGACGAGCTGTGAACTCCACTGACAGTCTGATCTGAAGTTTTTATAGCTGAGTAACAAGGAAGGTCACTGAGTTTGCATAGAATCAAACACATGAAGCATCAGTGTTGGTCTAACTGGAGCCAATAGAAGAGTCTGTTCAGTGTTTTTATATCTGCAGAGTGAAAACATCTCTGGACATCAACCCTGTATCATATGATATGTAATGACATTTTTTTTAGTTTTTACTGTACTTTGTTTATGAGCATTTGAGCATAAAAGGCTGTTTTACAACTGAAAAATGACAGGCAGGATGAGTAAACACACTATAGGCCCATGGCTGTCAGTGACTTTGTTGTTGTTTGTCTGGTATTTAATTTTTTATGATCAATATA
>NW_019525525.1:119960-120554 GCF_002814215.2 Seriola lalandi dorsalis | reverse complement strand
CTACAGCAAGAGAAGAAATGTTGACTATGACAAATCCAGAGAGACTCACAGGATCCAGCTGCCAACAGCAGCAGCAGAGCTACAGAAAACATGGTTTATGGTGAAGCTGACGAGCTGTGAACTCCACTGACAGTCTGATCTGAAGTTTTTATAGCTGAGTAACAAGGAAGGTCACTGAGTTTGCATAGAATCAAACACATGAAGCATCAGTGTTGGTCTAGCTGGAGCCAATAGAAGAGTCTGTTCATAGTTACTGTCAACACCTCATACCACATGTAATTAATTATTAATGTGTCAGCACATAACTTTTTTTAATGCAACAATTATTCTTCTATAAATATTTACTTATTACCTGTATTTACTTGCTAAACCTGTGTGACAATAAACAAAAAACTACATGCTTTAGCTGAAATGAAAACTGTGGTATAGTTCTTGCATTTGTATGTAATTATCACCACATTATACCTTTATCTTTGTGGTTGTGTCATTTCAGATCAATGAGAACACCAAAGTGTCTTATCTTAGTTACAGACGAGACTGAAACTTGACAATGACTGACCTCTAGTGATTGTATAGTAGAAACTGCAACATTTT
>NW_019525525.1:119424-119910 GCF_002814215.2 Seriola lalandi dorsalis | reverse complement strand
TCTGAAAAATTTCATGATACTGATTCAGTAACTAGTGCAGTTGTGATTGAGAGAATATGTTTTGTTTTTTCCAAAAGTGATTTTATGGAAGAGACACTTTGTGAAGATCCATGACTTGTTGGATTATGACCTTTTTAAAACCAAGTTCTCAGCTGGATGAATTTCATCACTTTAAATGTGTAATAATGTTATTAAGTTTCCACCTTTGGTAAACGTACAGTAATATTTCAGAGATAATAAAGTCAGCATATTTAAATTGTTGAAAACAGTTGTTGTAAAAATTTAATTAAGAACCATTTAAACCATTAAATACTGTTTCCCTCTTTAATGTAACAGTGAGCTGGTGTGAAATCATTAGTGGTCTGAGGGCTCCTCCTCTGGTGGCTTCATGTTACAAGTGTTCAGGCACTGAGGGGTTTTTGTTCAGGTCTACTGATGGTTTGTGTTATTGTGTGTTTCTGGCACAGTAATACACAGCAGTGTCTT
>NW_019525525.1:114174-119374 GCF_002814215.2 Seriola lalandi dorsalis | reverse complement strand
ACAGGATCCAGCTGCCAACAGCAGCAGCAGAGCTACAGAAAACATGGTTTATGGTGAAGCTGACGAGCTGTGAACTCCACTGACAGTCTGATCTGAAGTTTTTATAGCTGAGTAACAAGGAAGGTCACTGAGTTTGCATAGAATCAAACACATGAAGCGTCAGTGTTGGTCTAACTGGAGCCAATAGTAGAGTCGATTCAGTGTTGCTGTCAACACCTCCTACATCAGATTAATGTGTCAGCACATCTATTTTTACTACAGCATTTATTCCTCTTTTTAATTGTTATCTGTATTACTTACTAAGCCTGTGTGACAAGACACAAACAAATGCATCCTTTAGCTGAGATGAAAACTGTGGTATAGTTCCTGCATTAGTTGATTTACTTTTTGTCATTATCACCATATTTTACCTTTATCTTTGTGATTGCCTCAGTTCAGATCAATGAGAACACCATAGTGCCTCAAAATCTTGACAATGACTGACGTCTGCTGATTTTATAGTTGGAACTGCTACTTTTTTTTTTCACTCTCATGATATGAATCACTTTTTAATCCACATCATTTACAGAAAATATATGTATTTATTCAAAAGAACATAATGCATTTGAAGTTTGTTTTCAGCAGCCACATTGTTGTACAAATTCTCCTCATTAGGATTTTTGTTTTGTCATATTTCTCAGGAAAGAATAAAGTATTGGCGATGTGAAGCATATACTCTTATATAAAGATGTCATATGAAATCAATTATTTGATATGTAATATATATAACACAATAACACTTAACACTCAGGCTCCACCAGACTGAAATATGAGGACTGTAGGTTTTTGTACAGCAGAAAAACCAACTCCAGTCACTGTGGCTCTCGAGCACAATAATAAACAGCAGAATCTTCAGTCTTCAGACTGTTCATCTGCAGATACAGCTGCTCTCTGCTGTTGTCTCTGGAGATGGTAAACCGGCCTTGGACTGACTGAGAGTAGTATTTGTTGCTACCACCACCATTGCTGATAGCAGCAATCCACTCCAGTCCTTTTCCAGGAGCCTGTCTGATCCAGGCCATGTAATAGCTACTGAATGACAATCCAGATGTTATACAGGTCAGTCTGTGGGATTCTCCAGGCCTTTTAACAGCTGGTTCAGATTCTGTCAGAGTCTGACCATCAACACCTGTAACAAAAAAAAGAATAGATAACTGGGAAGTTGATTAAATGCTTCAAAGTTTTAAAGACAACTTCAACTCAGGATCAGAGAATCTCTTCACCTGCCCAGCAGAGAGTTAACAGCAGCAGTCCTGTCCTATAGTCCATCATGTTAAACTGTGTGTCCACTGTTCTCTGTCATCCTCTCTGCAGTCAGATAAGTAGAGGTGGAAGACATCTGAGTTTTGCATTGACTCCTCCTCACAGGGAGGAGAGAACTGGTTTGCATTTGACTTTCTTTTTTATATTTATAAAATATTATTCTACAGTGAGAGAAAAGTCTTCAGAAGTTTAATTTTATTGTTGGAATTTTAGTTGTTAAAAACAGATTATTGGTCGAATGACATTGTTCATAAGGTTTATTCACAAGAAAAACACACACACATACAAAACATCATACAACTAAAAACATTGTTTTTTCCAATATTGATTTTATAGAAGAGACACTTTGTGAAGATCCATGTCTTGTTGGATTATGACCTTTTTAAAACCAGGTTCTCATCACTTGAAAGGTGTAATAGTGTTAGTTCTCACTTCGGGAAACATACAGTAATATATTATAAAGTCAGCATATTTAAATTGTTGAAAACAGTTGCTGTAAAATGTAATTAAGAACCATTTATTAAATATAAATACTGTTTCTCTCTTGACTGTAACAGTGACCTGGTGTGAAATCATTAGTGGTCTGAGGGCTCCTCCTCTGGTGGCTTCATGTTACAAGTGTTCAGGCACTGAGGGGTTTTTGTTCAGGTCTACTGATGGTTTGTGTTATTGTGTCTCTGGCACAGGAATACACAGCAGTGTCTTCAGGCTGCACATTCTGTCCATTTAGAGTCACTGTGTTGCTGGAAGAGTCTGTTTCAATACTGAATTTGTTCTTTAGTGAATCTTTATAGTATGTTGTTGATCCAGCAGCAGCACTTCCAATCCACTCCAGTGTTTTCCCTGCAGGCTGTCTGATCCAAGCTGTGTAGTAGCCACTAACAGAATAAGAGACCTGACAGGTGATGGTGAGACGTTGACCTGGCTGCACAGTCACAGTGGCTGGCTGTGTCAACTGTTCACACTTCACACCTGTTAAAAAGAAAATGTTTTGTCATAAATGATCAAGTTCTACAGCAAGAGAAGAAATGTTGACTGTGACAAATCCAGAGAGACTCACAGGATCCAGCTGCCAAGCACATAACTTTTTTAATGCAACAATTATTCTTCTTTATATATTTACTTATTACCTGTATTTACTTGCTAAACCTGTGTGACAATAAACAAAAAACTACATGCTTTAGCTGAAATGAAAACTGTGGTATAGTTCTTGCATTTGTATGTAATTATCACCACATTATACCTTTATCTTTGTGGTTGTGTCATTTCAGATCAATGAGAACACCAAAGTGTCTTATCTTAGTTACAGACGAGACTGAAACTTGACAATGACTGACCTCTAGTGATTGTATAGTAGAAACTGCAACATTTTCTTTCACGCTCATCATATGAATCAATTTTTAATCCACATCATTTACAGATATTATATGTCTTTATTCAGAGGAACGTAATGCATTTGAAGAGTTTTCAGCAGCCACATTGTTGTACAAATTCTCCTTTTTAGGATTTTCTTGTTTAATGTATAGTCATATTTCTTGTGAAAGAATAAAGTATGGGTGATGTGAAGCATATACTCTTATATAAAGATGTCATATGAAATCAATTATTTGATATGTAATATATACAACACAATAACACTTAAAACTCAGGCTCCACCAGACTGAAATATGAGGATTGATGGATTTTGTACAGCTGCTCAACCAACTTCAGTCACTGTGAGTCTCGAGCACAATAATAAACAGCAGAATCTTCAGTCTTCAGACTGTTCATCTGCAGATACAGCTGCTGTCTGCTGTTGTCTCTGGAGATGGTAAACCGGCCTTGGACTGACTGAGAGTAGTATTTGTCGCTACCACCACCGCTGCTGATATAAGCAATCCACTCCAGTCCTTTTCCAGGAGCCTGTCTGATCCAGTTCATCTCGTAACTACTGAATGTGAATCCAGAGGCTGTACAGGTCAGTCTGTGGGATTCTCCAGGTCTTTTAACCACTGGTTCAGATTCTGTCAGAGTCTGACCATAAACACCTGTCAACACAAAAAGCAATAGAGTCAGGTGTTTTAAGCTTGTTAGATTTCAAAAACAAATGTAACTCAAGAGAATCTCTTCACCTGCCCAGCAGAGAGTTAAGTTTTTATAGCTGAGTAACAAGGAAGGTCACTGAGTTTGCATAGAATCAAACACATGAAGCATCAGTGTTGGTCTAACTGGAGCCAATAGAAGAGTCTGTTCAGTGATTTTATATCTGCAGAGTGAAAGAATTATTTGACATTATATCTACCATCTATTCATATTCTAATTTCATTTCATTTCTCACTAAATTTTGAAATTACATCTTCACTTAAAGAGGTGAAACAGCTAACTTTCTTTTGCCTATAAATTGTTTAAGCCTAACTATTGTATTAACAACAATTCCATATTAAAACATTATGTTAATGTTTATAAAATTGCAAACAACAGTTAAAAATCATTTTTTGAAGGAGGAACAATTAACAGATATTGATGTTTCAGTAAGAGGACTTGTTGATAATCGTGGATAAATGAAAGCATATAAGGATTCAGGTTTGTCCAGTGTGTTTGTAAATGTTGTCCCTCATCTCCCTCTTAGGAGATCACTGTTGCCTTCTCTTGGAAATGTTTTAAATGAAACCACTGAGTGTGAGTCTTTTATTTAGCTGTTGAGTTGTAATATGGAACTTTTTCAGAATTGTTTTATTGTGAAATATAAGTTTAAATCCCATAATTCATTAAAGGTACTTTCTTTGTTGAAATCACTGACTTCATATTAATCATGTGAGACAGTGCAGGGTTTATCAGCCAATTTTTTGCCCCAATAATCCTATGAGGTGTTTCTCACAAACATTCTCTAAACATCATTATGTCTTCATTTGATTAAATGTATTTTATTTGTTGTTTGTTTTCAGCAGCCACATTGTTGTACCGTCTTTAATCCTTTCTTGAACAAATGTTCTTTGTTGTGTTTTTTATGTGTTTAATGTTTAGACATATTTTCAGGAAGAGTTAAAAGGAACTTGTATAGTACAGCAACCATTGTTCATTTATCAAAAATAGATATGTAAAGCAGAATATTTACTATAAAACATAAGATTGTTGACATAAACAAATGATATAAAATCAAACATTTAAGTATCAAATATAAAAGCACATGATGCTTCACAAGATGAAGACTGTAGGATTTTGTACAGCTGTTCAATCAACTCCAGTCACTGTGAGTCTCCAGCACAATAATAAACAGCAGAATCTTCAGTCTTCAGACTGTTCAACTGCAGATACAGCTGCTCTCTGCTGTTGTCTCTGGAGATGGTAAACCGTCCTTGGACTGACTGAGAATAGTATTTGCCACTACCAGTATCATGCCAGGCAATCCACTCTAGTCCTTTTCCAGGAGCCTGTCTGATCCAGGCCATGTAGGAGCTGCTGAATGTGAATCCAGAGGCTGTACAGGTCAGTCTGTGGGATTCTCCAGGTCTTTTAACCACTGATTCAGATTCTGTCAGAGTCTGACCATCAACACCTGTCAAGACAAAACAGCAATCAGTCATTTGATATAACCTGACAAACTTTTGAAGACAAATTCAATTCAATATCAGTGAAACTCTTCACCTGCCCAGCAGAGAGTTAAAAGCAGCAGTCCTGTCCTACAGTCCATCATGTTAAACTGTGTGTCCACTGTTCTCTGTCATCCTCTCTGCAGTCAGATAAGTAGAGGTGGAAGACATCTGAGTTTTGCATTGACTCCTCCTCACAGGGAGGAAGGAGGGAGGTGGACTGGACTTGGCCATCATGTTTTTCTACAGTTACAATATATAGAATGTTTAGATTACAGCCAAATTAACTTGATACAGCCAATATTGTATCTTAATGTTTCTGAGTGTGA
>NW_019525525.1:112918-114124 GCF_002814215.2 Seriola lalandi dorsalis | reverse complement strand
TTTCCCTGCAGGCTGTCTGATCCAAGCTGTGTAGTAGCCACTAACAGAATAAGAGACCTGACAGGTGATGGTGAGACGTTGACCTGGCTGCACAGTCACAGTGGCTGGCTGTGTCAACTGTTCACACTTCACACCTGTTAAAAAAGAAAATGTTTTGTCATAAATGATCAACTTCTACAGCAAGAGAAGAAATGTTGACTATGACAAATCCAGAAAGACTCACAGGATCCAGCTGCCAACAGCAGCAGCAGAGCTACAGAAAACATGGTTTATGGTGAAGCTGACGAGCTGTGAACTCCACTGACAGTCTGATCTGAAGTTTTTATAGCTGAGTAACAAGGAAGGTCACTGAGTTTGCATAGAATCAAACACATGAAGCGTCAGTGTTGGTCTAACTGGAGCCAATAGAAGAGTCTGTTCAGTGTTACTTTTCACTCCTCCTACATCAGATTAATTATTTATGTGTCAGCACATAACTTTTTTTAATGCAGCATAGATTCTTCTATATATATTTACTTATTACCTGTATTTACTTACTAAACCTGTGTGACAATGACCAAAAAATTCATGCTGTAGCTGAGATGAAAACTGTGGTATAGTTCCTTCATTAGTTGATTTAATTTTTGTCATTATCACCATATTGTACCTTTATCTGTGTGGTTGCGCCCGTTCAGATCAATGAGAATACCATAGTGCCTCAGAAACTTGACAATGACTGACGTCTGCTGATTTTATAGTTGGAACTGCAACATTTGTTTTTAACTCTCATGATATGAATCACTTTTTAATCCACATCATTTACAAAAATTATATGTATTTATTCAAAAGAACATAATGCATTTGAAGTTTGTTTTCAGCAGCCACATTGTTTTACAAATTCTCCTTATTAGGATGTTTGTTTTGTCATATTTCTCAGGAAAGAATAAAGTATTGGCGATGTGAAGCATATACTCTTATATAAAGATGTCATGTGAAATCAATTATTTGATATGTAATATATATAACACAATAACACTTAACACTCAGGCTGAAATATGAGGATTGATGGATTTTGTACAGCTGTTCAACCAACTCCAGTCACTGTGAGTCTCGAGCACAATAATAAACAGCAGAATCTTCAGTCTTCAGACTGTTCATCTGCAGATACACCTGCTGTCTGCTGTTGTCTCTGGAGATGGTAAACCGGCCTTGGACTGACTGAGAGTA
>NW_019525525.1:108315-112868 GCF_002814215.2 Seriola lalandi dorsalis | reverse complement strand
TTTTATATCTGCAGAGTGAAAACATCTCTGGACATCAACCCTGTATCATATGATATGTAATGACATTTTTTTTAGTTTTTACTGTACTTTGTTTATGAGCATTTGAGCATAAAAGGCTGTTTTACAACTGAAAAATGACAGGCAGGATGAGTAAACACACTATAGGCCCATGGCTGTCAGTGACTTTGTTGTTGTTTGTCTGGTATTTAATTTTTTATGATCAATATATATGTTATCTATCAAATAAAATCTGAGTACAAAAAAATGTATAATAATTAGACTAAAGTCACAGGTTTCTAGCTGTGCATGAACCAGTATCGTTACCTTTTGTGTAATTCAGATATAGAAAACTTCATGCCTAATTTATTGTATAAAACTGTTTATATTCTTGCTAGACTTTTCTTTGTAGCTTAAACATGATGAAAGAATCACGTTAATACTTAAACTACCTTCACTATTTATACTTTCTTTGAAGATGAAAAATATCTATTTAAAGTATTTATCTTCATGTAAGTCTCAAGTGAATTCACTTTGTCTGGAAACATTTAACTTAAAAAGGCTGCCATCACTTTTCCTCCATTTTATAGATCACTGCTGTCTTCTCTCACAAATGGTGATGACACCAGGCATGGACAGATGGATCTGCAGTCATGCTCATAGTAAACACCTTATAGTCAAACTTTGTTTTTAAAATGTCTTGATTTATGTTCACACTTGACTTTTGTTTGGGTAGAAACATTTTAATTGTGATAATATCCAGTGTGGAAGACCAGCAGGAGCATGAAGGTTTAGTTCAGTCCAGGTTCAGTTCAAATCAATGAGAACACCAGATCTGAGTGTCTCCTTTTAGTAACTCACTCATATTATGACTCAGTTTTGTTTCCACATGATTTCAAGACATCATGTGCCATTGTGTAGACATGTATAATATTTCCTGTAGTTTATATTCAACAGTGGGAGTTTTGTGATGTTTTTGACTCTGAATATGTCATCTTTAATGTGTTTTCTTTATTTTATTTTAATGTTTGATTATTATATTTCTCAGGAGTTTGAAAAATGCAGGGGAAAAAAGTCAATTACTATAGAAATATGTAGAGTATATGTATTGTGAACATAGATTCAGTCTGGGTCCCACTGTCTATGTAAATAATATAACTTAACTACTATTAAGAGAAAATAATGATAATACATAAAATAAATGTAATTTGAAACACTGCTTGGCTCCACCAACCTGAAACATCAAGACTGTAGGATTTTGTACAGCTGCTCAACCAAATCTCAGTCACTGTGAGTCTTGAGCACGGGTCTTTGATCCGTGTATGAGCAAATTCTCTTTATTGTGATTTTTATGTGTTTAATGTTTCGTAATTTTTTCAAGAACAATTTTCAGAAATTTATATAGTACAGAGACCATTGCTAATTTATTAAAACTACCAGGACTGTAGGATTTTGTACAGCTGCTCGACTAACTTGAGTCACTATGAGTCTCCAGCACAATAATAAACAGCAGAATCTTCAGTCTTCAGACTGTTCATCTGCAGATACAGCTGCTGTCTGCTGTTGTCTCTGGAGATAGTAAACCGGCCTTGGATTGACTGAGAGTAGGTTTTGATGCTACCACCATTATTATTCCAGGCAATCCACTCCAGCCCTTTTCCAGGAGCCTGTCTGATCCAGTGCATATCGTAGTTGCTGAATGAGAATCCAGAGCCTGTACAGGTCAGTCTGTGGGATTCTCCAGGCCTTTTAACCACTGATTCAGATTCTGTCAGAGTCTGACCATCAACACCTGTAACAAAAAAAATAAATAGATGACTGGGAAGTTGATTAAATGCTTCAAAGTTTTGAAGACAAATTCAACTCAGGATCAGAGAAAGTCTTCACCTGCCCAGCAGAGAGTTAACAGCAGCAGTCCTGTCCTATAGTCCATCATGTTAAACTGTGTGTCCACTGTTCTCTGTCATCCTCTCTGCAGTCAGATAAGTAGAGGTGGAAGACATCTGAGTTTTGCATTGACTCCTCCTCACAGGGAGGAGAGAACTGGTTTGCATTTGACTTTCTTTTTTATATTTATAAAATATTGTTCCACAGTGAGAGAAAAGTCTTCAGAAGTTTAATTTTATTATTGGAATTTAGGTTGTTAAATACTGATTTTTGGTTGAATTATATTGTTCATGATGTTTATTCACAAGACAAAACATCACACAACTGAAAACTCTGAAAAATGTCATGATACTGATTCAGTAACTATTGCAGTTGTGATTGAGAAAATATGTTTTGTTTTTTCAATAGTGATTTTATGGAAGAGACACTTTGTGAAGATCCATGTCTTGTTGGATTATGACCTTTTTAAAACCAGGTTCTCAGCTGGATGAATTTCATCACTTGAAAGGTGTAATAATGTTATTAAGTTTTCACCTTTGGTAAAAGTACAGTAATATTTCAGAGATTATAAAGTAAGCATATTTAAATTGTTGAAAACTGTTTTTGTAAAATTTAATTAAGAACCATTTATAAAATCTAATCTAATCTAATAGGTTCCCTTTTGACTGCAACAGTGACCTGGTGTGAACTCATTAGTGGTCTGAGGGCTCCTCCTCTGGTGGCTTCATGTTACAAGTGTTCAGGCACTGAGCGGTTTTTGTTCAGGTCTACTGATGGTTTGTGTTATTGTGACTCTCTGGCACAGTAATACACAGCAGTGTCTTCAGGCTGCACATTCTGTCCATTTAGAGTCACTCTGTTGCTGGAAGAGTCTAAGCTGATACTAAACTTGTTCTTTAGTGAATCTTTGTAGTATTTGGTGTATCCAACACGTTCACTTCCAATCCACTCCAGTGTTTTCCCTGTAGGCTGTCTGATCCAAGCTGTGTAGTAGCTACTAACAAAATAAGAGACCTGACAGGTGATGGTGAGACGTTGACCTGGCTGCACAGTCACAGAGGCTGGCTGTGTCAACTGTTCACACTTCACACCTGTTAAAAAGAAGAAAATATTTTGTTATTAATGATCAAGTTCTACAGCAAGAGAAAAAATTTTGACTGTGACAAATCCAGAGAGACTCACAGGATCCAGCTGCCAAGCACATAACTTTTTTAATGCAACAATTATTCTTCTTTATATATTTACTTATTACCTGTATTTACTTGCTAAACCTGTATGACAATAAACAAAAAACTGCATGTTTTAGCTGAAATGAAAACTGTGGTATAGTTCTTGCATTTGTATGTAATTATCACCACATTATACCTTTATCTTTGTGGTTGTGTCATTTCAGATCAATGAGGACACCAAAGTGTTTTATCTTAGTTACAGACGAGACTGAAACTTGACAATGACTGACCTCTAGTGATTGTATAGTAGAAACTGCAATATTTTTTTTCACTCTCATCATATGAATCAATTTTTAATCCACATCATTTACAGATATTATATGTCTTTATTCAGAGGAACGTAATGCATTTGAAGAGTTTTCAGCAGCCACATTGTTGTACAAATTCTCCTTATTAGGATTTTTCTTGTTTAATGTTTAGTCATATTTCTTGTGAAAGAACCGGCCTTGGACTGACTGAGAGTAGAATTTGCCACTACCACTGCTTCTAGTATAAGCAATCCACTCCAGTCCTTTTCAAGGAGCCTGTCTGATCCAGTGCATATCGTAGCTGCTGAATGTGAATCCAGAGCCTGTACAGGTCAGTCTGTGGGATTCTCCAGGTATTTTAACTGCTGGTTCAGTTTCTGTCAGAGTCTGACCATCAACACCTGTCAACACAAAAATGAATACATTCAAGTTTTATAAGATGGTACCATTTCAAAAACTATTTTAAGTCAAGATCAGTGAATCTCTTCACCTGCCCAGCAGAGAGTTAAAAGCAGCAGTCCTGTCCTATAGTCCATCACATTATATGTTGTTTTTTCATATTTCTCAAGAAAGGATAAACTATTGGCAATTTGAAGCATATACCCTTATATAAAAATGCCATATGAAATCAATTATTAGATATGTAATATATATAACACAATAACACTTAAAACTCAGGCTCCACTTGAAATATGAGGATTGATGGATTTTGTACAGCTGTTCAACCAACTCCAGTCACTGTGGCTGTCAAGCACAATAATAAACAGCAGAATCTTCAGTCTTCAGACTGTTCATCTGCAGATACAGCTGCTGTCTGCTGTTGTCTCTGGAGATGGTAAACCGGCCTTGGACTGACTGAGAGTAGTATTTTCTGCTGCCACTACCACTATCATGCCAGGCAATCCACTCCAGTCCTTTTCCAGGAGCCTGTCTGACCCAGGCCATGTAGGAGCTGCTGAATGTGAATCCAGAGCCTGTACAGGTCAGTCTGTGGGATTCTCCAAGTCTTTTAACCACTGGTTCAGGTTTTTTCAGAGTCTGACCATCAACACCTGTAACAAAAAAATAAATAAAAATAAATAGATAACTGGGAAGTTGATTTAATGCTTCAAAGTTTTAAAGACAAATTCAACTCAGGATCAGAGAAAGTCTTCACCTGCCCAGCAGAGAGTTAACAGCAGCAGTCCTGTCC
>NW_019525525.1:107680-108295 GCF_002814215.2 Seriola lalandi dorsalis | reverse complement strand
GTGAGAGAAAAGTCTTCAGAAGTTTAATTTTATTATTGGAATTTAGGTTGTTAAAAACTGATTTTTGGTTGAATTATATTGTTCATGATGTTTATTCACAAGACAAAACATTACACAACTGAAAACTCTGAAAAATTTCATGATACTGATTCAGTAACTAGTGCAGTTGTGATTGAGAGAATATGTTTTGTTTTTTCCATATTGATTTTATGGAAGAGACACTTTGTGAAGATGCATGACTTGTTGGATTATGACCTTTTTAAAACCAGGTTCTCAGCTGGATGAATTTCATCACTTGAAAGTTGTAATAGTGTTATTAAGTTTTCACCTTTGGTAAACGTACAGTAATATTTCAGAGATTATAAAGTCAGCATATTTAAATTGTTGAAAACAGTTGCTGTAAATTTTAATTAAGAACCATTTATAAAATATAAGTACTGTTTCTCTCTTGACTGTAACAGTGAGCTGGTGTGAAATCATTAGTGGTCTGAGGGCTCCTCCTCTGGTGGCTTCATGTTACAAGTGTTCAGGCACTGAGGGGGTTTTGTTCAGGTCTACTGATGGTTTGTGTTATTGTGACTCTCTGGCACAGTAATACACAGCAGTGTCTTCAGG
>NW_019525525.1:105234-107622 GCF_002814215.2 Seriola lalandi dorsalis | reverse complement strand
TCAGTCTGTGGGATTCTCCAGGCCTTTTAACCACTGATTCAGATTCTGTCAGAGTCTGACCATCAACACCTGTAACACAAAAAGTAATAGAGTCTGGTGTTTTAAGCTTGTTAGTTTTGAAGACAAATTTAACTCAAGAGAAAGTCTTCACCTGCCCAGCAGAGAGTTAACAGCAGCAGTCCTGTCCTATAGTCCATCATGTTAAACTGTGTGTCCACTGTTCTCTGTCATCCTCTCTGCAGTTAGATAAGTAGAGGTGGAAGACGTTTGAGTTTTGCATTGACTCCTCCTCACAGGGAGGAGAGAAGTGGTTTGCATTTGACTTTCTTTTTTATATTTATAAAATATTGTTCCACAGTGAGAGAAAAGTCTTCAGAAGTTTAATTTTATTATTGTAATTTAGGTTGTTAAAAACTGATTTTTGGTTGAATTATATTGTTCATGAGGTTTATTCACAAGACAAAACATCACACAACTGAAAACTCTGAAAAATTCATGATACTGATTCAGTAACTAGTGCATTTGTGATTGAGAGAATATGTTTTGTTTTTTCCAATAGTGATTTTGTTACAAGTGTTCAGGCACTGAGCGGTTTTTGTTCAGGTCTACTGATGGTTTGTGTTATTGTGTGTCTCTGGCACAGTAATACACAGCAGTGTCTTCAGGCTGCACATTCTGTCCATTTAGAGTCACTCTGTTGCTGGAAGAGTCTAAGTCGATACTGAACTTGTTCTTTAGTGAATCTTTGTAGTAAGAGTCTCCAGTATATCTCGATCCAATCCACTCCAGTGCTTTCCCTGCAGGCTGTCTGATCCAACCTGTGTAGTAGCTGCCAACAGAATAAGAGACCTGACAGGTGATGGTGAGACGTTGACCTGGCTGCACAGTCACAGAGGCTGGCTGTGTCAACTGTTCACAATTCACACCTGTTAAAAAAGAAAATATTTTGTTATAAATGATCAACTTCTACAACAAGAGAAGAAATGTTGACTATGAAAAATCCAGAGAGACTCACAGGATCCAGCTGCCAACAGCAGCAGCAGAGCTACAGAAAACATGGTTTATGGTGAAGCTGACGAGCTGTGAACTCCACTGACAGTCTGATCTGAAGTTTTTATAGCTGAGTAACAAGGAAGGTCACTGAGTTTGCATAGAATCAAACACATGAAGCTTCAGTGTTGGTCTAACTGGAGCCAATAGAAGAGGCTGTTCACTGTTACATTCAACACCTCCTACATCAGATTAATGTGTCAGCACATCTATTTTTACTACAGCATTTATTCCTCTATTTAATTGTTATCTGTATTTACTTACTAAACCTCTGTGACAAGACACAAACAAATGCATCCTTTAGCTGAGATGAAAACTGTGGTATAGTTCCTTCATTAGTTGATTTGGATTCTGAGTCATGGGGAAGGCAAAAGAATTGTCAAAGGATCTGCGGGAAAAGGTAGTTGAACTGTTTAAAACAGGAAAGGGATATAAAAAGATATCCAAGGACTTGAGAATGCCAATCAGTAGTGTTCAAACTCTAATTAAGAAGTGGAAAATGAGGGATTCTGTTGAAACCAAACCACGGTCAGGTAGACCAACAAATATTTCAGCCACAACTGCCAGGAAAATTGTTCAGGATGCAAAGAAAAACCCACAAATAACTTCAGCTGAAATACAGGACTCTCTGGAAAAAAAGTGGCGTGGCTGTTTCAAGATGCACAATAAGGAGGCGCTTGAAGAAAAATGGGCTGCATGGTCGAGTCGCCAGAAGAAAGCCATTACTATGCAAATGCCACAAAGCATCCCGCTTACAATACGCCAAACAGCACCGAGACAAGCCTCAAAACTTCTGGAACAAAGTCATTTGGAGTGATGAGACCAAAATTGAACTTTTTGGCCACAACCATAAACATTACATTTGGAGAGGAGTCAACAAGGCCTATGATGAAAGGTACACCATTCCTACTGTGAAATTCGGAGGTGGATCGCTGATGTTTTGGGGATGTGTGAGCTACAAAGGCACAGGAAACTTGGTCAAAATTGATGGCAGGATGAATTCAGCATGTTATCAGAAAATACTGGAGGAAAATTTGCACTCATCAG
This sequence comes from Seriola lalandi dorsalis, assembly GCF_002814215.2. NCBI lineage: Eukaryota > Metazoa > Chordata > Actinopteri > Carangiformes > Carangidae > Seriola > Seriola lalandi. The sequence continues at coordinate 105,525 of NW_019525525.1, read as the reverse complement.
CCCGGAAGCTGCGCATGGGATGTACTTGGACTTTCCAACATGTCAACGATCCAAAACACAAGGCCAAGTCGACCTGTCATTGGCTACAGCAGAATAAAGTGAAGGTTCTGGAGTGGCCATCTCAGTCTCCTGACCTCAATATCATTGAGCCACTCTGGGGAGATCTCAAACGTGCAATTCATGCAAGACAGTCCAAGAATTTACAGGAACTGGAGGCTTTTTGCCAAGAGGAATGGGCAGCTTTACCATCTGAGAAAATAAAGAACCTCATCCACAACTACCACAAAAGAC
>NW_019525525.1:101643-105184 GCF_002814215.2 Seriola lalandi dorsalis | reverse complement strand
CCAGGCCTTTTAACCACTGGTTCAGATTCTGTCAGAGTCTGACCATCAACACCTGTAACAAAAAAAAAAAAAACATAACTGGGAAGTTGATTAAATGCTTCAAAGTTTTAAAGACAACTTCAACTCAAGATCAGAGAATCTCTTCACCTGCCCAGCAGAGAGTTAAAAGCAGCAGTCCTGTCCTATACTCCATCATGTTAAACTGTGTGTCCACTGTTCTCTGTCATCCTCTCTGCAGTCAGATAAGTAGAGGTGGAAGAATTCTGAGTTTTGCATTGACTCCTCCTCACAGGGTGGAGAGAACTGGTTCGCATTTGACTTTCTTTTTTATATTTATAAAATATTATTCTACAGTGATAGAAAAGTCTTCAGAAGTTTAATTTAATTTTTGGAATTTTAGTTGTTAAAAACAGATTATTGGTCGACTGACATTGTTCATAAGGTTTATTCACAAGAAAAAACACACATACAAAACATCATACAACTAAAAACTTTGTTTTTCCAATATTGATTTTATGGAAGAGACACTTTGTGAAGATGCATGTCTTGTTGGATTATGACCTTTTTAAAACCAGGTTCTCAGCTGGATGAATGTCATCACTTGAAAGGTGTAATAATGTTATTAAGTTTTCACCTTTGGTAAACATACAGTAATATTTCAGAGATTATAAAGTCAGCATATTCAAATTAATGAAAACAGTTGTTGTAAAATTTAATTAAGAACCATTTATTAAATCTAAATACTGTTTCGTTATTTACTGCAACAGTGAACTGGTGTGAACTCATTAGTGGTCTGAGGGCTCCTCCTCTGGTGGCTTCATGTTACAAGTGTTCAGGCACTGAGCGGTTTTTGTTCAGGTCTACTGATGGTTTGTGTTATTGTGACTCTCTGGCACAGTAATACACAGCAGTGTCTTCAGGCTGCACATTCTGTCCATTTAGAGTCACTCTGTTGCTGGAAGAGTCTAAGTCAATACTGAACTTGTTCTTTAGTGAATCTTTGTAGTAAGAAGCCTCCAGTATATCTCCTTCCAATCCACTCCAGTCCTTTCCCTGCAGGCTGTCTGATCCAAGCTGTGGAATAGCTGCCAACAGAATAAGAGACCTGACAGGTGATGGTGAGACGTTGACCTGGCTGCACAGTCACAGAGGCTGGCTGTGTCAACTGTTCACACTTCACACCTGTTAAAAAGAAAATGTTTTGTTATCAATGATCATGTTATCCAGCAAGTGAAGAAATGTTGACTATGACAAATCCAGAGAGACTCACAGGATCCAGCTGCCAACAGCAGCAGCAGAGCTACAGAAAACATGGTTTATGGTGAAGCTGACGAGCTGTGAACTCCACTGACAGTCTGATCTGAAGTTCTCTTTTTAGCTGAGTAACAAGGAAGGTCACTGAGTTTGCATAGAATCAAACACATGAAGCTTCAGTGTTGGTCTAACTGGAGCCAATCATTCCTGTAATACAATTTAATAACCAGCCATTGATGATTGAAGACATCTACACCTGCACAACAAAAAATATGAGCTTAGTAAATATTGAGAAATTAAAAAACATATTACTATACATGTTTTAAAACAAGATTTTTACATTTCATTAATAGTAAGTTGTTGTTTGAAAAACAAAAATTTGTCCTTACTTTCATTCAAACATAAAAAATATGTTTTCATATATTTCATTGAGCATTTCTTTGTTTATTTATTTATTAGCTTACTTACATATTTGATCATGATATTGATATTGATTTCAGTCATCTACACCTGCACAACAAGAAAGATGAGCTGACTAAATATTGAGCAATTAAAATGTTGTTGTTATTATGTTTTAAATCAAGTCCTCACCAGATTATTGCTTCCACAATTCATGTAGATTTTTATAACATGATTCCTTCCACCTTTCCTTCCCTGTCTACCTTGATGTGATTTTATTACTGTTAATGCAAGATTATTTTTCACTCTCTTGACATGACTCACTTTTGATTCTTCATGCAGAAATGATTCTGTCTTAATTTGTAAAAACGTATGGTATTTGTTTAGTATGTTTTAAGCAACCAGTTTGTTGTACTATCTTTGACCCTTTTATTGACAAATTTTCTTCATTGTGTGTTTTGTGTTTAATCTTTAGTCATATTTCTCAAGAACACTTCTCAGAACCTTGCGAAGTAGAGTACACAATTAATTTATTAAATAATATATCAAGCAAAACATGCAAAATAAAGCATTTTATTAAAATAATAACAAATAATATATAAAAATACACTGTCTACCGTTCTACTATTGTATGATTTTGTACAGCCGCTCAACAGAATTCACTCGCTGTGTGTGAATTGAGCACAACCTGATGATATAAAAGTAGAGAGACAGTGAGACAGTCATCTGGGAAGTTTTCTGGTATCACTGACTGACCATCAGTCACTGCTGTCTGATAAAAGATGAAACATCAAGAAGAGCAGGAGACTCACAAGACAGAGAGAGAGCAACCAGCAGAAGAGTGAGTGTGTTCATCATCCTGAGTCTGGAGATGTGACCTCTGATGCTGCACACAAACTACAAGACCAGTCAGCAGGACACAAGTACACTACACACACTGAAGATTTGCATCAGGACATCATGGGGAGGGAGGGGCTTGTGTACAGGAAGTCTGTTCTGGTTTCATTGGATGAAGCCAAAAACAGGACATTTTCAAACACCACATTTTTACCAGCAGCAACAGGGTGGCTGGTATTGGTTTCAACTTGTGAATCTATGTATGTGTATCTGTGTGTGTGTGTGCATGTGTATTTGTGTGTCTGTGTGTCCCGAAGACACCTACTGTAGCAGGAATTATCAGAAAAGTGTTTTTTAGCACTTTGGCAGGTTTTTCAATGTCTGTCAGTCTGTCAGTCTGTCAGTCTGTCTGTGGACAGATTTTGTCAGTCATGAAACTTGACAGGTGTGTGCTTGAGCTCAAAAGAGGCGAAGATCAAAGATGGGTGTGGTCTGGGCAAGGACGCCAGACGTAGGTTAGCAAGAAGTAGTGTAGAGGTCATTGGCCCCCCACGTTATCCCACTGGCCCACATTAGTTTTCAGTCACAGATCACTGTATCCAAGCATTACTCCCCTCCACAGACCACCTTGCGATGGGATCACACCAGTATTATATTCCACAAAGCAACATTTCAATAACAATGATGATGTGCACCCATGGAAAGAATAAGACCAACCACCAGGAATGTTGCTTTCTGTCAGCCATGTTTACAATCTGTCTCAGGAACATTTACTTCAAACATATGAGCACAGCATTTTATTAATCACTGTATTTTTTTATTTACCTCCACCTAAGAGGATATATGCTTTCACCCAAGTCTGTTTGCTGGTTTGTTTGTTGTTTGTATTAGATGAGATGAAATCTAGTGCAGTTAATGTATTTATAAGTTAAAAATCAGTCGTACTCAAATATCACGCAGAGTGGTTTTATAGTCCCTTTTTTAATGTTATTAATTTTTAGGATAGAAAAATCTTAATTTTCAGTGTAAAATCCAGTGTATAAGACCAGCA
>NW_019525525.1:0-101623 GCF_002814215.2 Seriola lalandi dorsalis | reverse complement strand
GACTATGACAAATCCAGAGAGACTCACAGGATCCAGCTGCCAACAGCAGCAGCAGAGCTACAGAAAACATGGTTTATGGTGAAGCTGACGAGCTGTGAACTCCACTGACAGTCTGATCTGAAGTTTTTATAGCTGAGTAACAAGGAAGGTCACTGAGTTTGCATAGAATCAAACACATGAAGCATCAGTGTTGGTCTAACTGGAGCCAATAGAAGAGTCTGTTTGGTGTTGCTGTCAACACCTCATACATCAGATTAATGTGTCAGCACATCTATTTTTACTACAGCATTTATTCCTCTATTTAATTGTTATCTGTATTTACTTACTAAACTTGTGTGACAATACACAAACAAATGCATCCTTTAGCTGAGATGAAAACTGTGGTATAGTTCCTGCATTAGTTGATTTACTTTTTGTCATTATCACCATATTTTACCTTTATCTTTGTGATTGCCTCAGTTCAGATCAATGCGAACACCATAGTGCCTCAGAAACTTGACAATGACTGACGTCTGCTGATTTTATAGTTGGAACTGCAACATTTGTTTTTAAATCTTATGATATGAATCACTTTTTAATCCACATCATTTACAGAAATTATATGTATTTATTCAATAGAACATAATGCATTTGAAGTTTGTTTTCAGCAGCCACATTGTTGTACAAATTCTCCTTATTAGGATTTTTGTTTTGTCATATTTCTTGTGAAAGAATAAAGTATTGGTGATGTGAAGCATATACTCTTATATAAAGATGTCATATGAAATCAATTATTTGATATGTAATATATATAACACAATAACACTTAAAACTCAGGCTCCACCAGACTGAAATATGAGGATTGATGGACCTTGTACAGCTGTTCAACCAACTTCAGTCACTGTGAGTCTCCAGCACAATAATAAACAGCAGAATCTTCAGTCTTCAGACTGTTCATCTGCAGATACAGCTGCTCTCTGCTGTTGTCTCTGGAGATGGTAAACCGGCCTTGGACTGACTGAGAGTAGTATTTGCTGCTACCAGTGTCATGCAAGGCAATCCACTCCAGTCCTTTTCCAGGAGCCTGTCTGATCCAGGCCATGTAGGAGCCACCAAAGTAAAACCCAGAGGCTGTACAGGTCAGTGTGTGGGATTCTCCAGGCCTTTTAACCACTGGTTCAGATTCTGTCAGAGTCTGACCATCAACACCTGTAACAAAAAAATTGATAGATAACTGGGAATTTGATTAAATGCTTCAAAGTTTTAAAGACAACTTCAACTCAGGATCAGAGAAAGTCTTCACCTGCCCAGCAGAGAGTTAAAAGCAGCAGTCCTGTCCTATAGTCCATCATGTTAAACTGTGTGTCCACTGTTCTCTGTCATCCTCTCTGCAGTCAGATAAGTAGAGGTGGAAGACATCTGAGTTTTGCATTGACTCCTCCTCACAGGAGGAGAGAACAGGTTTGCATTTGACTTTCTTTTTTATATTTATAAAATATTATTCTACAGTGAGAGAAAAGTCTTCAGAAGTTTGATTTTATTATTGGAATTTTAGTTGTTAAAAACAGATTTTTGGTCGAATGACATTGTTCATAAGGTTTATTCACAAGACAAAACACACACACATACAAACCATCATACAACTGAAAACTTTGTTTTTTCCAATATTGATTTTATGGAAGAGACACTTTGTGAAGATCCATGTCTTGTTATATTATGACCTTTTTAAGACCAGGTTCTCAGCTGGATGAATTTCATCACCTGAAAGGTGTAATAGTGTTATTCAGTTTTCACTTCAGGAAACATACAGTAATATATTATAAAGTCAGCGTATTTGAATTGTTGAAAACAGTTGTTGTAAAATTTAATTAAGAACCATTGATAAAATCTAAATACTGTTTCTCTCTTGACTGTAACAGTGAACTGGTGTGAAATCATTAGTGGTCTGAGGGCTCCTCCTCTGGTGGCTTCATGTTACAAGTGTTCAGGCACTGAGGGGTTTTTGTTCAGGTCTACTGATGGTTTGTGTTATTGTGACTCTCTGGCACAGTAATACACAGCAGTGTCTTCAGGCTGCACATTCTGTCCATTTAGAGTCACTCTGTTGCTGGAAGAGTCTAAGTCAATACTGAACTTGTTCTTTAGTGAATCTTTATAGTGAGAGCCTCCAGTATATCTCATTCCAATCCACTCCAGTGCTTTCCCTGCAGGCTGTCTGATCCAAGCTGTGTAGTAGCTGCCAACAGAATAAGAGACCTGACAGGTGATGGTGAGACGTTGACCTGGCTGCACAGTCACAGAGGCTGGCTGTGTCAACTGTTCACACTTCACACCTGTGAAAAAGAAAATGTTTTGTTATCAATGGTCATGTTCTACAGCAAGAGAAGAAATGTTGACTATGACAAATCCAGAGAGACTCACAGGATCCAGCTGCCAACAGCAGCAGCAGAGCTACAGAAAACATGGTTTATGGTGAAGCTGACGAGCTGTGAACTCCACTGACAGTCTGATCTGAAGTTTTTATAGCTGAGTAACAAGGAAGGTCACTGAGTTTGCATAGAATCAAACACATGAAGCTTCAGTGTTGGTCTAACTGGAGCCAATAGAAGAGTCTGTTTTGTGTTAAATTATCTGCAGAGTGAAAGCTTACCAGGAAAACATCTTTGCTTTACATATTGTAATTTTTAATTTCATTTTAGAGAATCTTTGTAGTTGGTTCTCCAATCAAATACTTTTTCCAGTCCACTCCAGTCTTCTCCATCTAGTTTATCTGATCTAAGCTGTTGTGCAGCTAAGAATTAAAAGAGACCTGACAGGTGATGGGTCAGATATTAACCATCTCCTAAAAACGCCCACTATTCTCGTTGGGTCCGATACCTTTTTAGGGACCAAAATGCTGGATACCCCGGGTTTAAATACTCAGTTAGGGTTAATTTAAACTTGGTTGTAGGATCAGGGTTAGGCACTCTTTCTGCCGTGTTTGTGTGTTTTTGTGTTTTTGTGTGTGTGTGCGTGTGTGTGTGTGTGTGTGTGTGTGTGTGTGTGTGTGTGTGTGTGTGTGTGTGTGAAAAAGAGAAACAAATTCCCAAACCATATGGAAGCATCAAAATATTTATTCATTTATCACCTTCAGGAAGACAAGTATAGTTTTAAAGTTTTACCACAATAATAGAAAGACATGAACAATGAGAAAGTGGAATGTTACTTTTTTTTTTAATCAAAGACTTAATTATTCTCATTATTTTATCAATAAACAATAGATCCAAGGAAAACCACTAATAATCAAAGTTTATTTAATTTCTGTTTTACAATGCAGGTTGCAACTGAATTCAACATTCAGTCAACTTATCTGAAATAAGACTCAAACATTCAGGTGTTCACTCCTCACCTGTTTCACCAAACAAACTCTAATCACGATCAATATTAAAAGAAAGGTGTTAGTGAAGAACCTGAATGTTCCCAGCGGTGGAGGTAAATAAAGGAAGTAGTTTTTGTATGACTCTGCTATCACTGTCTCTCACTGTGTGTCTCTGGCACAGTAATACACTGCTGTGTCCTCGGTCTTCAGACTGTTCATCTGTAGATAGACTTTACTGCTGGAGTCATCTCTGGAGATGGTGAATCTGCCCTGGACTGACTGGGAGTAAAAGAAATGAGAACTGCCTGTGTGCACAAAAGCGATCCACTCCAGTCCTTTTCCAGGAGCCTGTCTGACCCAGTTCATAGGGTAGCTGCTGAATGTGAATCCAGAAGCCTGTACAGGTCAGTCTGTGGGATTCTCCAGGCCTTTTAACCACTGATTCAGATTCTGTCAGAGTCTGACCATTAACACCTGTCAATATGAAAAATAAAAGATCTATTGAAATAGGCTGGTGAAATAAATAAATGTTATGTAAAATTAAAATTTGTAAGAGTCTTCACCTGCCCAGCAGAGAGTTAAAAGCAGCAGTCCTGTCCTATAGTCCATCATGTTAAACTGTGTGTCCACTGTTCTCTGTCATCCTCTCTGCAGTCAGATAAGTAGAGGTGGAAGACATCTGAGTTTTGCATTGACTCCTCCCCACAGGAGGAGAGAAGTGACTTGGACTTGGTCCATCAGAGACCTTGTTTGCTAAACTCTGGCAAGTATAATGTACAACAGATAGAACAATCCAGAATTTTGATATCTGAATTTTAGTTGTTTAAAAACTGTTTTCTGTCTAATAATAATGTTCATAAGGTTTACTCACACAAAAAACCCTATTAGATAAATAAGATAAATATATAATAATTAATTGAAAATTGATCCCAGAACTGCTAATAACAAATAGCTTTTTAAAACATGATGTGGGTTTTTCTTATCTCAAACAATGCCTACAATTGCTGACATAAGATCATTCATAACCTTTATTTAGTATAAGTATTTATCATTCCATTCATTATTATTTAAACAATAGCACTGTTTAATTATTTGTATGTTGCATTTGAATACTGGAATTACTGCATAGGTGGTGTACCAGTTGTACACCTCAGCCAACCAGCCGAGTTGTAGGAAATATGGTCACAATCTCCCCTACCTGAGCTACAGAGCTGAGTAATAGTCAGAGGGGTTTTTGTCGTACATTATGACGTCACAGTGAAGTTGACCTTTGATCATTGGATATAAAATATCATCACTTAATTTTATCCTGATAGATATTTGAATTGATTTGTGTCATAAATATTGTATGAATTTGGGTTATGGCCAAAAACTTGTTTTATGTGGTCACAGTGAACTTGACTTTTGAGCTTTGAATAATTTCATTTTTTAATTTTTTTTTATAAATGGATGGGTACAGTTATTGTTAAATCAAGTTAACAATTCTTTACAAAATCTAAAGACTGTGAAATCATTAGTGGTCTGAGGGCTCCTCCTCTGGTGGCTTCATGTTACAAGTGTTCAGGCACTGAGGGGTTTTTGTTCAGATCTACTGATGGATTGTGTTATTGTGTGTGTCTGGCACAGTAATACACTGCTGTGTCCTCGGTCTTCAGGCTGTTCATCTGTAGATAGACTTTACTGCTGGAATCATCTCTGGAGATGGTGAATCTGCCCTGGACTGACTGGGAGTAATATTTAGAAGAACTGCCTGTGTGCACAAAAGCGATCCACTCCAGTCCTTTACCAGGAGCCTGTCTGACCCAGTTCACATGGTAGCTACTCAATGTGAATCCAGAGGCTGTACAGGTCAGTCTGTGGGATTCTCCAGGCCTTTTAACCACTGGTTCAGATTCTGTCAGAGTCTGACCATCAACACCTGTTAAGAGTATAAAAACATAAAGTCAAATATGTTGGTGAGACAAATAAAAACTATGTCAAATTATGATATGTGAATCTCTTCACCTGCCCAGCAGAGAGTTAAAAGCAGCAGTCCTGTCCTATAGTCCATCATGTTAAACTGTGTGTCCACTGTTCTCTGTCATCCTCTCTGCAGTCAGATAAGTAGAGGTGGAAGACATCTGAGTTTTGCATTGACTCCTCCTCGCAGGGAGGAGAGAACAGGTTTGCACTTGAAAATCTTTGTTAAATTTAGAAATTAATAATCTACAGTGAAATAAAAGTCTTCAGACGTTGAATTTTGGAATTTTAGTTAACTAAAAACAGATTTTTGGTCGAATGACATTGTTCATAAGGTTTATTCACAAGAAAAAACATCACACAACTGAATTTCATCACTTGAAAGGTGTAATAGTGTTATTCAATTTTCACTTTGGGAAAACATACAGTAATGTTTCAGAGATTATAAAGTCAGCATATTTAAATTATTGAAAACAGTTTCTGTAAAATTTAATTAAGAACCATTTAAAAAATCTAAAGACTTTCTAAAGAAGTTTCTCTCTTGACTGTAACAGTGAGCTGGTGTGAAATCATTAGTGGTCTGAGGGCTCCTCCTCTGGTGGCTTCATGTTACAAGTGTTCAGGCACTGAGGGGTTTTTGTTCAGGTCTACTGATGGTTTGTGTAATTGTGACTCTCTGGCACAGTAATACACAGCAGTGTCTTCAGGCTGCACATTCTGTCCATTTAGAGTCACTCTGTTGCTGGAAGATTCTAAGTCGATACTAAATTTGTTCTTTAGTGAATCTTTGTAGAATGAATCTCCAGTATATTTGCCGCCAATCCACTCCAGTCCTTTCCCTGCAGGCTGTCTGATCCAATGTGTGCGATAGCTGCCAAGAGAATAAGAGACCTGACAGGTGATGGTGAGACGTTGACCTGGCTGCACAGTCACAGAGGCTGGCTGTGTCAACTGTTCACACTTCACACCTGTGGAGGAAAGCATGTTGAATATTGACTCAGTGTAATAACGGTCAGTGTGCTGTGATCAAACTGCTTGTTTCTCTTTCTCGGTGAGACTCACAGGATCCAGCAGCCAGCAGCAGCAGCAGAGCTACGGAAAACATGGTCGTCATTGAAGGTGATCTGATGGGAGCTTCTCTTCTTCTGTTGTAACTGATAGTATGATATCAAGTCTTTATAGCAGACTGTGAGGAGGTTCACTTTGCATAGAGAATGAAATTGGCAGAGTATAAAAGGAAGTTAGACTGGTTCCAATCCAATTCATAACTCATCATATTTGTCTCAGTCCTTTGTAATCTGTGCTGCAGCTTCTGTGAGTTTTTAGACCTGGCAGGGGAAGGTTTGAGTCTGATCTTGATGGGCTGTCGGAGATGCTTGTTAAATCAGCTTTATTCCCTCAACAGGTGAACAAAACATTTAAAAAGAAAAAATCACATAGAGCCAAATGTTTTCCCTCTCCTGGATGAGACCTAATTGTTACATCTTGCAAACAGTTTTGTGTTCATCATCTTTTTTTTTCATTCATTATGTGTTTGATTGGTGACCTTTGAACCATTATTCAGCAGTTATAGTTTGTGGCAGTTGAATTATAACAGAACAAATGTTTCATTCATGCCTGATGGGAATATTATTAACCACTAAATTGCTGTAGAAAAGCACAGGTTGGTAAGAAGCCAAAGAATGAGGAAGTCGCAAACCACATCCTCAACTGATGCTTCACATTGTGTGTTTTCCTTTGTTTGTGTAAGTGAGATGCCAAACAGTTGCTGTTTCTGATCTGCTGCTGCCCCCTGTAGATCATTGCAAACATAGGTTATTTGAGGTTTTTGTAAAGCCTCTCGCCCCACTTTAACCAGTGTGTGTCTAGCACAGTAGTACACAGCCCGAGTCCTCCAGCTTTAGGCTGGACAGTCTCAGATGCACAATACTGTTGCTGTTTTCTCTGGTGATTTCTCTACGTCCTTGCAAACTGCTGGCATATACGGTTTTACTTGCATCGTAGTAAATAAGCCCCATCCATTCCAGTGCTTTTCCTGCAGGTTGTCTGACCCAGTGCATTCCATAGCTACTGAAAACAAATCCAGTTCCCCTGCAGGACAGACTGAGGGCTTCCTGAGGCTTTTTCAGTACTGAACTGGAGGGAATGGACTCCAGAGCCTGGCCATTCAAACCTACAAAAGAACCAGAAATAAAAAGAGAGAGGTGGGAATGAAAGAGAAGTAGGCTAAATGCCAGAACATTAAGTATATGCATTTTTTTAATGTTTATTATAGCTAAAGCAACTTACAGGGCAGACAGAGCGCTGTCAGCAGAACAGACAGTTTGTCCATCTTGATGAGACTGAAGATGAGAACTCAGCTGCTTCACACTGAGACTTGTCGTTGGGAAGACAGAAGTACAGCCACTCGAAAGCCTGGATTTGCATTGGGATTTTACAAGGGGAGGGGCAAATATTTTTAGATAAAAATATGTAACACAGAATTTTATGCTTTTTTTCCATCATTGGTTTCCCTCGAAAAACACTGACACACTTCATGCAACACTTTTTGCTTTTGATTCTTACCTGCTAAAATGATTAAATGATTAAAACCAGTCATAAAAGTCCTGACCTTCTGTGAAATTAAAGCTGTGCATCATTAATCCTTTTTACCTTGACTCCGCTGTTGTTCCAGTTTCACCAAGATCATTTTGCATGTCTGAAAATAGTTTGTATAGTTTCGTATAGTAGTATATCTTTTTCAACCCCTTGTCAGATACTGAAACTCTCACAATCATATCAGTCATATGTGACAGTTTCTTTAAATGGACAAAACCTATTCAGCACTTCATTTTATTAATGTATTCATTTTATAAAATATAAGCTTATAATATAAGCTTAATGATGATATAACTGTGAAAGAAATGTCACTTTCATTAACATTTACTCTTTTATTTACAACAATGTCTGTAAATGTGAGAAATGTGTTTTTATATGTGTGGTTAATTTGATCCGTCTGTACGTAGTGAACGTACAGTTTATGACCAGAATCAATGCTGTTATGTAAAAAGATAGAAAAAGTGATTTCATGGTATTATCTGACATCCTGCTCATGATGTCAGTTAATGCAGATCCTGTTCACATACACCATATACAGCCAGACCAAATTCACTACATTTGAAATTAATTCTTACTGAATATGTTGTTTTTGTGTAATCAGACTGGTCATGTGCTCTTTTCATGGGTTTGTCATGCACAACAGCAAATAGATCAGCTACAAATGTGATGCTTGCGTGTACATTTGAGAATATCTTCTTAAGTCGCACTGAACCTTTAATTTTCTGGCATATATGGTTATGTAACAGGCTGAAAATATATAATTTAATAATTACAGTGAACAAGCATTAGAACGGCTGCAAGTCTTTAATAATCAGATTACTTGCATGCTGAGATTGACCATTCTGACAAATCCATTAATTTAGGTTAAAGTTAAATTATCATCACAACCTATAACAATGCTCTTATTTTATCAGATTTTTTTTTTTTTTTTATTAAAAAAAACAAAAGAATGATACATATTATGCACTGGCATGTGAGTCACAATCCTTCTAATACTACTTTCCCATCTGTTGTATTTCATTTAGTGATAATAGAAAGCTTCAGTCTCTGGCACTGTGTCAACAAACTGGAGTCAATACACAAACACAGATATGTATTCTGCATGGGTTTCCTTTTTCCAAATGCATAAAGACTGAAATCCAAAGAGTTGATGGGACTGCAATTTTTATCATTAGTGTACAGTATCAAATTATAATAGTTTTTACAGTAAAATGTTTTTATAACATTTAGGTGCATTAATTCTTTATTTTCAAAAGAAGCTACTAAAAACAACTGTAATCTTTGACTGTGTATATGAAATTGTGTATATGTGCAGCATTAAGCCTATCTTTCTTTTTCTAGTCCAAAGCTGCAGAGATAATCCATAAGGGACCTCATCCCTCCTCTCTGGCATACGCAGATCACTACTGATCACGGTTTACACACACTCACATGCTGGCACTGAAAAAAGAAACCAGATGATACAACAAAATATAACAGTGAATTTCATTTAATAAGAAAAAATAAAAGAATTCACAAACAGTAACTCAGGATCTCAACAAAGGCTGACATCATGAGTCTTAAACAAGCCTGCATCTTTCTCAGAGGAGGAACAAGGAGACAAGTAAGACTGAATTGTTTTATGGTTTTATGGTTTTATGGTTTTACAGTAGATGGTGTTATGGTAGTTTTTGACTATTTATGTGTCTTAAGCTTAAGAGTATTCTCAAAAGTCTCAAATGAATTATTAGTATATATATTATCATTGTTTTCTTTTTAATTGGTTCCAGGAAATACATATCTTATTTTCATCTGTTGATCATTCATAGAACAAATATTGTTTTTTTGTGTTTGTTTGCTGGTTGGTTGATGTTTTTTTTTTTTCTATTGTTTTGTTATTTTTTATTTTATTTTTAATTTTCATTTGTTATTTTAAACTAATGGGAAAAGAAGCTTAAAGGACTAGCCCCATTCTGGAGTAGAGGTGGGAGGGCAAACTTTTTAACTGGTGCATTAGGCGGATGCTTTGGCACTCAGTCAGTTTTTGTGCTTTGTCCCTGATTTCAAAGATTACATTTGCACAAAATCTAAACACAAATAAAAACATATGTACATAGTGGCATTCAGCACTCATCACTATAATATTTTGACCTGCAATTGAAATATATAGGAAATCTGCGCTGATGTAATCCCAAAATGAACATGCTGTAGAATTACTGTATAAAAATGTTTTGAGCAGAGATTTAAGAGATGACACAGACTCAGTCCGCCTGAATTCAAGTATCAATCCTCATGTCAAAACACATTTACAGATGTTAGATGTGCTCAAAAAGAAATGTGTTCAGGAATTGTCAGCAATCCATGTTCATAGAATATACAAAACTACCGCACACGTTAATATGTGGTAATCTGAAATTTAAGGTTGATTTATGTATAATATATACTACCTATGAACAGTGTAGCTAAAAACATGGAGGATTAAAAAAAATACTAACCATTGAAAATTACTTTAAAAATTATGATTTGATTGAAACCAGTGTGTTTCAGGAATAATTGAAAGAATGTAAGTGAGTTTTATTCACTTCATCTTTTTCATGAAGACCTCAGATACTACAATATTGGGGGGGGGGATTAAAAAGCCTATGCAAAATAATAAACATCTTAGTGTTACAGTAAAAATAATACATGTTTATCATAGTGCATATTGTGGATGTTGCTGGTACATATTACATGTTATTTAGAGATACACTTTGGGGGAAGAATGCGACATATTGAACAAAGGTACAATTAAGTGCATCACAGGTTTAAACAGATGTTAACTGTACATTTGTCACACCTGAGTTGCACTTAATCCCCTATTTTTTTACCCAAATTTTCTGTCTGAAAAACAATTCCTTGCAATTTTTAAAGTTAAACTGAAAGTTAAAAATATACACACACATACCTACATATATAGAATTGGGACACTAACAATTTCAACAAGTGTGTCAAGCATGTGTTTATTCCACGGAGACTTTATTTTTCATCTGTAGTACTTATGAACTCTGGATCTATTGGTGCTTGACAAGCTCATTATCTTTCAGAGGGACACGATATACAGTAGATGACTGCAGACATTTTGTTGCAAACTAATGTATATAAAGCATATTAACATCATTTCATATTTGTGTCCATATCATTATTTTGCAGACAAGAGCTCTTACACACGATGAGATAGAAGGTAATTGTTGTTTTTATGCTTCAAGATTTACTTGTAAGAGTGCTGTGTAATTCTTTTTACCTTTTCACAGTTTAGTCACATACCACTATCAATGTCCCACATATCTCTGTGTGCTCTCTAGAGTTACGCGAAGCTTTTGTAGAGTTTGACAAAGACAAGGATGGTTTTATAAGCTGTAAAGACTTGGGGAACCTGATGAGGACCATGGGTTACATGCCAACTGAAATGGAGCTGATCGAACTGAGCCAGAACATCAACATGAATTGTGAGTAATGTCTTCAAATGAGGTTGAAGCGAAACGCACAATTAATGCTTTATAACTACATGTTGGAGTGAACCTTGATGAAAAATGAAAATGAAAAACATTGTTTTAATTGGTGTTATTGTACAGGCATTTTAGAGCAATGGTGTTAAAGAAAAGAAAAGTTATTTATTACCTGTTGTGCTCGGACTCTTCTAAAGCATAACATATGTAATAATTTAGGAATATAGCATTTGATTCATTCATTTATTCATTCATGCATTCATTTTAATATGTTATCAAAGTCTAATGCATAGTTCAATGTATGGTTTCTTCAAGACTGGTGATGTAACCTGACCCACATATTAAGAAATAAATAAAAAGATGAATAGTTCTTATTCATGTAGAAATAATCACTGTAGGGCATTCACGTTTTTACTGAGAAAATATTAAAAAACAGTCATAGCTCTGCTTAAAAATTAAATGATTGAAAATAAAAGACATTAAGACATTGATCTGACAAACTGCTGCTTGCTGTAAATGAGTATTTATTGTTCTGACAGTTTCAGGAAATGTGTCTCGCAAGCTCTGTGTCCCCTGAGCTCTTTATTTGCATGTTCTATCTTGAAAGAAACTTGTCAAGTGTAAAAACAAGGGGGTTGGAGCAACAACATGAATTTATGGTCTCACTCCACATCAGTAGCAAAATTTACAGCAAAGCACATGTTATCATATATTTTATTATTATATTTAAAAATTAAATATGAACCTGTAGACATTTGCTTACCTGATAGAACACTATGTTTTGCAAGAATTTCAATCCACTGACATTTTCAAGTTGATCATTTAAAACAAAGAAGATAAATGAGTGGAGAAATCTGTTTTCTGATTACTGCCTGCTTATACTGTAGTTCCATTAGCTATGACATCTGTCTTATCACAGTGGGGGGACGGGTGGATTTTGAAGATTTTGTTGAACTAATGACCCCCAAGCTCGTGGCTGAAACTGCAGGGATGATTGGGTTGAAGGAACTTAAGGACGCCTTCAGAGAGGTGAGCTCAACATACCCTTCCTCTCTTTTTAGTCTTTGGCACCCCATGGTGGATATTCGAAGAATATACTGTCAAAGCTAAAACTTCAAAATTTACAGCACCGCATTATAATTGCAATATGTATCCAAAGGCTTTGCAAAATTTTGTTTTCTTCTTCCTTTCCCTACAGTTTGATATGGATGGTGATGGGGCTATCACATCAGATGAGCTGAGACATGCCATGATAAAGTTATTAGGTGAACAAGCCAGCAAAAATGAAATTGATGCAGTCGTCAGAGAAGCTGACAACAATGGGGATGGAACAGTTGACTTTGAGGGTGAGACACAAGTAGACAAACACACACACACACACACACACACACACACACACACACACACACACAAAGACAAAGACAAGACAAAAAATAACATCTGCTGTCTAATTTTGAGTTAGAAGAGGACTGCTCTGTGAGACACAGAAGTTGAAGAATTTAATCATTATTTTAAAAAGTATTATTTATTTATTATTTGAAAAAGGAAATAATTTTATAAATGTTGTTTGTTATTTCAAACAAATCTTATGTGAAAAAAACTTTTCTCAACAATAGGCTATCTGACTTGTGTGGCTCACTAGCACACCTGTGAGCATGTGAGCCATGTTTAATGTTATTATTTTTACCTTAAGTCACAATGTCTGCCATGAAAAAGTTCTATTAATAATGTATTTTTGTCATTTGTTTGTTCAGTTGCACATTTTATAGAAAATGTAAACTTGCCATTGAGAGTCCACAATAAAATAACATTGCTCAAGTGCTTAGACAGCTAAATTGACCTATGTTTACATTCAGTGCCAAAGCAGAAAGTATGTACTGTGGATGTCCTTTCAGCAGTGAAATGAAAATGTATTGCTATTAATCGATAAGAATTTAGCTAATTAATATTTTGTCCATTCTCTTCACAGAGTTTGTGAAAATGATGTCACAGAAATGAGGACAACAGAATGAATGGATGACTGTGAATGGGACGATGCATTTTATTGGACTTTATGCTGATGATAGCCTACTTGTCATGAATAACTTTACTTTATTTCCCTGTTATTTAAGTGGCATCTGTTTCGTGCATGATCATCGAGTTTATTAATTTTAAGTGAACAAAGATGTTTTGTTCTTTTTATTAAAATCGATGAATGTAAAATTATTGTAATTTAATGTCTAGATCTTGATAGTCATAACATTAACTTTCTAGATTAGCAAATTTGGCAAGTTTTTTGTTATCTAATTTGCCCTGAATCTCACAGACCTGTCCTACAGAGCATTGAGTGTACATGTCATTGTCATTGTTCAAAAGGAATAGCAGCACTGTTTTCTCTTGGTGAAACTTAAACAACCATATAGGTCACTTGTCCCTACCTTTGGATACAACGCATAGGAGAGTAACAGTACCAATACCACGTGTAGTGCACCTTTGTTATCATGGTAACAATAATAAACACAGGATTAGAATTATGGAACAGTCATTTTGGTTTGGTTTAATTTAGGTGGAAAAAAATAGTTAGTTAGGCTTTTTGAAAAGATCCCAGTACTTCCTTAAGGTTAGAGGATCTTCATTTTCATGGTTACAATGAACATGCAGTCCTGTGTTTTGCTATCCACCCCAACCTCCACGTAATGCGGCCTTTGGCACCTTCTATGCTACATCACCTAACTTCCTCCATGGCTCCCGTCATAAAACATAACTACAAGTCATAATAAGCTGTCTGCAGAGGAGACTGGATAGCTTTCTACTTTGGCACAGATATTTTAAGGTTCCCAGAGGATGATCCTGAAAGATTTTATCGCTGTTTTCACCAACACTTTCACCAAGCATGCAGTGTGAGCTTCCGTGGCACTAATATACTGATTAATTGCATGATGTGTGCTTACGCAATTTTATTTTTTGCAGGGGTATTATTACGTTTGTCTGTGAAAAACCTTCCAAAATAAAATTTCATAATCAATATTAATTACTAATATGAGTTGTGGTTGACTTAACTGAGCACAAATTAATAGAATAATGTGTATACCAAGCAGATGAATCCACATTTCAGTATCAAGTATAATTGATATTATTTCTGAATGACAGATTGCCACCAGTAATAATACCAAATTTAATTTCCATCCACTTTGCCCATTTGGCATCTTTTATTGAAAATAATCCCACTGATGTTGCTAAAGCTGTTGCATAACAAAAGAACCACATGAAAATTGTTGAGTGTGACAATAGCTATATTTGTCTTTCAAATGAACGTGCTGGTCTTTTAAGGCTATAGAAACAAAGCCAAATATATCCATATATATAGCAAATATAGGCATACAATCCCAGGGAAAACATTAGATATTGCTTGATGAAATTATTTAGGGACCAGTAATAGCATAAGATATAAAACATCATGCTTTGGATATGCAGGTGCCATTATTACAATCAAAAATCGCTGTAACACAGCAAGGTGCATAACCTTGACTTGTGATGATCGGGTGATTGAGTTGTTATTTTATTTGCTCATGAATTTAACAATCAAATATTTTTCCTCAAATTAAATCCAAACAGTTCATAGAGTATATGTCCAGTGATGAACAAATCATACATCATTTAACAACATACATGTACATAGGAGTACATATAAACAATCTGAGGAATAATCTGTCTCACGAGGTGGATTAGTTCAGTCTCTGTAATCCTCATCATGGGACCCTCAGAGGAACAGATGGCAGATAAGACAAAATCACTGCAGTAATTCTCATCTACTGACTGAAAAAATAGTAACCAAAAAAAGAGCTGTGAGAGCTTGATGAAGAAGAATGTATTTTCAAAATGGTGTTTTAGTGGATTATAATCAAAAGGTATTTTCATTGAGTCTACAGACTTATTGTTTTTAAGTAATTCACATACATTTAATACATTTACATTTTTCTTTTATAACACAGTAAGCAGTCAGTTTTGCATTTTTATTCTAATAAAAGTAATATATGTGTTTCCCCATATAAGTTCATCATGTATCTTACAAAACAATCAGCTGTTCTCTATGCTTACTTCATCAATAAGAGTGTATTACTCCTTTGAAAATTGTCAATCCACGATTATGCCTTGCATTTACTAATGTATTGTTACATTTTTCTTTCTTTTTAAGATATATCAGTCTGAGTGTTGTTCATAACATTTATGTATACACAGAGTCAATACTGATTTATTTCTTTGTTATTTATTTGTTATTTGGATTCCAAGAAAAAAATGGAACTGACAAAAACCCTGATATATGCATGTCATATAATATGTAAACCACTAACAATCCACCAATTATAATACTAAACAAAGAAAAATATATTTATAGATAGAAACATACAAGCATACACAGAGGATAGTAATAAGAAGGGAAAGATTAACCACAGTATGTGAAAGTTTATATATTTTGCCATTCATTTTGGAAAATAGAAATAAATTGAAATTTTACATTTATATGATTTTCATGTTTTCACAGTTTTTTGGTTGAACCATAGGTAATCTACATACATTTCAAAATATATTATGGCCTCTTGTCCTGAAGGCATATTAGCACATGCATCAGCAGCTTGAAGTCCAGTTATCATGACAGATAGGTTTCACATGCAAATAGCATTCACTAGCATAGTATATGATGTCAAGATACTTTTTATGTTGTTGTAAGATTTACAATAGTCACCAGATCTGCTCTTCTTGGGTGAGATCTCTTTGTGCTTTCAAATGATATCAGTTTATAGTATGCAGCCAAATCGTCTGGCATGTAGTATTGTCTAACATCATCCATAATAATGCATTCTTGGGGCACTTCCTGGTGTAGACCATAAACCCAACACCACTTGTAAGCGTGGCTAATGGCTTGTATAATTATTAGGGCAAATTCACACAGTGATCCATCAATTTGAATGAGATGCATGACCCACAACAATCAGGGCTAAGGTAAGGCATCCCTGCATGTTGTCCATTGGTAGCGCAGGAGCAAATTCAGAGGTCAGGGCTGAACATGAAGTCCAAAGCTTGTCTCTCTGCAGCAGCCACATTTGGATGCCAGAGGTCCACACTCAAAATGACGCGGGGTCCAGTATCTGGAGGCCCTTTAGAAATAGACAGATACCGTTTTAGCTAAAACTGCAGCCATCTGTTATAAGATACTTCAGTAAAGAGATTTAAATATCACTGCCTGTTTTGTAAACAAATATTATGCATTGCATTTCATTTCTAATAATAAGAATTCAAATAAGAGCAAAAGAGTAAAATTAATGATATCAGCATTTATTTTCTACCGCATTTAATGTGCTAGCAATTGTCTTAACTGTAGTTACATTTTTTAAATGTAAAAGTTTCACTCACCCAGAAATACTATATATGATCACAAATTACAATAAAATTATTTTTTCACTGACCCTTGTGGGAGACGGTGTGAAGAAACGAGTCATCAACCAGAAGGCAGTGTCCCTCGGACCAACACTGAGGCTCTCCTCCCACCACCAGCTCACACAGGGGGGGAGTCTTCAGACCTACAAAAGCAAAGTACGTTTTTAAACTTTTGTTACAGAATATTATGTTTTCACCCAGCTAAGAAGGGCATGCAATCCAGTATTGTGTGTGTTTAAAAAACAGAGGATTATAGCCAGACAGATCTAGTACAAAATGGTTTAAGGGTAAGCTTTCACCCACAAAGTACTACTTTATGCCACAGTTTTTCATTTTTGGTGAAGTAGAAGAAATCTGACGCTGATATATTAGTTGCAGCAAAACAGGTACAAAGTATCCCATACTGTACTGAATTGAATACTTGATACTGAATTTACATTACTTTGAGTATTTCCTTCTGTGATTTTTTTTTGCAAAGTGCCTAGCACACAGCATCCCATTTCGGGTGTTACTGGCATATGAATCAAGCAGTCCGACAGCCAAGGCACTCACCACTGTAGCAGGTAATCACAGTGAAGGAATACTCCCCTCCTAACTGACTAAAAGAGGGGGAATGGAAATTTTGTGCATTAGATGAATGTGGGTTTAGAGGGTAAATCTGTGTATTTTAGATGTCAGAATAGAGTTTTGAATTTTTCTCCTTATAATGTGATCAATTTTAAGATCATAACATTGAGTTCCACGTAAGCTAGAGCAGTTACTGCCGAGTGTGTTGCAACAAATTCCAGTTTTATGTGTGAAATAAAAAGCATGAGTCAGTAGATTTTGACAAGAAGAGTTAGATGCAGATAAATGCAGATAAACCATGATGCGTGTAACTCTTTTACTCACCAAGATGACAACGGAGACGTGTATTGGTGGGTCCATATGAACTTCCCAATGTAGCTCCAGGCCCCAACAGCCAAAATCCAGCAGATCCCAGAGAGTTGCTGCTTATAAAAGTACGTAGGGAGAGAAGAGTCCGGTAGGTGCAGGGACAAGAGCGACAGTTTCCTGCCACGCAGACCCCTGCACTGTACAAAGGAAACACCGCCTGGCCCTGAAAGAGACAACGACCTTCTAGTAATATATGATTCAAATGAGATACATACATCAGAATGAATGAGGATCAATCAATTCCTCCACTTATTAATATCAGAGCTGATAGGTGGAGAAAAAATGAACAATTGTAATCATCAAACTAGATTTATCGTTTTGCCACACACTAGTTTCGGGTTACATCGCTGTTTATCCAGAATCACAAAAAATATTAACCATTTGTGTGAAATGTTGTCATATTTGCTATGTGAATTCTCGAGCTATGGCTAAAACAGGTTTTGGGCTGTAAAAGTGACCTTGACCTTTGACCTTTCACAACTAAAATCCAATCAGTTTGTCCTTGAGTCCAAGAGAACATTTATGCCAAATTTTCCCTTGAGGAGTTCCCGGAATATTGTGTTCACAAGGCCTAAGTCGTGTTTTGTGAGTTCACTGAGACCTTGACCTTTGACCTTTGACCACCAAAATGTATTCAAAATCATTTTATTTTTGAGTCCAAGTGAATATTTGTGCCGAATTCAAAGAAATTCCCTCACAATATTACTGAGATATCACGTTCAGAGTTCTGTGCTACTTTCTTTCAGCAGTTCTTTGCATAACTGATCATAACAATTTCATAGAAAGGATCAAAGTGTTTCTTGTGCTGCTCTTTTCTCTTATTGGCCCTGAAAGATTTTATTGTGTACCTTTGGTCCCAGACAGGTCCATCCAAGTTTTGAGTCAATGCCCCGCTGGTAAACAGCCTGGAATTCAGCCAAGATTACAGGGTAGTTGGCTTCCAAGACCTCAATGTCATGTCGATGAGCATCACGTGGGAAGAAAGGAACACTTGGGACATCTGGCAGGAAGAAGAGATGAGGCTTCTGTATAGCAGAGAGATCATTTAGTCTGACCTAAAGTGAGAACGAAAAAGTGAGAATGAGGAAAATCAATGATTGATTCTTGACAATGCTTCCTTCCACCGCTGTTTACCCTTGAACAAAAATATTTCAGAATGAGGTGTTAAGGATTCCTACTTTTACACAACATTATATGCATGCATAGCTAACATTATGCAGTTACGCATGCCATGAAAACTAATCTGGGATCAGAATAAAATTCAATGTAATACGTTATTGAACAACTCATATACAAGATTTACTGCCAATAGCAAGAAGCGGCTTATGGCCTGCTCGGAATAAACTTGTACCTGCTCACGGAGGCCCTTATGAATGCGGCCCATGCCCACCCAACTGTAGCGTTTGGCATATTCTTGCAGTGCTGCATAGAGTTTTTTGGCTTCTGCAGATGCCTGGGCTGGGAACAAGGCATGACTCAGCACAGGGGTGAGGTAACCCTGTCCCTGCTCCTCATCCTCCTCTGTTTCCATGGAAATAAAGGGACTAATTTGATCATTCCTTGACAGCTTGGATCGTGCATTACACTTTGTTCCAGCGCAGCTACCACCACGGGACTTCATGGACCGCCTTGAGCCTGACTTGAGCTTTCCGGCGTGTGCGTGGCCTGGGATAGGCAGATCGGAGCCCATCCGATAACAGTGCCACAGAAACAGGAGCAATAGAGTCCAGAGAAGGCCACTCAGTGAATGGACACCCAGCTCTACATATGGAGGCATGGGCAGTGTATTCATTGACCAGTGCATCCTTTAAATTTGTGAGACAAAATACTGAAATAGAAAGAGATTGAGAGATTATAGTAATGCATATGTATAATACAGCAAAGTACTACAAAGTAATCTCAGACAATTTTTTTTTTGTATTTTTTAATCTTTTTTTTACTTAACGAAAACTAGTTTTACATGTGACGCTAGAGTTTCTACACCTTGTACTATAAGCCTTGATGGTGATGTTTAATTAGTGGGCTCTTTTCTCAATTTATATAATAAAAACAACAGTAGTAAAAAGGTATTCCCTACAGTCCAAAAACATGGGCTTGTCAAGTCTTACAGATCATGTTATGGGGAGGAGAGGCTCTGTGCCAACAGGCACAGCCCTAAAGGGAACGACCTGGTTTCAAACAGCCAACTGAATCATTTACTCTCTTTACTTTAATCCCCCACAGGTTCACAAGGGGCCGAGGCCTATCCCAACATGCACTTGGAAGAAATTAGTGAAACAATCAGGACAGGTTACCAGTCCCTGACAGAGCCACTGACCCTTTGGTTTAGTTGCCTCTGAGACTGACCTCATGGTATTAATAGGCCCTAAGTCCTGGACCCATTGTTCCCCGAGCTCCCTAGCTCTGGATTTTCACAGTAGGCATGTATTCGGAATTTTTATTTGGAATTGACATTGTTTTCTTCCTTTTGATATAAATTCATTGTGTTTTCCTTAGCCACAGTGAGGTCTACAGAGTAGTGAGGCTAGGGTTGAACCATTTATGTACGGTTGGCTTTTGTTACTTATCTGCCCCTAGTTACCTATGAAACTTTCCAATAGTTTACTATGGTGTATCATTTCAGATATGAAGTTCCACATGTTGTATTTTGGCTATAAATAAATTGGATTTCTGTTACAAACTTTTTTTATGAATGGCAATAAAAAAAAAAATTGGAGATATCAGAGCAGGCCAATTTCTGTCCTCTGAGTATTTGGTCTGGAAAATAGATTTACACCCAGTGTGTGTGTGTGTGTGTGTGTGTGTGCGTGCGTGCGTGCGTGTGTGCGTGTGCGTGTGTGTGTGTGTGTGTGTGTGCGTGCGTGTGTGTGTCTGTGTGTCTGTGTGTGTGTGTGTGTGTGTGTGTGTGTGTGTGTGTGGGAGATATAAAGACAGTCAGACAGCCAGAGTAAGACATTTTTTTGTATTGTTTCCCAGAAGCAGAAAACATGAGTGCGTGCACGTCTGGGTAGGCGCGTGTGTGCATGTTTGCAGATGGGAGGGCTCTTCCCTAATAGGCTTATTCCAACGAATTCGTTAGTTGCATCAATTACATGCCAAGTGATGATCCTGCCCACTGGAAACACCTATAGGCTATAGCATGGCTAAGCATCATCAAGGTGTTCCATAAATTGTGGACATGGGTCGTTTTGCTTGCAGTCGCTTCAGCATTCATTTTGATTTTGTTCAGCATCAGCCCCCACAGTTCAGCTGCTTCGTGTTTAATGTCCGCATTTCATGTTCGCGCAAACATCCACCCGTAACGGGAAACCACGGCACGAAAATATTCGCCATGCATACCATATGGCACACGCAGGCCTTTAAAGGAGGAAACATACACCATTTACCCGCATGCGTGCCGCATCTCACATCTCTGTCTGATTACCTTGATATACCGTGCAGCGCTGTGTCGGACACACTTCAGCACCGTGCTGGTGGACAGCTCCTCTAGCACCCACAGACAAAATGTGGCTTTTTGCCGCGCGCCGCTGCAGTTACCGCGTGCGGCCGCTAGAGCGCACCTGAATTTTCAACACAAATGCCCTCACATCATAGCCGAATGCGTCAACCACACGGTAACCAGCTTGGGGCATCTCACCAGTACAAACCCCGCCGTGTTCTCGGCTCCTAAAGCAACAGGATACAGTCCAAGACAAAGAGCACAGGACGCAGCCCGGAGGATAAAGGTAAGAGGCAGCCGCCTTTCTGCGTTGCTGACATGGATGTTGGACTCACAGTAGTGATGACTGATGCCAAAAATCGTCCTCCGCACAAAGAGGGCCGGGGGAGGTGCGAGTGATGCTGCCTCGTATAGCCCCATCATTTTGTCACACACCAGGCTGGTATTTTAACCGAGGAAACGCCTCGAATAACAGCTTAGGTGCCTTTTGACACATTACCATTAACAGATTAATAATAGAATAAGGTTTAGAGTCTACCTGCGGTCAGGGTAGGCTCCTTTGCTGAATTTTGGAATAGCGCATTTTCGGCATGTTGTTGCAGGTTTGGGTGAGAAAATGCAGGGGAAAATCCTGAATATTTAACCTTATACCGATCGCGATGTGTATCTGTTTCTTTTTCCAAGACCTGTAAAAATAACTTTCATTAAATTTTTATACATGCCTCTGTGTTGTATAAACTGAATGGGTTTTTTTTCCAGATTGATGGAGCTGGGCTTTTACAGTATCACATCGCAATGATCCCCTAATACGAGTCATTGTGGCCTGTGTGATGTAAACATATGATCAGTATCTGGATTGCGAGAGAATAATTAATAGTATGACTAACAGTTTACAATGCATCACCACGCCAGTTAGCATGTGTTATTTCTGTACCTCCTGCAGCAATTATAAGATATTAACATACGTAACTTACAATACAAGATACAGTAATTGTTGTATTTACAGTTATGCATAATAGTTTGCTAATTAATCTGCTCACTTTAACCCTCTCAGGTCCTTGAGTTCCATCCAAAACCATGGGGTTCACACGCTTTGCTGTGATGCTGTATGTCACCATGATCCACCTAGTTTCAGGTAACTGTGTGTGTGTGTGTGTGTGTGTGTGTGTGTGTGTGTGTGTGTGTGTGTGTGTGTGTGTGTGTGTGCACTAATGCAGACTTTGTTAATCTCAAACCTGGGGAAAAATAGGTCTATGTATTTTCTCTGCAGCTTACTTGTCATGTCCTCCTAAAATTTTCTTTCATTTTGTTTTTACAAGTAACAAAAACAATGATTCGTCCTGACAATTTCAGGTATTCGCTTTATGAATCCTGAGCCTGATACACCACCAACATCAACTCCAGACTCTTACCCACTGGGTGACCTGATCCATGCTGCCCTGCAGAGTAAGGAATACTTAGGACGGGCTTCTGCAGGCACAGGTACACTAAGGCAGGCTTTTATGGCCCAGGTAATACAGCTACAGTGTGATATGTGTGGTAGTTCATTGAACTGAATTTTTGGCCTCTGCAGGTACTACCACCAACCCGACACAGGCTGTGCCTGGGCTTGGGCAGACCGAGTCAGCAGCGACAGTCATATCACCAGGGCTGCTCACCACAGCTTTAAGCTCATCTTCTGCTGCCAGCCAGACAGGATCAAGGAATACCATGTCTTTGCTGCCCATAGAGGAGGAGACAACCACCACTCTGATCACCACTACCACCATAACCACAATGCACATGCCAGGTACTTGCATATCAACATCTTAGTTTTCCCTTAGTTGTGTTTGATTATGATTCTATAAACTGTTGAGAAAAAATGCTGAGCAAATATTTAAGTATCTCACCTGTGGCTTTGGTGCAGCTCAGATTTTGCAGGCGGTGACAGTGCCAACAAATTCTCACTGAATCACATTGGTTCCCTATCACAACCTCAGTAATTTCTCTTTTGTGCCTCTCCCTGAAGAGTAACAAGACAGACAAGGTAACATGAAACAGTCATAAAATATTAATGGTGAAACATCAGCTTGTTACTGTACAATGTGCATTACTACATACAACCTGTATGTAAAGAAAAAATATGCACATTCAGGCAACAATATATTTCTCTGTTAGGCTATATAACCTCTAATATAACCTATAAGAATTAAATGACTTAATGCAATTTTTTTAGCTAGCTATGGAGTCAACATTGCCACCTGCTAAGAATGTGAAGTGACATTTTGTAACATATTCATTATCTGGTATAGATTTGTTTGGTTGTTTAGCTCACTGCTAACACTGGGACAGTTTTAGCTGTTTGGTAACAATATCTAAAGTACAGACATGATTATTGATTCCTCTGGTCTCATTTCTGCAAGAATTACATGCATCTTGTACTTTTGCATTTCAGGACACATACTTTAAACTTTTGGAGGCACAAATTTTAAATTCTAGAGATTAATTCTAGGGAGCCTCAAAGGAATGAATGTATACACTGATGATGAAGATGATGATGATGATGATGATGATGATGATGATGATGATGATGATGATAGAAATCATTATCCCTTATTTATCACCTTCAATAAAATCTATATCAGTCAAAAAGGACAAGATTTATGGCAATAAAAAGAAGCAGGTGACTTCTAAAAAGGTTCTTAGACTTTGAAACCAGTGAGATGGAACATAATACAAAAGGGGCTTAGGTTAATATCTGGAAGAATTTTGTAGATGATGTATATCTACTGTCATGTGACACATTCACTGTTATTGTTCTCTTGAATGACATTGTCACATGAAAAGTTCTGTATCCAGAATAGTCATGACAATCAAAAATCTAAATATACTCTTTGTCCTTTAGTTATTATTGCAACAGATAAATAAAAGATAATCAGTGAACATGAAAACAACTTATTAACTGCATAAAGAGCAACAAGTGGAGCCTCTAAGTACTAATATCACTAGTGTTATTGTCCTAATATTGTAAGAAGATAAGTATAATTTGACAAATCAGTGTGAGTCAGTCAACAATGCCATCATGACCAGAATACTAATAGGGGGTGGTGAAGAGCACAATAGCATCCTGTATGACTGATTGTCAGAAATGCACTTAAGTGAGGCAACATTAAAGGATTTCCTTTCTCACTGAAGCTCTCACTGAAGGTGGATGAGAGATGTACAGCGACAGCTACAAATCAGAATTAAGGAAATGTGATTGAGCGAGGGGGTGTGGGGGGTGGGCCAGGTGGACCTTAAAGACGAGGAACGTGATGAAACTATTTGCTCTGTCCAAAAGCTAACAATGTCTGCCTCCCAGCACGTCTCAAACTTACAAATTAGCATGTAAAATTTCATTTGTTCATGCCATACAAAAACCAAGCTTTAAAAATAACACATTGCTGTTTTAGGGGAGTTATGTGCCAAGAAAATGTGTGCAAAGAAATAGTCCCTTCCACTTCAGTTTTTCTACAGAGTATTACATTAACAACATCTAGTCTGTTATTAGTGAGCTTTTACGGAAGCCCAAAATTTCTGTAATTAAAAAATTTTAATCTTGAGATCACAAGTTAATTATTTCGTTATCTTGAGATAGCAAAGCTCATTTTCTCGTGATAACTGGTTAATTTATCTCATTATCTCAAGAAAACAAGCCATGTTATCTTAAGCTAATGAGGTAATCAACCCAATATTGCGAGAAAACAGAGGGTCTTTTCCTCTTAGTTATAATGTTCATCAGAGATCAGGAATGCCATGCTAGCATGCATAGATGGTGTCTTGACAACTGTTACTGATTTAAGCTGAAGATGTTGGGCTAGTGTTTGCCCATTGCCTGCATAGGAGGCATTTGGGAAAAATCTGTAAATTGGAGGGTCTACAAATAGTCTGCATTTGAGGCGTTTAGGGGACATAGCATCTGCCAATAGTTTTAGTTTTCTTCGATGGGCTTCAAATGGCTTCTTTGTCACTATTACACAACAGTAATGTTGTATGGAGTATGGAGACAGCAGGTAGGGCCATTCTAAGGCAGGTGTGGTCCAATCAACTCATTTAAAGCAAATGTATCAAAATGGCCAATAAACCAGTTTCTATTTTTCCGTACAGAAAAGTTCTTACACCCCCTTTATTGCCATTCAAGCACCAACACAAACTACAGGAAAGGAAGTGATAGTACAGTTTTCATAAAACTAAAAAGTTCAGAGCAGGACAACATGAATTTCATATCCACACAGTGACTTTATGTACATGTTTGTACACATATGGTAGACTTACCATAAATGTCCTTACTTTTCTCTCGGAGATGAGATACTCCTGGAGCTCAGTAATATCATTTTTGATTATTTGCACAGTAAGGGGTGTGTCACTGGCTATCCAGCTATTTTGGTGTCAAGGATCACCATGATTTGCATCTTTCACCACTGACCTGCTTGTAAGAGTTCAACAGCAAAGGACGATCTTGTGTTTTGTGCTTTTTTTTGTCCTTTACTGTAGACCAAAGTCCAAAGTCATAAGAAAATCCTCTAATGTATATATCTTATTATCTGTTTTATACATTCCTCAACCAGTAAATGTATTTATATGAGATGCAGTCCAGTGCATTTGATTATAGCAGGAATGGCAGGCGAGCAGCATCTGACCTATGTGGTTATAATTCTCGTCTTTAGCCACCAGCCACAGTTGCTTGAATGGATGAAGGATGAACGTTCCCTTTCAGTTGACTAAATCACTACAGCATTGCCCTACATCTGACAGTAGTAAGAGATGTATGTGTGGCCCGTCTGCACCCTTTGATTTAAAACAAGCTTCCCGTGTAATCATTTTATTCTAGCACGAGCACACATGCCTTAATTAATGCAGAACGTTTAATAAATCGTGAGCACCCAGCACCAGGTTTGTCAGATAACCAGACACACCTGTGGGCTCCTGCCTCCTTTAAAATCTTCGCTGATAATTGGGAATTATTCTTAACATCTCAGTATATGAGGTGTAGAGCAGCGTGAGTGTAGGAGGCATCTAGACGCTCACTGAAGACATAGTTCACACAGTTCGATAGAAGATCTTAAGACACTGTGACTTCTCTGTCATCTTCACACCACTAAATGTGTTCAGCTGCACCTGATTGCACTAATCGTCATCCAAAAAATACCAGATGCATTCCCATCTCCATGCAAACTCTCCGCACAGGCATTGTGACCAGTCTTTGCATGGTGTACCTTGACTCATAGAACTCCTTCATCGGACTGTGAAAGTATCAGTTGGGAAAAAAAGAAATCTGTCATCTGTCATCACTCAGAAACTGCCAAGAAGCCTTTGAACAAAGTCCTTTAACTAAATCAATGTGAGTCGTGTTGCTATAAAAAAAAGACCTACAGTTTGAAGTGAATTTAAAAAGATTAGACGTATCTCTCGACACAGTTTCAGTTTGTCTTCTCCTGCCTTTCCCTCTCTTCACAGTACAGTGCAATGCGACTTTGTTAGCAATGGAGGATGTCGTCGAGTCGCCAGATCCTTCATCATCATCATCTTTTTCTCCTCTGGAATGCACCTACAGCATTACTGTGTATGCAGGTTATGGTGTGGAAATTCAGGTAATGTGCAATATCCTCCGGTGAATCTATAAACATATTTAATATTGCCTTTGAACTGATTGTTTAGGTTTCTGCACTTTGATAATTACTGACAGGAATATAGACACAAAACAAATGATCAAATTAGACGCATTAAATTAAGTTTCACACAGCACACAATCTTTATTCGTTTCTTAAAGCTGCAATATTTGCATAGAAAAACTGAAACACAGTTTGTCATGTTAGATAAGGCTGTACATCAGTGATGCTGAAATGTCTGGCTAGTTGTCGAAGGCAGCCCCCTGAACAGGTTGCATGTCATTATTTCCTCCTTTGCCCTCTAGGTGAGAAAAGTGAATCTGTCTAAGGAAGAATCTCTGATGATCATGGGGTATGGAGGTACGGGACCAGAGCTGTTAGCCAACGAGACCCTGATGAGAGAGGGTCAGGTGATTCGCAGCACAACCAATCAGGTGTACATTCACTATCGCAGTCTCCGACAGACCAACCACGGCATGTTCAGCCTCCACTATCAAGGTAAAAGCAGCAGGCCTCTGGAATGACTTTATACAGGTTTTCTTTCTAACCAAAGACTGCACCAGATTTACTTCATCTTTTTTTATTATTCATTTATTTATTATCTTTAATTGTTTGTTAACAGTAAAGTAATTTTACTGAATTATGTTTCCCCTTAGCATAGAAGCATGGTAGATGTTTCTCTCACTTGAATTTTGAAAGTTTCTGAACAGAGACGTTGCGCTTTGTGTTTTAATTGAGGATGATTTTTAGACGTCACATTCTTCTCTGTATTCTCTGGGTCCTCCTTCGTTCAGCTTAGCAAAACAATGAGTTTTACACTGTGGATTCAATTCAATAAGGAGAATCAGATAAGTGATGAATAACATTTATCAGTAAGCTACAGAGAAAGATCTGGGCTTGGGCGACTCACCTGGGACAATCTGTCGACCATGGTGGAGATGGGAGAGGCGGAAGGAAAGCCAAAATGACAGCATCACAAAGATCTAAATATTTAAAGATCAACATCCGACTGATCAGTTCAGAGAAATAGGAAGGAGAGTTGATAGTGACACATGAAAATTGTGACTGTGAGTTTTGACAGCGACAGAGAGAATGATGCACAAAGCAGTAATTCACCAGTAGCAGAAAAACAATGGAAATACGAGAGAAAAGATCCTTTTTCAATTTTTATTGCAGCTGTTAATCTTCCATTTTACAAAATAAATCCGATTTCCTTCCTCTCTCGTCAACATCAACAGCCTTTCTCCTGTCCTGCCCATTCCCTCTGTCTCCTGAGGGCGGTGGAGTGACAGTGACAGACATCCATCCCAGAGGTCAAGCACACTTCCACTGTGACCCGGGTTTCCAGGTCCGAGGCCATGAGGTGGCTACATGTGTCAACACGACACAGCCACACTGGAGCACTCCTGAACCTCAATGTGTCGGTCAGTAAACTGACTCAGGTTTGAATGAAACGTCACAATTTTGGATTTTGTAGAATAATATGTGGGATGTCTTTTTTTTTTTTTATCTTTTCTTAGCTGTTTCTTGCGGAGGGTGGATTCGTAACGCAACAGTGGGCCGGATACTGTCTCCACCCCCGCCATCTGTCAGCAACCACAGTAATGGAAATAACCTGAGCTGCCACTGGTTAATAGAAGCCAAAGAAGGACACAGGCTCCACCTACACTTTGAGAGGATTGCACTCGATGAAGATGATGATAAGTAAGTTTGTGTTTCCATTAGTTTGTGTTTCACAGAATCTGTTTTCTGACTGGGGTTTCACCCATTAAATAAAAAAAAAAAACCTCATAGAATGGACATATCAAATCAGAATTACTGCAAGTGTCTTTTTGTTGTAGCAAATTAAAGTTTATATCTTTAGTTTTTGCATCTTTCCACAAACTTTTATTTCCTCCCTTCACTTAATGTTCTTATGTTCAGCATATTAATCCATAAAACTGCCCGAACCCTCCACACTTGGCTAGATAGACTCTCACTCATTTTTTATTTCTTACACCCACTTGCCCACCATCCTCTTTTAATGATTGGCACACATTATAAGTCATTTTCTATTATCGCAAATTATGCAACTGTTTATCTGAAAATGGAAAATAGACCCTGGCGGTTCATTTCTAACTTAACCAAAACTTTGAATTCATATTCTTGACTTCACAAATGTACAAGAAAATAGATCCAGTATCTTAGAACAAAGCAAAATTGTTTTATTCTACATGTAACACCAGATTTGTGGATGTTGATATACCTTCAACCTGCTGTCGATACACATTCATGCATTTCTCATTGAGACACTGATCATAGCACCTCCCTCTTGTCTCGAACTTATCAGCAGGTGTCTTTGTGGTTTGTTTCTCTCAGGTTAATTGTGCGCAGTGGAAACAGTTCCCTCTCTCCACCGCTCTTCGACTCAGACTTGGATGATGTCCCAGAACGTGGGTTGCTCAGTGAGAGCTCCACACTGTACCTGGAGCTCACAGCCGATTCTTCCTCCATCCCTCTGCTTCTGGCACTGCGATACGAGGGTGAGCACAGAGACTTCACATACCCAGCATGTGTACTTTTGGTCTTTTCCACATTGAGCAAAACACAAAGGCAATAGCAGAGCTATACACCCGTCTAACCTCATTATTGTATCATAATCAAAACCTGAGATGGCATTTTGCTCGAAAACAACACGGATATTATTCATTATAGAATTACCAGAAGCCACCAGCCTCTGAGGAGAGTTAGAGATAATTTAGTTAGATAAGTAGGATAATTGATAAGATATTGCATCTTTAGTGGGAATGCAGTTCAATAGACTAAAGCCCTCTAGAAAACCAAGTCCTTCTTCCCATTAGTGTGTTGTTGTGTTTAAGATGGCCATAATGAACCACTTAAGTGCTTACAGTCTGCCCACACTGGGGTGGGATTTATTTTAGGCTTTGGACATGCTCACTGCTTAAGCTTTTAGCACCTTACACCTTGGCTTTTTCTAGGCAAGAGAGTTTTAAGATTTCTGGGTCATGCCAAATGAAAAGCTGCACTGCTCCCTCCTCAATTAAATGGGTATGGTCACTTGATTTTGTCAGGCAGGAGAACAACTATTAGAATACAAAAACTGGAGATGGTCTTGCTATGGGATCACACCAGCCGGAACGCCTGTCAACATGTTGACGTGCCGACCCATCAGTACTCAGTAGTCACTGCTACATTAATACATGAATTCTCAGTTCTCATATTCAAACGTGACCTTCATTGTGATCTCAACTACAAACCTGTAAAGTTTTGTGACTCCATCTTGCTCAGTTGTGATGCTATCACAGTGACAAAATGTGTTCACAGACCTCCTCTGTGGTAGTTCCTACTACAGTAGGTGTCTCATGGATCACATGTTGCCATGATGACACACACACACACACACACACACACACACACTGCAGCATATGCAGGTACACACTATGCCTAATTTCTTTTCCCTAAGTCTTTTTTCTTTCTTTTTTTTTAGCATTCGATGATGAACACTGCTGGGAGCCCTACATGCCCCATGGAAATTTCAGTAGCAGCGACATAACATATCAGCTGGGCACCACTGTCACCTTCACATGCTCTCCAGGTTTCGTCATGGAACAAGGCTCGGGGACGATTGAGTGTGTCGACCCCAGCAATCCCCACTGGAATGACAGCGAACCTGTGTGCAGAGGTAAGTTTCAAGACTGAGCTTTGGTTGTATTTTTTTTTTTTTATTTAAGTCAATCCAGTAATATGTCGACCCATATGCCAGCCGTTTATGAAATTTAATAGTTTTTTTTATTTTTTCTAGTCAGACTACGCATTCCTGCTGTTTCTTTGGGCTTCATTTTCTTGATTTTTTTAAGTATATTTTTTGGGGCTTTTTATGCCTTTATTTGATAGTATAGTGGAGAGAGACAGGAAACAGGGAGGCAGAGAGGGGGAATGACATACAGCGAAAGGCCGTCCGATGCGGGATTCGAACCGGGGCCAACTGCAGCGAGGACTGTAGCCTCTACACATGGGGCGCCTGCTTAGACCACTACGCTACACGACTCCCCTTCATTTTCTTGATTTTACTTCAGTCTCCTACTAATCCATATTTCCAAAACAAGTGGAGTGGACAAAAGTCATTTGCTTCATTAATATTCAAATTGAATTGCGTTGAGTTGGGTGGCTGAAGCATCAAAACACTCTAGCATGGAGACTACAGCCATGCTGTCTGTGTCATCTGCTGATCTGCTGGCATGCTGTGAAAACTGAGAGTAGTGGTGAGACTGTGGCTGATATAAATTTGGCAGACACTCTGCACTGGGTCAGGGACTGGCTGAAAACACAGGTGTTATAGTTTTGCTCAGCATTAAAATGACAGAAAGATATTCTGAAAGCCATATGCTGTGTGGTATTTTTGCTTGCAGAAAAATACGAGTGGCTCATACACAGTGATGTATAGGGAGGTGGATGTCATTAACTTGAAATATCTGCATGGAGAGGAGATCCAAGGCTCAACAAGGTCTATATGGAGGAGGGCTTTGTCTCTCGGAGAGGAAACTGTTTAACTGCTTACAGACTAAGGAATCAAAAGCTTGAATCTGTGATTGGTAATATTTTATATATCATACATAAGCCAGTGTTTAATCCTGGTGGTCTCATCCTCCTCAAATCATCCTCTCACTGAAATATATTTGATAAATGTTATGGTTGAAATGTTCCCATAGTAGAGCGTGTAGGATGTAGCTGTCCTCATGCTCTTTTCCATCACATTTTTCTGTGAACAATCCTGGATTCACTCCACAAACAAGGCTGATAACGTGTCTGTGTGGCTTCACAGTTTCATGCCTCCGTTTTAATAGGAGGCAAGTAGCGAGTCCTGGCACCAGCGGTATCCTCGAAACACGATCGAGATAAATGTGTTCTCACCGGCAAAACTGTGGCTTTGCATTCAAACAGAAGCGCTGCGTTTGGCTCCCATCACTGCAGTTTGCACCCGGAGCTGTCGTCTCCCTAGTGACACGCTTCTCCTAGCTGTTTGTATTGTATATGTGGTCGGGTCACAGGTTGAGGCGTGTTTGTTGTCAAGTAATGAGGTAAAAGTGTTAAAGTGATCGTTTGTCACATTCATTAATTAATCTGCCAAGAGGCTACAAATAAGTGAACTGCTGTTTCTAATAAGGCCAAGGAGGAGTGTCTCTCTGTCCAGTAATAATCAGTTTCTTCTCCAGTTTTTTTTTTTTCTTTTTCCAATTTCTGATCATTATTCCCTGTGTCTCCCAATCCACGCCCTTTAAGCTCTGTGTGGCGGGGAGTTGACCGAGCCCATGGGTACCATCCTCTCTCCTGATTGGCCGCAGAGCTACTCCAAGGGGCTAGACTGTGTATGGCAGATCCATGGTAATGAGGAGAAACGCATTGAACTGGATGTCCAGATGTGAGTATGGCCATTTTAAGTTATTGGCAACTAAATAACATCAACAACATGTCTTTTTTTGTGGATGTGTGTCAGCAAATGGAAGAACTGCATGTTGTCTTACTCATGTCATAAAGAAATGAGCAACAACACACCTCTACAGGTACAGTAACATAATCCCTTTACATCAAAGATGTTGCGTCTCATTTTCTAATTTGCTGAGATCAAATCTCACTGAGCCCAGGTGCTGTACCTGTAGGAGGATGGTTATATATACATATTATGTATATAATTATTAT
Source organism: Seriola lalandi dorsalis (assembly GCF_002814215.2). Classification (NCBI taxonomy): domain Eukaryota; kingdom Metazoa; phylum Chordata; class Actinopteri; order Carangiformes; family Carangidae; genus Seriola; species Seriola lalandi. Next base: position 69,151 of record NW_019525525.1, on the reverse strand, counting down.
TATTATATATTATACATACATGTATGACCTTCATACCAACACATCCAGTGATGCAACCTTGTGCCTTTCAGTGTTTTGTTTTTTCAGGCTACATCTAGTTTGACAATATTAACTGATTTGTATCATTAGGGCTATACTGTATGTTTCAAGACTACGTTTTGGATTATTTGTCATGGCATCAGAAGTCCGAAAAGAAATCGCTAAAAGATTCGCTGGTTGTTGTTTAATGTGTAGAAGTATCTCATCATACTGCCAAATGATGACATATTGCACATGAAACTGAAGTGAAGAAAAGAAAAGATGGTAGAAATACTTCTGATGACACTGAAACACTGAAATGTTGTTCAGTGAAAGTGTTTAAAATATCATTTTCTCTTTAGGGAAATAGGGTCACCGCTTATTTGATTTCAACTTCATCTTGTGTATCTTTACCACAGATACGCAATTTACAATGAACATCTCAATGCAAGTTTACATTGTGAGAGATGCGTATTTACAGATATGTACATATGTTACACTGAACATATTTCTTAAACATGTAAATTATATCACATTGCCTTAAAATTAAAAAAGAAAATGAGAGAATAAGAAAGATACTATCATGTTGCAGCTTTATATAATCTTCTGCCTCTCTTGCCTTTCCTCTGAGTCCTGTGCACTGACAAATAAAAAGCATTAGGTGGGTGGACTGCTCATCTCAAAAAACAGAATCCCTCGGAAGTGTAACCTCATTTCTCTGCTTTTCCTTTTTTTTCCTATTCTTGTCTTTCCATATTAAAGCTTAAATATCCGCCACACTGATGTGTTGACCGTTTTTGATGGACGTGATCTCATGTCTCATGTGATCGGGCAATACCTGGGGTCCAGAGAGCGTTTCCAGGTTGTGTCAGGGTCAGAGGTCACCATTCAGTTTCAGAGTGATCCAGATGATTCCAGTTTTATCCTAAGTCAGGGATTCCTCATTCATTATCGTGGTAAGTATACTCAATTAACTCATTTTATGGCTCAGTGGCACAGTAGGCCTGTGTAAAAATCTGTGTCAACTCAAAAGGACAAATGAGGTCTGCCACTATTGAAGACAAGATCATGAAAAACCTTCTTTGACTTCCTTTCTTTCTCTCCGTGTTGTGCAGAGGTTGAGCCAAATGACACCTGCCCTACCCTCTCTCAAATTGAGTTCGGCTGGATCAGCTCGTCCCACTCCTCCCCTGTTAGAGGCAGCGTGCTGACCTATCAGTGCCAACCAGGATATGACATCAGCGGCTCTGACATCATCACCTGCCAGTGGGACCTGTCCTGGAGCAGCAGTCCACCTACTTGTGTCAAAGGTGAGACCAGCAGCTGATCTGTGTGTGGTAGATATGGTGCCAGCAGCTGGTTAGCTTAGCTTAGCATAAACACTGTAAACAGGGGGAAACAGCTAGCGTGGCTCTGTCTAAAGGTAACAAAATCCTCCTATGATAACCGGCTTCTCGCTCAAACTACATATTTACCATACAGACATGAGAGCAGTATCAATCTCTTCATCTAACAGCAAGAAAGCAAATAAGCATTTCCCAAATGTCAAACTTTTCCTTTGATAAAAACCCACTTACAGGATCAATTTTGATGCTGTCATGTGTGTCCTACTTTGTCCCCCACAGTCCAGCAGTGTCCTGATCCAGGAGAGGTGGTAAACGGAGCACGCTCTGTGCGCCCTGAAGCAGGTTTTGCAGTTGGGACAGTCGTCCGTTTCTCTTGTAACCAGGGTTACCAACTGGAAGGTCCCAGCCAAATCTCCTGCCATGGACGGGACACTGGCACCCCGAAATGGAGTGACCGCAGCCCAAAGTGTGTCTGTAAGTAGCTTTTCTGTCTGTTTATGATGCTTATCGCAGCACGTTTAGACATTAACTGCAAATACGCGACTGTCCTCCGTGTGTTTTTCTCTTCTCTGACCAGTAAAATATGACCCATGTCCAAACCCCGGAGTCCCTGACAATGGTTACCAAACCTTGTACAAGCACAGCTACCAGGCAGGAGAGACTCTGCGTTTCTTCTGTTACGAAGGCTATGAACTTATTGGTGAGGTCATTATCAGCTGTGTTCCCGGCCATCCCTCTCAGTGGAACAGCCCACCGCCCTTTTGCAAAGGTAACAGTTACGTTGTCAGAACATGTTTTGTATGCTGCCCTAGACCTACAGGTCCGGGTTTGAATTAAATGAGGTTAACTTTTTGAGATTAGCTGCCTTTAAAAAATGTTTTATTTCCGTGTTTCTTGGTTATCAAAGTATTGTAGTCTTCTCTGCCATCATTTTAGTAATACAAGATAGATCAACATAAAAATATGGTGAGATCCTGACGATGCATTCAAGACTTCCAGGTGTGATTTATAATCATTTATTTGATTTCTCTCTCTCCTACCTTCATTTCACACAGTGGCATATGAGGAGCTCTTGGATGATCACAAAATAGAAGGTGATTGTTTTTCTCGTCTCCTGTCTGTGATGTGTATAACGGTGTATAAGGGTTGTTTTTAACACATAGCACTAAAAAGCCATTACATCAAGGATTTGAATTCCTGACTTTGGCACCATCTAGTGGTGATATTAAGAACAACACCGTGATTGAATATTTCTGTTATTTTTGTACACTGGAATACTTATTATTATCAGTGCAATAATAGCACCAGGCAATTTAAATTCAGGAAATAGAATATTAAAACCTAGTGTTTCTCCAGATTTAGCACTTCATCATTTTAGATTCATAACCAAATCAAGTCCATTGTGAACAGACAAAATTATGTTTGGTAGCAAAGGTAGGGTATCTTTTCCTGATTATTGTTTGATTATTCCACAGTGTCCCAGTCATTCGAGCCGTCCCATCAGATCCTGAGTGAGAACATTGCTTTGGCAATAATTCTGCCAATAATCCTGGTCATTCTCCTGATTGGAGGAATTTACATGTACTATACAAAGTAAGTCCCCTGGTTAAACAAAGTGACATTTAACTCTTGATGAGTTCACACCAAAATTTTCACTCATCCATATCTGTGGTATAGCAACACAGCTTAGCCTTTATTCCTTTTTCCATAGCCTTTATTCACAAGGTTACATGTCATTTTATTTTCTCGTCCACAGCATATGCAGACTAGAATGGAAGCCGCTCTTCTGGAAGTCTCTTTCTCACACACACTCCTACAGTCCCATTACAGTCGAGTCTGATTTCAACAACCCTCTGTATGAGGCAGGGGTAAGTAAAAGACTGATTCTTTAAACATTTGTTACTTCTACTTTATTTGTTTTAATTGAGACATTAGACTATTTTATACTTTTTTTTTTTGTACAGACAATTTAACCATTTCGAACATTAAAATTTTGTCTTTTCCTTAGAAACATTTTGTCATATCAGAGTCTGAACTGATATTTTATTGACTGATTTCTTACTTTGACCACAGGATACACGGGAGTATGAAGTATCCATTTAAAGGAGAAAATGACTCGGTGAGAATTAAAAACCACACAAAGATTAAATTCTTTTGGAAGAAAAATTCCTTACTAGATTATAAGGCCTCGCTCCCCTTTATCATTAATTTTTTAATTATCTTTCTGTTTTACCATCACAGTATCTCTGGTTTATCCATTTTGGAAGTGCTTTACTTTGATTTGTTGCACTGATGTGGTGGTTTGCCAAACGTGGGTCCTACTTCATGATCCAACTTTCTGTATCATTAGGACTGGTGCCTTATGAAGGGTAAGAAATTGACAACAAAGAAAAAAAATAACAGTGTGGGAAGAATAAGAACAAGAGATGGGGAAAGGGTGGAGGGAAAATTATTTATTTATTTATCTATTTAGTTATTTAGTTAATCATTATTAGGCCAAAACATTAGAGAACTTGACAATACTTTATTTGTAACAATCAGAAGTTACAGTCATGGGCATACAATTCAAGCTGAATGTTTTTCTTTTGTTTTTTGGCTCATGTTACATTTTACAAAGTGTTACAGCAAAGGGGAAGAATACCTTTATTTTTATCATGAGAAAAGTTTGACATCAGCACTCATTTTCTCTTCCTCACTTTGTCTTTCTCTCTCTGTGTAACACACACACACAAATTGAATGTAAATATCTGACTTAATATTGATTGAGGTTGATATATATACTTAATTATATATATGTATACATATATATATATGAGCCTCATATATACACTTATACATGGTGGTGGGAGGTTATATATTTTCATTATATATATAATGAAAATTCAGTGCCAAAATATAATGTTAAATAATTTAATGTCCCTAAGTGTTTCATCTGTTGTTGCAATAGTGTTTACAAAGGCAGTGTTTATTTTTATTCTTTGCTGTTTCTGGAGTGCATCGTCACCCAGTGTCACATGACATATAAGAAAAGGTGAGGACATGAATGTCATTATGCTTAGAGCATGCACTGATTGTATATTATATTGCTTCTGCTCAATCTTGCCATTATCATTATAGTTATTGACAGTTATCATTGTTATCAGATTTGATGTTGTATGCACTATGTTGATGACAAATTGCAAACTTGGCTGCTTGCTGTGATGCATTATGTATTTATTTACAAATGATTGTTTGAACGGTGAATGTAGTCTCATTCACTGTGCCAAATGAAGGATCTTGGAGACTGTTGCTTTGTAGACTTAATTCTTCTCTTATCATCAGTAGCATTTCTTTGCTTCATATATGAATACACTCTTTTGAAGGCAGTAAATTATTTGCTGAACTGGAAATAAAGTCTGTTGAATGGTGTAGAACTTGTGAGACTGGAAAGAGCTTTTATTTCTTCAATAACAAGGTTATATCTATATTCATGCACACGAAATATACACATATAACTCATCCAATGGAAAGAATATCACAATCGGGGAGTAATGCTTATTGGTAATTTTGAACTTGTTGTTTTCTTCATGGCTAACAGGGGAGGGGAACAGGAAATACAAAATACATAGTGGGGGCACAATATGCATTTTACAGTATTTTACAAAAAAAGTGAATGTTTCTATGCATAGAAGTGGATGTTTCTATGCGTCATGAGTCTTAGTAATGATAATTTCTCTTCGTTCGTTTTTGATTGTTTTAGTTAGGTTTCTTTGTTTTGATAGTATTCACCGTGTTAGCATGCTATCAACAGAGTATAGGTTACTTACATTACTTTGAAAACATTAACCGGAAGTGTAAACATGCTCTCATGTCTCCATTGACGCTGTCTTGACTATTTTGATATTGCAGTTACTTGCCTTGGCCACTAGAGGGCAATAAACACACGATTCGAAAGGCACTCGGCCGCAGTCAGCACAACAGTCGTCTCCCTTGAAAACTAGTATGAACGTTGCTTGTCTCCACATCAGCAAACGGTTGTTAAAATGTTGCCGTTGTTATTCGCAAAAACCACACTATGAGTTGTAAATATCAAAATTAAAAAACGATTCTACTGATATTCCTGTTCGTTAGCCACAATTTTAATTTTAGTGTTGCAGTTCCTTATGTGGAACACTGGAGGGAAGTGAACACCCTGAATTCACAGATTGTAAACATGTCATTTTATCAGCTACTGTCAAGTCAGAAATAATACCATCATCACACTTCCGGTATTACAATTCATAATAAAGCAACAAAACAGGCTCGACGTGTTTTTAGTATTTTGTCTCCTGCCGTTATGAGAATGTGGAGTTGTAATGTAGTTTTGCCATCCAAAAGCCTGCCCCATGGCCCTGTACGAGGTTGCTATTCAGTTCGAGCTTCATAAACTCAAGGTTTTTTTGGTGTCAATGTCCACAAACACATACTAGGTTAGTGTTTAACGTAGTCGCCTACAGCATGCGAGGCGTGTATTGGTGACACACTATTTCACATCGAAAGGGGGCAGATTTTCATGTCACGAGTTGCCGTTCAACATCGTGTTGAAAGTAGAAGAAGAAAGCAGCGGATGAAGATACAGTAGTTTCGTTTCCGATTGACCCATTTAGCAACTCACATTAGCATCAGTTAATAATCTTTGAATCCAACAATGGAATCGGTCTTCCTTAATTTAGCACTTTGCGTTTTTTGACGGATAATTTCTGATTCTTAGTCCAAGAAGCGATACGAAACAAAGGAGCGTTGCTAGCTGTAAGCGTAGCAAAACAGGCTAGCTGTTGTTAGCCACTTTGATTTAGCTGGGCTGGCTGCGATTAAAATGAGCTGTCAAATGTTGACTGCGTAGTAAAGTTGTTTGTGTGCTTTGGGTTGTTCGTATTGGCTGGCGGGTTATTAACGAGTGCTGGCTTATTGACGCTTACACATTTAGCTATCTTAGCCTAGCTACGTCCTGCCTTGTAGCTCCCTTGGATGTTCAGTGTGGTGAGTACAGTTTGGTCTAAGCTAACTTAATATTACTAGATTTTTTTTAGCCTATTATCACAACAACTAGACTTCAGCTAGTTGACCAGACAGTCAGCGTGTAAACTGCTAATGTAGGATGATTTATTGTGTCACATTAAAGTATGTGGGCTACTGTGAGTCAAATGCTTCCTGTATTTCGCTGTGATGAAGTGTGGAAAAATGCTTGGTACTGAACGGACGCACTTTTAACACGTAAGGAGAATAAAGCCTGCCTTAGAGGTTAAGGCATTATACACAGTTTACCTAAACAGCTGTCAGTATCAATATATTGTCTATATTAACTGACAAGAGACAGCAGATATAGACAGTAATAAAGGAGCCATCCTCGTTCTAGCCCAAATCTGCACCATAAACAAGCCACCATGTTCCTCTGTATTACAGTCGGGAAGTGACTCTTCAGCTCCATGTCTGCTGAGGCTTCAGTTGGCAGTCATGCTGCCGACTCTGCCCAGTCTGCTGTTTCCCACTCCGCCTGCCACAGCACAGATGAGCACAGAAATCAGGGTCTGCTGGGGAGCAAGTATGTCAAGTTAAATGTGGGTGGCTCACTGCATTATACAACTGTCCAGACATTAAGCAAAGAAGACAGTCTGCTGCGGAGCATATGCAACGGAGGAACAGAGGTTACCATAGACTCAGAAGGTGAGCACAAACCTTTTTACTGGATCCACATTGTTACTCTTAAATGTCTTTAGAGTTGTGCCACTGACATCAGCATTTGAACTTGTCACTGCCACTAAGTGCAGAGTATGGTTTCTTATGTATGGTAATATTTCTTTCCTGCTGTCCCAGGCTGGGTCGTGTTGGATAGGTGTGGTCGACATTTTGGGCTGGTTTTGAACTTCCTGCGAGATGGCTCGGTACCACTTCCAGAGGAACACAGAGAGCTGGATGAGGTTTTGAAAGAGGCCCAGTACTATAGGGTCCAGGGACTGGTCCAGCATTGCCTCAGTGCCATGCAGGTAAATAGATAATATATACATATAGAGTTTTTTGTTTGTTTTTTCATAACAACTTTTATTGCTTTTTGTTAAGAGCATCTACAAACATTTTCAAACTACATAATATTAGTACAATGAACTAGTATTTTAAGATTTCCCCCTCCCTTTGCCCCTTCCACATTAAAATCACCATCCAGCTCATCCGCTTTCTCTTCCTCCTCCACCTCCTCCTCCTCCCTTCTCCCAATAAGTCCATTTGTACTGAAGCACCAAAGGTGTTTTTAAAGTCCATGTAGTGTAATCAGATGCAGTGATAAAATGTTCTTGATTGTCTTTGTGTGAAATTGTCACCATCACCATCTCTTTCTGGCTTATTTATCAGTGTTTCAATGTCAAAACATTATGTTGATTAATCAATCAAATGTTATTCATTAATTAATTGTTGTCTTAATCTTAATCATTTATGACTTCACAAAGAGCTTTGCATCTCTCCTAATCTTATAATGCTAAAATATAATAATATAATACTTGCAGGTTTTAGTTAGTGCTCAGACTAAACAAGGAATTTACTCACAAAGAATCTGGTATCTTAAATAGACAAAATTATTTACTGAATTTTTTATCCAGTTAATTGATCAGTTGATAATTTAGGAAAGTGTGTTAATTGCTTATGTATTTCAATGTTTGCTCTTTTTTAACCTTCAGAAACAAAAGGATGTTTTTGAAAGTGTGTGCCGCATCCCCATGATCACCTCAGCCAAAGAAGAACAGAAGATGATTGCTACTTGTAGAAAGGTGAATAACATTTCATCTAAATCCATTGGATCACTGACAGAGGTGTATATTAGGTTAGCAGCTGTCAAATCCTAATTGTCTAGTCCTGTGTAGCAAATGTCTGTCTGTCTGTACAGAATTGAAAAAGAACAAGATGATTTGAAGAGATTTATAATTGGGAGCCATGAAACCTGCCGCTGCAGTGTGAGATAATTCTTCACTTGTAGACTAGAGAATTACCCTGATTTATTCCTGTTCCTTGTCTCTACAGCCGGTAGTAAAATTGCAGAACAACAGAGGAAACAACAAATACTCTTATACCAGGTAAAAATTACGGTTGACTGCATGCATCCTACACAGAGTAGGAAAAACAATATGACAAGTCACCTTCTGCCACAACAACATGTCAGTGATTCACATGTCCATTTGACTTGAATTTTGAGTGCAAAGTTCTTATTAATCTTCTTAACTGATTGAGATTTTCTCTTTGTCTCTGCCTGTGACCAGCAACTCTGATGATAACCTGCTGAAGAACATTGAACTTTTTGACAAACTTGTGCTACGATTTAATGGCCGGGTCCTGTTTGTCAAAGATGTGCTCGGGGATGAGATCTGCTGTTGGTCTTTCTATGGTGAAGGCCGCAAGATCGCTGAAGTATGCTGCACCTCTATTGTCTATGCTACAGAGAAGAAGCAGACCAAAGTAAGCATCCCGTTATGGGTACAGTAAGTCTCAAAGCTGTGGTTTGATCTTTTGGGAAATGTGTGTATCTGCTTTCTGGCATCGATTCCAACAGCAGCTTGTTAGCTTAGCTTAGCACAAAGACTGGAAACACAGGGAAACAGCTAACTTGGCTCTGTCCATAGGTAATTAAATCCACCTAAAGATCAAAAAGTCTGTCAAAAGTCAGTTATTCACCACCAAACTTGACCATTGTGTGTTTTTTAGGTTGAGTTTCCCGAGGCTCGAATCTTTGAAGAAACCCTCAATATTCTCATCTATGAGAATGGCCGAGGATCTGGTCCAGGAGGCTTACACCTTTTAGATTCAAGAGGCTCAGGTTCATCGCTGGGAGCTGGCCAGTCAGAGGAAGAGGGTGCTGTGGGAGGAGACAGACGAGTAAGACGGATCCACGTGAGGAGGCATATAATGCATGATGAAAGAGGGCACGGTCAGCAAACTGTCTACAAGGACTAATAATGTGAAAATATAGGGCATAGGAGAGTTACTTGAGGTATGTTTATTTTTTTGTTGAATGTTAGCAGAATGAAAGAGATGTCCTTGATCATAGCAATAGCTTGGTAGTTAGTTATTTCATTAATTAGGCATCACTGCAGAAATAGAGAGGTTGATGACTGAGTTGCAACTGAAGTAAGAGTCGTTTGGAGGTGAAAAATGCTTCTGTTTACAAGAAAACAAACTGTGTACATTATTTAAATAGGAAATATGTAAAATTACCTGGGAAATGTAACTGGCATAAATATTACTTTGCAAATATTAAGGAACCCCCTGCAAGTTACTGAATAGGTCTAAAACCCAACTCCCACCCCAAAGGTGGCTAATTTATTCCTAGAGCAGATGGCCTACTGTCAATGTAGGTGTTAATGATGTGCACTCGCAGCCTCTTCTGTGTTTGACTTGTAGGAAACACTGTGTCAGTCAGTTCATTCAGGTTGTTAAACATCTGTTGCCTTTTCCGAAGATGGACTGAGATGCTGGCCGACAGTGAGGAACAGAGGATGGTGAAGTTTAGTTTAGATATCTTAACACTGGAATAAAACTGAGTAGCCATTTTTAGCAAGGTTGTCCATGAATGAGATTGTTGAGCAGCTCAATTTTCTTTATTTAAATTTTTACTGCTGTTGCTTCAAGATGTTTTTTATTAATTAATTTATGAACTTAATTTATTGTTTGGTATTTAACTTTTGTATTGTATGCAATCTTTGTGTTAACTAGTGCTCAAGTGAGTTTTAATTTTTGGAATGATATCTATAGCACACATCAGATTTTGAATTTACTCCTGTAAATGACTAAATCGTGAACTTACATTTCAGTTCCATGTTTCAAGAGGAACAAAGACCATGTCTTTGATATTGTACTTCATTCTGAGCCATGATTTTTCACTTATGCTTTATGTCTTACACCAAACCACTGAAATTTGTTCAAAGTAATAGGCCATATAGTGATGATAAAATAAATTAATATTGGGTTGTATTTTTATTTCCCTCAGGGAGAGAAGTATTTTCTTTCTAATAGTCACCAGTGTCTTGTGTAAACCTAGTCACTCTGAATACTGAAAAAAACAGTGAATGAGAGCAATATGTATCTCAGACCCTTTTGTAAAATCACCTTGGAATATGCACTAATATAACTTCCGTCCAATAGTGGTCATGGGAATGTTCTGAATAAATTACTTATAAAATTCAACTTTAGCTTCTTGGTCTTATTTTTCCCTTCTTTCCTCAAGTATAATGAAGAAATGGACTTAAACACATACATTTTCCAGAAAAACAAATGGAAGTTACCCACACGATATTTATTTATTATTCATTCAAACTGATGATTATAGGAATGTAATATCCACAGATGTTCAGTACAGTGGTATGAATTATTTAGGTGTTATGCCTATTATATGGAATAAAACCTAATTCAAGATTTTAACTATTTATCATTGCACAATGCCACATGTCATTGAAAGACATAGTCCAGTGTTTTGTTTTTAAAAAAAGACTGAATCACAACAATTTTCCATTCCAAATTTTTTTCCAGAACAGTGTAAAAGGAAAGTAGAATCAAATCTTATGAAAGGAAATATCAAATAGAAAGGATAAGGCAACAAAGGAGAGAAAAACAAGTAAATGCAATAAAATAAAGGCATATTAAATTCGGAAATATTTTCAAATATACAATAGTATTTTTCAAAAATATTAAATTGATTTATTTCATGGTTTTTATTTTAGATAAATATGTAAAACTATGAAGGAAAAGAAGTAAATATAAGTGATATTTAAGGAAAACCAACATTTATGGGTAGAGCTTTTTCCCATTAAAATCATTACATTTATAATTCAGTCTTAGGGTCTAAATACATTTTTACCTTTTTGGGTTCATATTGTCGAAGGTTACTACCCAAATCTGTTCAAACATATTTTTTTGCAGTAAAATTAATATTGTTAAAAGAGATAAGCGAGAAATTCAATTTAATTTCTACAAAAAATAGAAGTTCTCCAAGTTTTTAGATTTTGTTTGTACTGTGAAAGGGCGTCGCGCTGGTCTGACGTCACTTCCAGCTACGTCCGGCTGTCACGCCAATGCCGCCAAAAACAGATAAATAAAACTAGCACAGTGAGAAACGATGGTGTCAGAGAAAGAGACAGCAAAAATCCGCAGGTTTGTGCGTGGTGAACTCCGCGATGAGCCAGACTTAAGGTACAGTTGAAGCATTCATTAATTCGTTTAATTAATTGCTGTTTGTACCGAGAGTAAAAACACAGACGCGTGTGTGTGTTAGAAGTGAACTGTCGGTAACCTGTCGACATGTAGGACTAAAGCAGTTTACCGTAAGACCCACTAGCATAGATCACTTTCAACACATTCAGTGGTTATTTCACTACTCAGACTGTTGCATGTTGCCTGTTGAACACAAACACTTCAGTTACTGTAACGTTGATGTGCCATTTACTACTACTAGACCACATTCACACATGAGGCAGTTTAACAGTGTTATGGTTTGTCATCCCACACGACTTTGGCTACACGGGCCGTGAGAGGCTTAACATTAACTTTAGGTAGTCAGGAAAGCTTTGTTAAAAAAATTGTAAGGTATTAGTGCCAGTGACAGCTGCCAAATGGCATTTACCACATCAGTAGTTTAGAAGCTAATAGTTGTAAACGACACCTGCTGGGCAGAAGTGGTATCTTTCAGTGGGTTAAAAAATACAGTGGGTGAAAACCATTAGCAAGTTAAACTAAAACAATTGACAGTGTATCTAGTAATGTGCAAGCCTCAGCTTCAGTTGTTGGAATTCAACTAAAATTAGTTCCTCTCGTTTTTGGAGGTAGTAAAGTTATTTTTAGTTGACTATTATGAAGAATAATACACTAAATAATACCTCCATATATTTGTCTATATATTAAACATTGCACTTAAAACTCCAGTGAGGTCCAAAAGTCTGACACCACATTCCCAGATTGTTAGCCACTGTACATTATATAAATATTTTCCTATAGATAGAAATGAAAAAACAAAATCCCTCTTTGTGTGTTACCTATAACTTTTGCATTGAATAGTCACTCAGTCTTAAAGATCTCAGTCTTCATCTGTTCATGTTTCAGTCATTCAGTATGATGTGGGCCTGTTAAACGTTTCGCATGTATTTCTTATTCTGTATTCAAAATCGCAAAGGCATAAATTAAGTATGACTGTTTCTGTAAATTACCTCTTCCCTCGTACACCTTGATATAATTTTTCTAATGTCTTATTCCAGCACACTGACCTTAGGAATTCTAAAAAAACGCTATTTGGCACGGGTGGGCCGTGAATCATTAAGTCCAGAGGCAGGAAATTACATGAAACAGGCGGTTAAAGAGGAACTGATGAAAATGCAGGTAATTCTTCCCATACAGCTCACATATATTCCTTTAAGTGTTTGTGATTTTAGGACTGGGATCATGTTTAGTGCTATAGGTATAACTGTCATTATACATCTTTTTCCTGCAAGGACGATGATGAAAACGGAGAAGAGCTAGAGACCAAGAAGCCGCAAAACAAAAGGAAGAGAGAAGAGGAAAATGATGAGGTGATAAATGAGAGAGAAGATCAAAGGGCAAAGAAATCCCGCTGTCTGTCAAGTTCATCATCAGGTTTGTTTTAATTGTTATTTTCCTGAAATGCTTTTAGATGCCTGTAATTTTAATGATCTATACAATGTTTTACTTTGCCTTTATCTGGTGTGAAATATCCTGGAGCATTACTAACACTAGGACATGCATTTGGCAATAATAGTATGTGGGGTCACTTTATACTTTTCAACATAAAGCAGCAAGCTGATCACAACTAATTGTTCTTTATTGTATGCTTGCTTTCATCAAAGGCCCAGAGATACAGACACTGATATACAGATATGCCACTGTGTACACACATGGTTTTAATCTTGTCCTTTTACAATGCAGTCCTTTTGCAAGTAGCATTTGAAGGTGCTTTATATGGTTTATATTAACCTAGTTGAGTACATTGATATGGTTTATTTCTCCCTCACTGACTAGTACCTATATTACTCCTACCTTGTTTGCATTATTCCCAGTGAGGTTTGTTGCTTCTTTGTAAACCATAAAATGTTTTGTCTTTTCTTGTTTGGTCAATGACAGAATCGGAGGATAAAGAGGGCAACAAATCAGGAAGTGAGGAGAGTGATGAGGAAGACCAAATTAAATCTGGATCTGAGGATGCAGAGCGAGAGGTGAAAAGATCGCAGCACAAGACAAATGGGAACCGTAAACAGCAGATGGACAGTGAAGACTCTACAGATGAGGAAATTAATGAGTCAGAAAAAAAAGGGAATAAGAGTAAATCTGGTGACAGTCCAAAAGGTATGGTGAAAAAGAAATTGAACGCTACAAAGAATGGAGAGAAAGAAAGCAGCTGTACAAGTCCAGAAAGGAAAGCGGCACAGAGTGATGGAGAGAACGAAACTGACACAGACAACAAGTCAGTAAGGAGTGAAAAAATCAACGGTGATGAGTCCTCAGATGACAGTGAAAAAGGTGACTATGCAAAATTTATACCTGCATGTCCCATATGTAAATGTTGATTCTTTTATAGTGTTACAATTTTTTTTATATGACTTGATGTTACTTTCTGTTCATGTTACGCAGAAGAAAAAGTTTCAGTAGAGAAGAAAAATAACGACACAGACTCAGATTCATCATCACTCCCATCTCTGGAGGATGACAAGGCTAGTGGGACAGAAGATAATCAAGATATTAAAAAAAAGAAAACCATGAAAAAAGAAAAGAGCACCAGAGGTCAAAAGGTGAGTCCATGCGTGATGTTATAAATCAGAATCAGAAGAGTCAAGCTTTGTAAAGTTTTTACTAAGTTCTCATCATCAAATTTTTTTTTTTTTTTTCAACAGTATTATGAAATGATCTGTGATGTATATTAATTGATGGTTGCATTTGTTTGAATTTTTATCATTTTTACTGTGGTGAAGTTAAATTCATTCAATTTTAAATAAAGATAGATGCAAAAAATATATAATTAAAACATTTATGCGCCACTGTGCTTTGGTTATACTCCATAATGTATAATGTATGTATCATATTTGAAAAAGCTAAACTGAATGGTTTAATTTACAATTTTTTATGAATAATTAAGGAAAAACTTAAATATCTAGTGTCTGTAAGTGTCCAACACTTTTGCCCTGAATCTTCATATTGAATAAAGGTGCATCTAAATTCCTGTAAGATGAGTGGCAGAAAGCTAAAACCAAATGTTGTAAATGTCTCTTACGTAAATCTTTTCTTCACAACCTGTCTGACCACTGCAGAATGACGACAAAGCAATTGTGAGGCTCAAACGCTACATTGCTGTCTGTGGTGCGAGGCAAAATTACAAGAAGCTCCTTGATGGCTGTCACTCTGTTCACTCCGTGGTGGCTGTTCTGAATAAGACGCTTCAAGATCTTGGTGTCCGTGGTCAGTGGGAATACATTTACCTTTTAACAGACCACACGATCTGGCCATAACTGCTCATTGATTTGCTGAAATACTATACAGTGAGATGGTTTTGATTTGTAATGATAAACGAGCCCAAAATGAAAACCTTTACTTGACTGTACGTTTGTAAAACTGCCATGTGACATTTCTCATGTGTAAACTGTAAAACAGTTTTCATTTTCTGTACAACTGACACAATTTGATTAACTCTAAAAATAACTTGTGTATGTGTTTTCACACAGGTCAGCCAACTATTAAGAAATGCAAAAAAGTCAGAATAAAAAGAGAACAGGCTCAGGAACTAGCTGGCCTTGATGTCAGCAACATCATTTCCACACAAGGTAATAATTTGTCTCTTCATGGTTGCTACCAACTATTACTATTGTGAAAATTTAATTGCTGTTTGTTGTTTATTGTACATATTGCACTCAGCTTGAACAAGAACGGCAAGTTGATTTCACGCATTACTCAATATAGATTCTAGAAAAGCAGAGCAAAAACTTAATTTGACGTAAGTGTATGTAAACATAATTAACACTGTAGAGATGGCTTTTCCGTTAAAGACGCTGTGTGTAGGAATGGGCCAACTGTCTAATTCATACTCTATACTCAACTAGAAGTTTCTTTTGTAAGAAACAAGGAAATACACTCTTTGGTCCCTCCTCTCCCATCCCCTTCTCCTGCGCCATCGTCAGACTGGCCGTTGGGCATACCAGGAAAAATCCCTGTGGACAGTCATTCTGGTTGTGCATGAAAGCATGCTATCTTCATGATCTGTGGCTGGGCTTATTGGCCACTCACAACTGAGTTTCAACCCTCACCCTCATGCTGAGCTTGATGAAAGAGAGGAGGGATGTCTGCAACACAGCCAGGTTTATAGCCTACTTGCAGTTATTACTTCTTCATCCTCTCATGTTGGGCTGAGGCCAGATTGGATGCTACAGCGAGTCATTATCATCTCTTAAGGTACAAAGTGGTATTACAAGATGGAACTGGACTAGCTGCCTAGCATGCTAACCTCAGTAAACATCTCTGCAACGCAATACATGGACATCTTTGACTTAACGTCAAAACTAATTTCTTTACATTCTGCTGATGAGTTTAGTAAATTTTTTGAATGTTTTTAGACATTTTCTTCAATGGGAAACTTACATGTGTCACAGATGCTGCATGCACCACATATTTTAACGTAATAGTATCTGTATGTGTGGTTGATGACCAGGTTGGTTGAAGAAGTGTACACTGCACTTATAGTAATGCTGTTGATCAAGTGTCTATAATTTTTAAATCGCTAGTACTGTTTATCATTTTGGTGCACATGCAAAATATGAAAATATTGATTAATGATACCTGCTAATGTGGATACCTTTCTCAGGTCGTCCTAAACGCAGAGGAGCGTGGCAGGCGAAACATGACCCTCCATCCTCTACATATCTGCGCACTCTGAACTCTGGCTCAGAGAGTGAAGAGGAAAATGATACACACAGAGGACGCAGAAGAGCAACAGACTGGGCCAACCTGCGGGGGGTCATCAGTGATGATGCAGAAAGTGACTGACAGGGACAGTTCCTCTTCAAGTCTGGACATTGGACATTACTTTCTCACTGTACAGACTGGGTTTTGGTCTTTACAAATAATTTTGTTACTGTTTTAATGTCTACTTTTGGCAAAAATAATAACAATTGATAATATAGATGGGGCTTGAATGAATTACCATTTTTTGCAGAATAATAATAATAATAGAGTGATGATGTACATTTATTTTTTATATCAAATAAAAGTATTTTGTTCAAATGGAACAAATATTTTATTTTTACAAGGGGACATGTACATGAAGACTGTTGATTTGCTTTTGCTTTTTCTGACGTGTCGGGGGGGGGGTGACAGAGGGAGAGCATGGTAATAAAAATCTGCCTATAAAATGGGCAGGAGGCGAGTAGTAAAAATAAAAAGTGATCCCCTTTCATCCCATGGACACATCTCGTCAGCTTCACATTTCCGGGAACTAATCGTAAGTAAGCTCTCGGATAGACGGAATATTTGGCAAACGGACTGGTCCGATGGGGTAATGTGTCCGCCGCACTACTGCAGGTCAATGAGATATTTATTTTTAATTGCTATAATACAAGAATCGTTATTACGTTTTTGGTTACGACACAACTGTATTAGGCAAAAAAAATATGTATTTTTTAAGGAGTGAATGTGTGTGTGCGTATTTAACAATCTCAGTCTGACAACGTAGCTGGATACAAAATAAGTAAATGCACGTGACCCTCAAACTGCTACACAACTGTCACAGAGGTATCTTGGTTACAAATCATACATTACACTAAGGACTCGAGGCTAAATAGAAGTAGCTCTAACCAAATCACTACAGTTGAGTTGAGACCTCTCTGACAGTGTCAACCAGAACTGCTCATTACAATCTTCCTAAATGTAGACTTTGTGGAAGATCTGTCGTGTGGGATTGGATAAATCTGTTTAAGCGTACCTAATAAAGTGGCCAGGGATTATCTAAACTGTGTGGAAAGAGAGAGATCGTAGATAGTAGGTATTGAAAAGTCCTATTATGTCCTACTACTATCCCTACTCTTTGGTTTACATAACCAAATGTTGGTATTTTCTCTAACATTACATTTACTTAGACCTTACATTATTAATTTCATGCAGGAATGGACAATGATACACCAGATGAGGTCTTTGCCGAGCTGAAGACGAAGCCCCTTGGAGGATGGGGTGTTGCTCAGATAGCTGTTGGTACTGGACTTGCTGTGTATGCTATGTGGGTGGGAATCCTTCAGCCGGGCTTCCGAAAAGTCCCTTTAAGGCTACAGGTATGGTCCACATCTCCATAACAATTTGAATAATTATTGATGTAACTGCTTGTTCCAAAAAGGTTTGAGAAACATCCAAACATTTTTCTTTTTAATCAGAGGCTCTTTAAAATTTCTTCCAGGTACCCTATATTCCAGCCAGCAAAGCTCAAGTAAATAATGTCATGACATTGTTGAGAGGTCGAAAGGGAGGTCTTGTGGATTTGGGATCTGGTGATGGCCGTATTGTAAGTACAAGCAAGATATTTGGGATCTCATGTCTTGCACTGATGAAAAATGAGTTTTGACAATGGTAATTTTTAACCTGTAAGGTCTTGGAAGCCCATCGACAGGGTTTCGCTCCTGCTGTTGGTTATGAGCTCAACCCTTGGCTTGTTCGCCTTTCCCACTATCATGCATGGAGAGCAGGCCATAATGGAAAAGTGTCATACCGACGGGAAGATCTCTGGAAGGTCTGACATTTGTCACTTGTATTTCAGCATTAGTAACACTCCAGTCAGCATTAAATAACAACATTTAACAGTATTGTAATTGGTTTTGGCAACAATATATTGTTTCCACAACAAAATAGATTAAGAGGAAATGTTCTCACTTCCAGAAGAAAAAGAAAACAAGAATGACACTGAATATCTAAATTGCTGGCAAAATAGTTTCTTATTTTCTAAAGATTGACATGACTTGCCCAAATACCTTTATGAATAATACTCGTAACTCTTTGGTAGCCTTTTGTGGTTTACTTTATCCTGGTGGTGTATGCCAGCTCATCATACCTTAAGATATCACAGCTTATTTGCCCTCCTTTCTGCAGGAGTTTTTGTTACCATTAATTTAACATGGTCAGGGAATAAATTCTGTAGTGACCACAGATTTCAAGAAAGCTGCATAGTTTTTTTAATGTGATCATTCATTGTATTTATGATATTTAAAGGTGAATTGTTAATAAATTGAACAGTGCATCCTGCATTTTATCTCATCACAGGTTGACTTGACAGAATGCAAGAATGTCACAGTGTTTCTGGCTCCTAGTGTGGTGAGTAACATAATGAACAGATATCTAGAAACCATGAAATTGTAGATTGTCTCAATGTAGCAGACAGCCAAGCAAAAATGCAGTAATAAAGAAAAACTGGATGTTAGCTCACTGAAAATGACTTAAAGAAATATTTGTGTTCCTAGCTTTCATTATTGCAGGAGAAGTTGCAGGCTGAGCTCCCTGTTGATGCCTTAGTTGTGGCTGGACGTTTTCCCTTCCCTGACTGGAAACCCTGCAGGATTGAGGGCCAGGGTGTGGACAGAGCCTGGGCATACAGCATGCAAGCACAAAGACAGACCACCACCAGGAAAAATGACAAGCTCACAGTCATGGATAGCGACCCTGACAATGAACTAACCAAGGAGAAATGATCCACTTGAAGCTACATGGTCTTTTTCCTTTCCATGGTTTTTTGTCCTCCTAGAATGGTAACATATAATTATTATATATCATGAATTCATAAGCTGCTCATCACATCAGTATCCTTCACTGGATAAGGACAAAGTTAAGGACATTTTACTTAACTTGACTGTCTACATAATTAAAGACTAAATACTTTTTGATTACTTCCGCAACAGGACGTTTCTGACAACTTCTTCTTTTCTTTTTGCACAAATGCTCTCTCTGCTACAGCTTTGAATCTTATATTTGTTAGCAGCAATGTCTGAACCACTTTTGAACTAGAAATTCCTGAGCAACAGTTTGTGTTGGCATCAAAGTAAAACCACAGCTTTGCCTCCAGATACATGAAGAGTAGTTTTTGTGAATGATCTGTCTGGGGGGGAGCAAGCTTTTAAATGTTGTGTCATCAGCAGTTGTTTCTTCTGTGTTAAGCAGACACGCAGTTCCAATCTCACAAACGGATTGTAACATTTTCTATAAACCCCATGGGGTCCATTGTGTAGAAAGGGTGGTCTTTGCCTGGGTTATAAATAATTATCCAGTAGCAGTTTGTTTTTGACTGTAGCCTTTTTTTTTGTTTCTCTTGAATGTTCAGTCTTCACTTTGCTGTAAAGGTAAATGCTCTATTTATGGACTATAAATTCCTGTTTCTCTTCCACCATGTGCTGTACACTTAATTTGTCACCTTAGTTTCTGACATTCTGAGGTGGGCCAGGTAATTATTCAAACAAAATGCTGCATTCAGTACATGATCCAGGATAGCTTTGAAGTTGAACTGAATGAGCTCTGTACACAGCATTAAACTCAATGTTATACACGAGGAAAGGCACAGTGTGGAGTGGAAAGAATAATTATCCCTAGAGGTGCAGACTTTGTCCAGTTATGTAATGTCCACACAAGGTTCTGCAGATAAAACATCACTTTTGGGATAGAGTACTATATGCATGCTTCAAAGGAGATCAACACAGGCGTCATACTTATTCACTAAGAAGGAATATATGTTTCCATGCTGTCCCCTATTTATTCTTTTGCCTTTGTCTTGTCTTTTTCCATTTATGTTAAGTATTATTGTATACTTAATATTCTATTTATTGTAAGCCAGCCATATTTCTGTATTTGTTTGTGGCCCTCTGTGGGCTAGTTTTATTCTAACACAAAGACAATATTATATGATTGGTCATTTACTTTTTGAGTAAGCTGATTTTCTTTCATTTATAACTTATTACTCAATACTTTTTAAAAAGCTATTTGCACGCAGACAGTGATAGACATAAACTTTCTTTAATATGTTTAAAAAGTGCTGTAATTTGAAAGTGTAACGGGAGCTCGTGCTTTTCTTATTGTGACTGACTTGACACGAGCTGATTGGGTTGGTTCATTTCTGCAGCAAAAGAGGAAGTTGCGAAGCGAACCTTGTTACCAACAAGCTAGCTATAATCTTGAGCCGCCCTAAGCATCGAAAAGGGGAATAACAGGAACAGGCGCGCATAGTATTATATATTTAGTGTTCTCACAAATTTGTCAGTTATATAACTTGGGTGTGCACATTCACTCGTTTTAAAATTTTAAACGGTAGAGGCAAGTTGTCGTGACCAACAGCCCTGGAAGCATGTCTACGTTTGACAGCAAGCTAACGAAAATTACACCTTCATCCTTCTAGAAAAGCTAACGAGTTAGCCATCCGCTGCAACGTTAGCAACTGGGTAACTTAGCCTCGAAACGCTTGATATAGAAAGCTAATTAACGTTGCACATTTCTCCGGTGTCGGAGCCAGTGTTAGATGTCCCACAAAACAAGATTTCTATATTTAACTTACCGGTAAATGGAATTATACGACAATGCAGCTAATCTACCGATTCGAGATAGCTGATTCAATGTTAAGACTATGTACTTGGTAAGCGAAAAGCGTTTTATTATAGGGTGGTAAATTTAACTCAGTGTTTAACGTCGTTTTTGCAAGCAGAGTCAACGACTCCGACCTTTGCTAGCTAGTTGTGTGTGTATTATCGACCAAAGCAGACGAGTAGACCATGACGAGCCCCCTCTGCGGTTACGTTAGCCAGCAACACCTTAGCTAACGTTAGCTACAGAACTGGCTAGTCAGGTAGCTAATGTTGGCTCTTTACTGTAATTAACACGAGACTAAGAAAACTGAAGAAAGCATCTGAGCCAATTAAACATGGTAAGTATAATTTGACGCGTATTTTTTACCTAGTTATTCACATTGTCGTCCTGTCGGATTTGCTAATGGCTAATGTGGTGCAAGAGCTTTTGATTCGTATATTTGAACAGGAAGACCTAACGTTATGATAATAATGCTTTCAAATTTCTTTACATATAGCTAATAGCGTATGCAAATATGCACTATGGTCCTGTATGTCTGTTAAGCCACATAACGGTTTGTGGGAGGCCAGGTATTTCACGGGATGTGACAGCTTGTTAAGCCATTTCGCGGAACAAGACGCCCATCTTGCAAAACCGAATATTTGCTTTGAGTAGTGTTAAGCCTCGGCAAGTTGTGGCTTATTTGAGGAATTTAGACCCGCCTGCCACAGGAGCTGCTCTTTAAAGTCTCTATTTGCTATCTTTTTTTTGCCAGGCAGGGCCCAACTTCCGCCACCTGTCAAAGCGTGGTACAGCACAACCGACTTGTTTTAATTACAGCTTGATTTAAATTGTGTATGGCTAAGACTAAAATTTTCATGCAATCATCAATGCTGAACCATCTCAGCTAGTCGGACTGCAGTTGTGAACTATATTTCCATGATATAATCTGAAAAAAGGGTCAGTAATGATACATGTGCAATGATAAACTAAAGCTCTGTACAGGCATGCACACGTGAAGATACATATCCAGCCCAGTAAGTGATTCACCTGAGCAAAATGCTGCATACACCTGTAAGCACTAACTTGTGAAAGATCTTCTCTTGAAATCAGTCTACAGGACCATATGTTGATATATTGTGTATATATTTTTTTTCATGGTTATGAGAAAAGAACAGTGATTTGGTTGTACATATTGTTTAATAGATGGTCTAGATGTGCATTTTGTATTTAACTTTACCTTTTATTATCCTCTAGGCTTCAGAGGAGTCATCGCTGCGTGCACTGGAGAGTCTTATGACGGAGTTCTTCCACAGCTGCACGACCAATGAGCGAAAGAGAGAAATAGGTAAGTTTGGCCTTGTAAAACCTACCTCTGCCCCTTAGAAGTAAGAACATGATCCATAAGTATTTTCAGGTTTGTGCTTCCACCAATGTGGTTTGCATAGATACAACATAGGACTTGTATCTAGAACAATGAAGAGGGAAGAAGAAAATTGAATTTAAGTCTGAAAAAACTAATTTGTCAGTCTTTTTCGTAAAGGGCAGTTTACTATCCTATTAACTGAGGCAAGTTTTATTCAAAGTGAAATAGATCAATTTGTGCATCTCATTTTGTTATTTGTAAAAGCATGTCTTCACATCTTTGAATATATATTTTTGAAATAGTAAAGGTTTTTCCCATGAGATACTGTATCCCAAAGTCTCTGTAACATACTGTAATGCAGGGTTAGAGTTTGTCACTTTGGAGTGTTTTGTGACCTAAAATCAATTGATTTCTATTAAAGGTGTCAATTTTTTATACACTTCCTGTGTTGTGACGCATTACTTTCGGTCTGTCTGCAAGTGAAGCCTACATTGTCATGTACTTCTGTCAGTGATCATACCTACTTCCTTTTTTCTGCAGAAGAGCTGCTAAATAACTTCGCACAGCAGACTGGAGCGTGGCGGCACTGTTTGTTCTTCCTTTCCAATACTCGGAATGAGTACGTAATGATGTACAGCCTCACAGTATTTGAAGTAAGTGCTGTAGGTGGGAAATACACATTTTCAGTTTACAGTAGTGTCCAAGGCCTTCTTTACCTTTTTATGCTTCGAAAATAAGACAGTACCCAGAGAAATATATTGCTAAATAGGTACTGAATATATTACATGGTAAAGAATTTTTCATTCTGTTTGTCTGTTTCCTCATTTCTTTAATTCTACAAAACAAGTTAGCTGACAGTGTAATACATATTTTATGGGATAAAAGACTGCACATCCTGTGACCCTAGTGACATACTTTCACTGTCTTTTACATATGTTATACCCCTTTTGCACCAAAATTAGTATGTATATATCCACTGCCAGTAGACGACTTTGCCTCTCTGTTTTTTTGTTTTTTCTTTCATGTTCAACGACACAAATGTGCTCTAAAACAGTAGAAAGCAGCATGGAGGCTTTACAATGTTACAGCAGTTACTTTTTTATATCTTTTAATGCAGTCTCCTCAAACTCACCACAGACTGAACAAGGTTGTTGGTGTGAAATGTTTTTCATACAGTTATAATATAACTGCCCGTAGGTAGTGCGCTCATCATGTTTCATCGGTGTTCTTGAATAAGCTGGTAGAGCCTGAGACTCATACACTACAGAAGGGGTAGTCATAGCAACTTCACGCAGTTAAAGCAACATCATATCTGTGTGATGGAAAAGAGGAAAATTAGCATGTCCACCCAGGTTTTATGTTTCCATCTCTGATTGTCACTGGAGCCAATAAATACCCGTGAAAACTACAGAATCAATTCCGATTATATAATTTCCCACTGAGGACAAAAGGCAGATGTTAGTGGGTGTCGGTGGGTTTTTTGTCCAATGTGAAAGGGGCTTAAGATGTGTATGCTTAGATTTAGGTGTTTTATTTGCAGCATTGAGTTTGTAGTTGAAGGTGTGTTAGTTAATGTTTTTCAGTGGACACTATATCATTTAAAAAAATCTTTCTTGATCAACAAAGATATTACTGAACACGCACACAATTATTGAGAATTATTACAAAATATTTGTCTGTATACATCTGTCGCTTCTTGAGACACAGTTTTGACAGCTGATTGTTACTTTTTACTTTCAGAACCTGGTGAACAAGATGTGGATTGGCATTGCTTCACAAGACAAGATGGAGATTCGCAGCTGTCTTCCCAAACTCTTACTTGCTCAGCACAAATCTGTGCCCTATTTCATCCGTAACAAACTCTGCAAAGTCATCGTGGACATTGGTCGCCAGGACTGGCCAATGTTCTACCATGATTTCTTTACAAACACCCTTCAGGTAAGCTCTGATGATGTTGTTTATACTATAAAAATGTTTTGTGCAAGTTTAATCCTCATCAGTAACTCAGTGCTGGTTGATGTGTTCTTAAATGCTTAACAGAAGTTGAGACTAAGACCAAGAAAAACATAGCTTCTCTTACAGTGAACATGTGCTTTTTGATGATGTGAAATTGCACTAAAAAGCACCTCTCTCCCTTAACCTGTTGCATGTGTCAAATTTATTTATGCAGCATTTCAGACTTACTTTTTCTATTAATTTAACATATTGTATTATTGCAGATAGTTTGGATTATTGCTCCAGAGCACAGAAAAAGAGCTTTGGTGTTTGACAATATTGAATCATCAAAGAGCGACTGAAACAGTTTCCTTTCATTTTGAAATTAAATGGCAATCAATCAGAAAAGTCAAGAGTCAACAATATTGGAGGTGATAAAATTAAATCAAGAATGGAATATGAATGTTCCCAAATTTGTGTTGTGATTATGTTTTTCGAGGTTTCCACAGTTTGAATTTAAAAAACATCTCCCCAGTTACTGTACAGCACCAGATTATGAGCATAAAAGTAGTGGAGGAAACAAACTACAAGATTTCCCTCAGGAAATGTTTCAGCCATTTAGTTAGTAAATTTAAGCCTAAATGGGCACTCTCATTATGTGAATGGCTTTTGCAGTGTGAAGGTTAATGTTTCATTTCATAAGTATATTAATTGTAAAATACTGTATGTTAGCAGAGGCCGTCTTTGTTTTAGACAAGATTTCCCACCTCCAATATAAAACATGAAGCCCTGAACTGTCAACCAGGCTAACAGAGGATGCTATATTTAAATACTCTATTATTTACTAGTTATTGCATCCTGACGTAAAACAGTTTGGAAACTGTTTGACCTGTAGGTAGAGAACAAACTTCATTAATCTTAATCTTTATCAACTGTCAATCTGTTGTGAACTGCAGCTGATCCAGTCTCCAGCTCTGGCTCAGTTGGGGTTGGTGATGTTGAAAACCACATCAGAGGAACTTGCATGTCCTCGAGAAGACCTGAGTGTCGCCAGGAAAGATGAGCTGCGTAAACTTCTGCTGGAGCAGGTACCAACCGTGCTTGGACTGTTAACGGGTGAGAACAACTTTTAATACTTTGTGCAATATACGCAATACAGCGATAAAACATCAGTGTTACATGCCACACATTGCAAGGGATGTCAAAGACAGTCTGAAATACAATTCAGTTTTCAGACTGAGGCGCATCTACAGCTAAAGCCACCGATTGTTCAACCAGCTAATTAGGTTTAAATCTGACTTGCAAAACTCAGTCTCCATGGGTCAGGCTGCCAGTCAGAAAAAATGTATAAGTGGAAACCCTTTAGTACATGTGGGTAATTGGGTGTCACTTCTTATTTTACAGGTATCCTGGAGACCTATTGGGACAAGCACAGTGTCATAGCTTCCACCCCTCCGCCCTCACCCACCTCAGGGGAAAGTGGTGAGTGAATCATCCTTTAGTTAGTTAAAACTGCAAATACTTGATAGTACTGTGGTTATAATCTTGGAACAGCTGTTGCTTCTGGTTAATACTGACATTGACTACAGCATTAATTTTATCAAATGGTTTGTTGTGTTTTAACCAGACCATTTTGTGTCTTTTCAATCTATCAGTGGAATTGCTGGGCAGTTTGTTTCAGGGCAGCCAGTATTCAAAGCTGCTTTGCCAGCCCATGGCAACATTGGACAGTGAGAGTCAGCAGCTCTGTTGTCTCGTTTTGGAGTGCCTGGCCCACCTGTTCAGCTGGATCCCTCTGTCCACAAGCATCACACCCACACTGCTGGCATCCATTTTCCATTTTGCACGTTTTGGTTGTGATCTTCATACAAAGGCCAAGACAGGATCCTTCATCTCCTCCAACTCCTCCTCTTCTAATGGGCAGCTTAACCCTGGGACAATGCCACCAACATCGAATGGAGGAGGGCGAAATGGACAGCAAAGTGAGGGCAACAAGGTGGATCGTGCCCGACTTGGTGTACTTGCTATGACCTGTGTCAATGAACTGGTGTCAAAGAACTGTGTTCCAATGGATTTTGAGGAGTACCTGCTGCGCATGTTCCAGCAGACCTTCTTTCTTCTGCAGAGGCTGACACGAGAGAATAATGCTCATACAGTCAAGAGTCGCCTACAGGAACTTGATGAGAGGTATGGCACAGTCCAATGGTGTTTGTGCATGCTGTGTTTACAGACTAGAGAATGTATTTTGACAATTTTAGCATGTAGTCTCCAACTGATCAGATTTACCTTTGTTATAGTTGAGCCTAATATGCTGTCAGAAGTCGCACTGTGGTATATCTTAGTAGTCCATCTCTGAAAAAGAGTCTTTGTTTTCATCACTGCTGTTCACTAGACTGGTTCCATACAGCCATGTACTTCAGCTCTGCCACATGGCTCATTCTGACCTATTCTGTCTGCCTATGTATGTCTCTTTAGTCCCTTTATATACAAACTGTACGTGTGTGTCTGTTGGCAGTCCCGGACACAAATCACTGAGCTTCATTTAATCACCTCACCTCATCTATGACATCCTAAACCTTTTATCTAGCAAACTGGATATTTTCATGAGTGGTCCTGCAGTTTGGGAAATTAGATCACCCGGCCGTGGTTCAAGAAATTATATAATTATTGACCAGCGTAGACTATATGAAGTAAATTCTAACTGTAACTTTGAGTATGTTCTGTGTTTAATAATTTTTCCTGTTTCATCTTGCAGTTACTTGGAAAAGTTCACAGATTTTCTGCGCCTGTTTGTCAGTGTTCACTTGAGGCGGATTGAGTCCAGTCCTCAGTTTCCAATTGTAGAGTTTCTTGCCCTGCTTTTCAAGTACACCTTTAACCAGGTTATTATAATTTTGATCATTTTAATGACACTTGTTTATGCAGTACACCACAGGGTCTGGACTTCTACAGATTTCCTGAAAACTTACTTCTCATTGATTTTTCAGCCTACCCATGAAGGCTACTTTGCCTGTTTGGATATCTGGAGTGTGTTTTTGGATTTTCTAACAACCAAAATCAAAAGCAGACTAGCAGACAGAGACAGTGTCCTGAATAGGTAAGTGGCTGAGAAAAAATTAATTGATGTCAAATATTTTACAATATAGACAATCAGGTGTATAAAATGTCTAATTTGTTATCATTTATTTTTTATTGCATCTGTTTAAAATCGTTATATATTCATTTGGACAGGTACAAAGATGCCTTAGTTCTTCTGTTAAGGGAAGTTCTGAATCGCATACAGTTCAGATACAACCAGGCCCAGTTAGAAGAGCTGGATGATGAGACTCTGGATGATGATGTAAGAACATTTTACACACAGTTTATTTCACGGTCTGTCATTTGCACCTTTTCACTTGATATGTTCAGTACATCTCTTGTAGCCACAACAAATCCAAAATAAAAGTTTACTATATTACTAGTATGTAAACTCCTTTATTTGGTAACTATAGCAACAGACCGAGTGGCAGAAGTACCTGCGTCAGAGTCTGGAGGTGGTTGCCAAGGTGATGGAGCTGCTCCCATCCCATGCGTTTTCTACTTTGGTAAGAGATCGTTGTCGGTGTCACCTTGACATATAGTGGACATAAGGTTTTTTGGCATCTATGAAATGAAATGTTTACAGCCTCAATACAAATATTTTTTGCACACGATGGCTTTCCAAAATATTAAAGGAGCAATACTGACAACTCAATGTTATACTGCACCACTTGTGTTAAGGTTGTGCATCATCAGCTCAAACATAGCCATGGTCAACAGTTTTACCACAAGTAATTCTACAGTGTTATATTAAACTGCAACCACAGCAGCAATACTTGTTGCTTCATTCTATCTTAACTCATTATTGAAACAGAGTCCATCATGTTAAACTGATTACAAACACACAATGAGATGTCTTAAACTAAAAACCACTGAGGTAGAAGTAGGATGATGAACCCAAACGTTGATCAGTTTTACAGGTCTGACAAGATATTTGAACATGACTTCTCTCGTGTGAAATGTAGAATTATCAGTTTCACTTTTGTCTTTACAAGACTCTTGATTTAGATGAAATTGCACATGAGAGAGGCAATTTTCTTGCAGACTAAAACAGAACACATATCCGGAGTGAAGTCGAGCTGTTTAATAAATTGCTATATCTGGAGAATGCTTTATCATTTTGTATGGAGGTTCATAAAACAGAAACTGAATTCTGTAAAATATCATTATGTGAATTGGTTCCTGTTTGGAACCAGTTCCTCCAAACAGATTATGTCTTCTTGATCACTTGTGAACTTGCTTTTGGGTTCTGTGGTAATAACACTGTGTTCTTCTATCACTTCTATCGCTATTCTTTTTTTCTCTTTCAACTCTGTATTGTGCGTGTTATGCATTTATCTCTGCTGTTTTCAGTGATGATGATACAATAACAAGTTTAAAAAAAAAAAAAAAAAAAGAGACAGTTATTTTCACGTGGCTATGGGTTTTATTATTGTGTGTTAAGAGATGTATGGTGACATACCCAGTCTGTGGCAGTGGCAGCCTGCTTATTCTTCCTCTCTTTCTCAAGTTTCCAGTCCTTCAAGAAAATTTGGACGTATACTTGGGTTTGCAGCAGTTTATTGTCACCACTGGCACAAGTAAGTAACTTTTGCCTTGATTTTTAGAATGTTTTTATCAGCTTCACCTCCTGTCTTTTGTTTTAGGTACAGTCACATTGAATGGTGCTAATTCCATAGATTAAAGTGTTTGAATGGTTTGTCATCATTCAGGTCGGAGGCTCAATATCACTGCGGAGAATGACTGCCGTCGACTTCACTGTTCTCTCAGGGACCTCAGCTCCCTCCTTCAAGCTGTCGGACGCTTGGCTGAGCATTTCATTGGAGAAGTTTTTGCTGCACGGTTCAGTGACGCCCTCGCAGTGGTGGAGAGGTCAGTGCTCTGCTATTCATCTAAAGCATGAAACATTTATTGTACCTACATCATGAAGCTATATTTGTGTTAGAGAATGTACTTGCAGTATTGTTGCACATTTTTAGTGATTATAACTGAATCTCCAGTCAGACATTGGCTTCTGTCTAAATGATTTAATACTGTTTATATGATACTTTAGTATTGATTATTATTAATACTAATAGGGAGTTGTGGTGTTTGATGAATGAGTAATGTAGGTGTTTTCTGTTGACTGTTCATTTTGCTTCATTGAAAGAGCAAAATATAATAAACCCTTTCCTTCTCTTTTCAAGGTTGGTTGAAGTGACTTGCTACGGCTCTCAGACCAGCCTTTACGACCTGGAGACCGCTGTGCCTTCTGTGCTCAAGCCAGATCTCGTTGACGTGTGAGTATCACGCGTTAAAAGGAAAATTTAACCCTAACCCTTTACATGTGACTCATTGGTTACACCTAACAAGACTTTGCTGTTCTGTTATTGACAACAGTATTACGACAAGCGCAAGAGAGGGAACTGTGCGTGTGAACAGTTGCAATGTTTGTGTGAATTCAGACACTTCACAGCATGAATAAAGGCCACAGAAAGGCTATTGTGGCTGTTTGCAGTGTTGGTGAAGTTTCCTCTCGTTCATCAATGTCGGAGCAATTTTGCATAATGAAGTTACAGAATAATTTTATTTCTGGGACTGGCTTGATAGAAATGCAGACCAGTCTGAATATTATTTCTCAGAAATTGATTAAAAATAAAATTGATATTCACATTAATTTAGTAAACACTTCACAAGTGATGCAAATTTGTGTAAACTTTATAAGGAAGAAGCAATGTGTTCACCCCACTGTGATTTAACTGTGTGCTGTTTTGGTTGTTGCAGACATGCACAGGCCCTTGCTGCTTTGCAAGCCTACTCTCACTGGCTTGCACAGTTCTACAGTGAAGTCCACAGTCAAAACCAGAGCCAGTTCATCAACCTCATCACATCAGCAATAGATGCCAGTAGTCCACTCATCACAGCTAAGGTAGCTTCTCTCGCTCTTTCTTTTGCACTCTCTAATTACACACATGAAAGCTTGCTCTGCAATTTCAAGTCAACTATCAATAATTTAGGCATTTACTGTATACACTCTCACAAGTGAATTTCAGTCTTCAACAAGCTCAGTGAGCTGGCCTGGCAACAACAGACTGAGCACTTAGTGAAAGCGAAGTGGAAAAAAGAGGGGCAGGCCCACAGACCCTGCGAATACATACACACTCCAGCTAAAATCAAGCAGTAGTGGCAGGTGTAAGGAGAGTGGAGGTACAATGTTTTCTCAGATTGCACAATGCAGATGTAAAAGGGAGTGGAAATAGTTTACTTTAAATTAATGAGCTGAGTCATTTTCGCTGATTAACATGTGATCAGCGTTTGTGTCCTCCAATGTCGATAGTCAATCAAATCAGCATAAGCCTAACACAGAATCTCTTATTTGGGTAAATGAAGAATTTTAATTAAGTGAAAGTCAATTATAAAAAATGCTGTTCATGAATACTTGATCTAAAAAGTGTTGTTGGTTTCATGTTGAAGCAGTGGTTCATTAAGGAGGAAGTAAGATATGGAAAATATTAACCAATGCGTAAAACCTGCAGCCTGTGTTCACAATTCTTGTTGTGTTTATTTTCCAATTTATTAATTTGGTCCTATTTTAGTTAATATTTCCCACACATTAGTGTTACTATGATAAAATGGCACAATTTCAATGACAAAGAAATTGATGTTTGTATTTGTATAATTCACAATTTGTGCATAACAGATACATTAGCTGCTATAGTTCTGTGTTAATGATAGTATTCTCTTTTTCACGGTTACTTTCACACCAGCCCTTATTCAATTCACAGGCTGGCTTCTTAAATTTGGTCTTCATTTGTAGGTACCTGAAAAGTTGATGCTCTCAGCGTGCCATCTGATGGTTTCCATCACATCTACAGTACGACCTGTGTTCTTGGTCACTTTACCAGCTGTTCAGAACATCTTCAACCTCATTACGACAGAGAATCGGACTCGCAGACTTACCCAAGAGGTAAATGTTTGTTGCTTTTATTTTGCATATATTCAATGATTCGGTTATTTAATAAAATAGTAGCAAAGTAGATTTACCTGCACACTAGTTTAATAGCATTGATTGTTTGGAAATTTCTCTTTTTTGATATTTTAAATAAAACACTACACAAGCACAACAATTTAAAAATAGGAATTTTTAAAAAGATCCTCAGAGATTGAAGTTCCTGAAATGTCAATACCTGAATTAAATACTGTGTGTGTTTGTGTGTGCGTGTGTCTATTCATACAGGCTCACGTGTTGGTGTGTAGGGCTTTATCCAACATGCTACTGCTCCCATGGCCAAATTTACCAGAGAATGAGCAGCAGTGGCAAACACGCTCCAGTAACCATGCCAGCCTATTGACAGCCCTCACACGAGAATATCGCATTTTAAGAGGGACAGTGAACATTACTCCACGGCAACCAGCTCTAGATGACAGTCAGTATTTCTTTTTCTTTTTTGATTTGCTTTCTGTTATGTTAGTCTTGGTCTGCTTATTTTGACATCCTGTCATTATTTGTCTTTCCTGACCATCTTTTTTCTACTCCAGTGAAAGCAGTGATACAACAGACCCTGCCTGTGCTCAGAGACATTGTGGATAGCATCTCTGGGGAATCCACCAAATCACGTCAGATCTGTTACCAGAGTCTCCAGGAGTCTGTCCAAGTGTCCCTGAGCCTTTTCCCAGTGTTCATTCAGCAGCCAGGTCAGTGTCTCATCCACAGTTGGTCTGTCCATCTACAGGGTTAACTAAAAATCTGATCAAGGTGAAGATCTATTCATTTGCGTTTTTGTGCACACTTATCCTGTCACGGGGGACTGAGGCAAACAGTATGTACTGTATTGAGCAAACACGTAGAGATGTCTCTCTGCCTCCTACCGATGTATGCATATGATGATAACAGTGCATGTAGCAACAGACCAGATCCACACAACTAAACAATTTGAACACTTAACTGTAGTCTCTACTTTAGCATCTTGCATTTATAGATGTAGCCAAATACCAGTGGACAAAATTACAAAGTTGAGGAACCAGTATCTATTTGCAGTAATGTGCAAACATCTTGTGCAAACATCTTGTGCTAACCTGTTTCACTTACTGTTTGTCTCTTTATTTCCTATAAACTGTTGGTCTATTTCCTTTCGTATAGACTTGTTTTTTCACCTGTACAGCAAGCAGCAATGCACATCCCTGTGAAACCTTACTTTGGAAATTTTTTTTTTCTCCTATACTCTGTCTGTATAGAAATATTCCATAGTTATTGTAACAAAATACATGTAATAATAATTGATAACAATTAATGGAAAATAAATTCTGAAGACCTCAACAGACTACAACACAAAAGGTCATCTGACTGGCCAGCTTTGTTAATTGTCACCTCTCTTTCCTAGATGTGACGGATGAGATGCTGGCCTTCTTCTTGACACTGTTTCAGGCATTGCGGGTCCAGATGGGTGTTGCCTTCACAGGACAGATCATCCACACTTTCCTTAGCATGTTCACCAGGTAAAAAAAAAAAAGTGTTCTCCACAATTCTTATAAACAATAGCTACTTTTATTAGTTGTAGTCACTGTAGTATTACTTCTTGTCTTAAGATTTAAATGCATGGGGCATACAGTGATTGTTGCTATCGCTCTTAACGCTAATTCATGTAATGTCACTTATATGTGCTCCAGGGAACAGCTGGCAGCCAGTATTTTGCAAGAAGGCAGTGCAGGGTGTAGAGTGGTACAGAAGTTCCTGAAAATCCTTCAGGTGGTGGTGCAAGAGCCTGGTCAAGCTTTCAAGCCCTTCCTACCCAGCATCCTCTCTCTGTGCATGGAGCAGGTTTACCCGGTGGTGGCAGAGGTCAGTTGGTGGTCACTTGTCCAGTTTTTTTTTGTTTGTTTGTTTGTTTTTTTTTGGTTTGCATCTGGATTGGTTAGCCTGCTAGCACCTAAAATTTGCATGTGGCATCACTTATCATGTAGGAAATCTTACAAATAAGTAAATACACTTAAATAAGGATATTTACCTGACAGTGTTTCAGAAAAATAAACAAATTAATAGTTGGTCAGTAGAAACATGACACAAATTTGTTCATTTGAATATTCCGAAAATAAAAAGTGTCAGGTATTTAATTATATAATTTATGATGGTATATATGCTTGTCTTTGATAGCGGTCTTCCCCAGATGTCAAGGCAGAGATGTTTGAGTTGCTATACCAAATACTTCACCAAAACTGGAGGTACTTCTTTAAAACTTCAGTCTTAACAAGTGTCCAAAGAGGAGCTGCTGAAGATACCATGGAAAATGAAGCCCAGTTCACAGCTGCCATGCAGGTGGGTGTTTGCACATGGCTACAATTATCATCATATACCTTTTGGATGGACTGATACCTCTCGGCTGTGCTCTTTGTTTGATTTGACGGTGCTGAGGGAACATACAGAACATAAAATCCAACTGCAATGTGTTTCCAAAATAAGCAGTTATCTCAATTGTTGAAATTAGCTTTTCGTCACACAGTTAATGGATAAAGTTATTGTTAAATCTAGTTACATTTCATTTCCTGACTTCTGCTGAAATGTATTTTCCAGGCTTTTGGACAGTCCTTCCTGCAGCCTGACATCCACATCTTCAAGCAGAATCTCTCCTATTTGGAGTCACTCAACAGCAAGCATAAGTTGTATCACAGAGTAAGTTGAGCTTTTATATAAGTATGTTTGTATTTACATGTGTAGTGTATGATGGTGCAGTTTTGTTGACTCACTTCCAACAACAAAAGCAGTTCAAACCTGTCAACTTGTCACATGGGCAGGCAATGACTGTAACCACAGCTGCAGTTTTTTGCTCTTTTATAATTCTGCTTTTTATAAAGTTTTACATTTACCTCTATTAGTTATAAAAACATTAACTGTAAAATGAGTTGTCTTTTTTTCTTTAGTTGTTTTCTTTTACGCTAATTTTGACCCAATTTGACATAAATGTCTTATAGGATAAAATGATGAAGATATGACATTTTATATCCTAATTATGACCATATTTCCTGCAACTTGATTGGTTGGTGGAGGCATACAACTGCAAGGCTGTAATTCTGCATTTTTTATTGTGCTTCAGAAGCTTTTCCGGACCTCGATGCTCTTCCACTTCATCAACGTGCTGCTGCAGGTCCTTCTCCACAAAAGCCACGACCTTCTTCAGGAGGAAATCACCCTTGCTATTTACAACATGGCCTCTGTCGACTTTGATGCCTTCTACTCGGCCTTCATGCCAGAGTTCCTCAATGGTTGCCAGGGTGTTGACACCAGTCAACGAGCTGTTCTTGCACGCAACTTCAAGCTTGAACAAGTAAGAATTAAATTTTGTGACATTCTCTAAGGGGTACTCAGTTGGTTGCAGTCTGCAATCTCACCACTAGATGCCACTAAATCCTACACACTGGTCCTAATAACTAAGCTTAACCTGTAGTGGCCATGCTGATAGTGTGGTGTTTTTTTATCCAACTTGTCCAATATTTATTGTTCAATTCTGCAAGATTGTTGAGCAATTATATTCCATTCACTTCCACTCTGTTCAAGTGGTGGCAGAAATTACAGATACCCTATATCAATCAAAGCATGTTGTTGCAGTCTCCTCCCTGTATTCACTAGTTACTACCAGTCCAGACAAAGTGAATTACCAAATGAGCTGTTGCTCATTTCCCTTGCATTTTGTTAAACTTTTGCAGCACAATAAGTGAGCAGTAATCTAAAGCTCATGGTCCACACACAGGGGTTTTCACTTGCCTCATTAGACCTCACAAACTCCAGTGTCGGTTTGCAGGGTTTCAATCTGTAAACCATTAGTTGATGGTAACATACTGATTGTAACTACTCCTGTGTAGCTTTTATTATGGAAACATCTATAACTGTTTCAGTATCACCTTTTAGCATCAGTGTCTGTTTGGTTGAAAGTTGTTTATGCCTCATCTGCATCCTAAACACTATCTGCTAATATTTCCTCTATAAATTAATATCATTGTTAACTTTTTCTCTTCTTTTTCAAGGACCTGCCTTCGTTCACTCAAAGTGTGCAGCGGCTGGTTAATGACCTTCGCTACTACAGACTGTGTAATAGTAGCCTACCCACTGGCACTATCAAGCTATAGCACAATGACTGCTTGAACCACTCCACACATCAACTATGATCTTCAAGGATTGCCTGTGCTGACCACTTTGCCCAACACTCCCTCTCCAACTCAGCTTCGCTCCACCTGTTCAAAGTGATGGGAAGGGACAACACACATTTGTATGGTTGAGTAATTGGAGGTTGAGGATGCTGCTGATGTTTTTCTTTGATTTCTACTGTAGAAGGTTGGCGCATTATTATTTTTTTTAAAAAGCAGTGCCCTCCTTATGTATTGCCAATGAAAATGTGGCAAGAAATGTAAACCTGGTCTGCAGTTGGCTTTCGCCCAGACCCGGAGCAGTCTGAGCCAGGCCTTCTTTCCCACGCCTCTGCAACAAAGCTAGGCTGGGACTGAGCACTTTCAACTCATTTTGAGTTTTTAAAATGTCTGCTTTTATTCATTTTGCCTTCAATTTTTTTCATCTCCAAAGGAGACGGACTCTCAACTTTCATATCATTCCATTCTGAAAAAGAGAAAACCTGCTTGATTAAATAAAGTGCTTTTTTAGTAAATCTCAGGTATTGGTTAATTCATGATTTTATTGGTCTATGTGCTCTTGCAGTGTTACAATATTGTTTGTGAAAATAATGGTTGCGTCAAGAAATTTGAAACCTTTTGGTATGTTTTTACTCTTTTGCTTTAGACTGCCCAATGGCATCTTTTTCAAATCCCTTTGAGTGTAAATTCATCTACTGAAACTGCTGAATAGTTTTTTTCAAACTTTCATTTTGTAGAGCACAATCAATAGAGTATCAATAGTCTGTTTGGATCTTCACAAAGCTAATGGATAAGGCTGTGCAGATTTTGATTTTGAAAATGGCTAAAGATTTGAACCATCAACAGACAGAGGTTTTGATTTGTAGCATGTGACACATCACATGCACCAATGTCGTCTGAGGACACGACACACAGAAGTTACAGCAGAGTAATGAAGCAACTTCACTAACCTCTAGCTTTAGTGTTAGTGTTGTGGTGCTGCCTATCTATCCAGGACTTTAGATATTAAGATGTTTACGCATTTCCAAACCTTTTCTCAGCTGCTGTTTTAAATATTGAAAGCACATTTTGTTCCAGTTATGATGTTAGCTTTACAATTCCTGGTTATTAGAAAACAGACGGACTGGAAGTTTGTGTGACTCAGTAAAATCTACAGGGGAACAGAACTCATGAACCTTACCTTTGGACTCTTGATTTCATTAGCGTATTCTCTGGCTCAAAGGCTAATCCTGATGCTAAATTTACACCAGTTCTATCTTTAATGTAAAAATACATTTTCATTGTAAGATGTTAGACATCCATTCGAGGCTGAGTGAAAACAATCTTAAATGTCCTGAAATCACCAAGACTGTCATATTCATGTGGTTTTATTTAAAAGGAAATCCACCAATTTGTATACGTCAAGACACATGTATTCATAACGGGAGACCCTTCTGAACAGTTGTATAATGTTTTGTGTGGATGTCAAGTCTGAGACAATAACCCTAATCTGCATTACAAACTTGGTGTGGAGTTTTAGGGCTTAAAAAAACAAAAAAAAAACAGATACTCTAAAGGGACTACACGTTAGGAAACTTTGAGCCTTTTTTGTGAGTTGGTTTTTATCTTTATATCTACCAACTTCATAAAAATGCCTTTAATATTCTTGTGCCATGCTTATGGTCAGTTTTTAAGTGGTTGACATTCAGCTTAAAGGTCAAGTCCA
Organism: Seriola lalandi dorsalis; assembly: GCF_002814215.2. Taxonomy (NCBI): domain Eukaryota; kingdom Metazoa; phylum Chordata; class Actinopteri; order Carangiformes; family Carangidae; genus Seriola; species Seriola lalandi. The sequence continues at coordinate 32,022 of NW_019525525.1, read as the reverse complement.
AAGTTGGAATCAGACAGACACTTGAATTGTCCGTCCACGCTGAACGTTTTAGCAGAGCTAAGAGAAACAGCATCATAGTCTGGCATCACTGGAGTTAAATAAGTTTCAGTGTGAGTGACAGACAGGGGCATGACTCGTGAGTTTTGATTGAGGAGGGTTGATTTCTCTCTCTTCAGGCTGACAGAACACACCTTTAAAACATGATCCTGTTGCAGAGGTGCATTTCTAAGAGGATTATCCAACCGTTTTACTCAAGAAATCAAGAAACCGCTAAAAGTCTGGTTTCTGGGTTTCCCACTGCGCTGCTGGATGGACGCAGAGCTGCTGGACACAGGAGCAGATCGAGTAAGTGACTGACTTTGTATCAAATAGTCAGTGAAGCCATCGACTTTCCTTATGGACATTTCTTCTAGTCTTTGAGGCACTGAAGTTGTATGACTTTTTCTTGTCTTTAAGGTACGCAAACAAGTGAAAGGACTAAATGGCACTCTTCCGGGACTTATTGTTTGACTCAGAATTCACCGATAAACAAACAAATCTCTCTGTTTTGATCATGTGATGATGACACAAACATATAAGAACTTGTATTTAAATAATCTATTACTGTTTAAAATTATTGGCACCGATCCCAAGAGACTTCACCTCCTAGGCTCAAAGTTTATTTGCCGTTAACTTAACCGGGCCATTTGCGAAAACAAATTCGTTTGCCAAACTCATGGGGTCATGAACTGGAACTAGGTTAGAGGGACAGAAGATAGTGATGCTGATGATGATGATGATGATAATAATGATGATAATAATGATGAAGGTAACAGCGATGATGGGGAAACAGTGACCTGAGATGTGCGTAACTGGACCAAGACTTGTGCGCACTCTGGCATGGACAGTGTTACACTGAAATGTCATTGGACTGATTCTTCTGGTGGCAGGTCACGTGTATTTAATTGATCGCGTGCAGTCATTCATTAGCTCGTGCGCGGTGTTGCTGCTGCTGCTCTGTGCGCAACTGCAACTAATCTGAATGCATAAAATATCTGATGTGTCTGTTTCATCCGCATCCTGTTTACAGAATGTAGTTCATCTGTGTTTTACATGCAAACCCGTGTGTGTGTGTGTGTGTGTGTGTATATATATATATCAGAGGTCTTCTTCTCTGCAGTAATGTGTGTCAATATTAGCCCTGACCCCTGTAGATTACAAACATTGGCAGGAGACTATGTGAGGGTGATGGTCAACATCAGCTGCTGTTCTGTTCCGTCTGTCGCACCAGGTCTTCCAAATGTCACGGAGCGGACTCTCATCGCTGTGAAGCCAGATGGAGTTCAACGTCGTCTTGTTGGACAAATAATCCAGCGGTTTGAGCGGCGGGGCTTTAAGCTGGTTGGCCTGAAAATGCTGCAGGTATAAAAGTCTGAAGCTAATATGTTTGATGATGTTTATGTAATGTGCAACATCTCTGTTTGTTTAACTGTTTTAAACTATAGCTGTCTCTATTGTGAAGGTGTCTGAGGATCTCCTGTCTCAGCACTACTGTGAACTGAGGACAAAGCCCTTCTACCCCAGTCTGCTACATTACATGACCTCAGGACCCGTGGTTGTCATGGTGAGGACTCCTCTCACTGTGATAGTCCTGAACTGAGTGCATCATTTCTACTTCTATCTCGAATAATTTCTACTTTTGCTTTAGGTTGGCAGATATGAAAGTTATGTTTTAGCAAATGATTGCTAGACCATCATTCATTCTCCGTACACAGTATTTCAGATGTAAACCTGCCGCAAGTCTTGAATAACTGTATGTGTGTTTGTTTATTTTTGTTTAGGTGTGGGAAGGGCACAATGTTGTTCAGACATCACGTACCATGGTTGGACATACTAACCCAGCTGTGGCTCAGGCGGGCACAGTCAGAGGAGATTTCAGCATTCATGTCAGCAGGTAACCTGGTGTAATTTAATCTCATTACATTTACCAAACATTTCAGGATTGAACAAAAATCTTATGAGACTGCTACTTTCCAGATATTGCATCTTGTGAAGCTGTTGCTTGTGTTTTTTGTTTGTTTTTCTTGTTTCGGTCTTGGAGGTAAAATAATGATGTGTGCTGGTCATTTAAAGGAATGTGGTCCATGCCAGTGATTCACTGGAGGGGGCTCAAAGGGAGATCCAGCTGTGGTTCCAGGGAAAAGAGCTCCTGAACTGGGACTGCTGTGACCAGACCATCACCTGTGAAGTGTGAAGATGAGTGAATGCAGTGAGAATCAGTTTTACTGTCTCCATCCTGCTGCTCAAAGGTGTGTCTCTTCTGTCAGTGTGATTACAGTGATTGAAAAACAGGGGTCATGTTCAGTGTTCCTACTGAAAAATATACCTCAGTAAGTGTACTTATAGTCACAATGATTTTTGTTGAAACAAATGTGACTGATTTCTTATTTTTTATTTTTTTTTATAATTCAAGCTATGTTAGCAACTATGCATATAAATCTATAGCAGTTCGATTTTTCAGTATCTGATTTTCATCTGAAAGATTTGAATTGCATGAGGCTCAAAGCAGGTGTAACATCAGAATGTATCCCACAGTCACCTGAAATGCAATAGTCTTTCTGACCAATGGTTAAAATGTGGTGTGCTTGTTTTTATTAGACTCTGTGTCTTTTATCCCAAAATCATAGTGAACAGAAATCTAAATAGTAAAGCTTAATCAAGTAAATTTGTGTTAGTGAAATCATTGAGTAATCCTCCTATCTTTCCTTAAAACTCCACTGTGGAGCAGAAGAAATTACATACGAGGGTGAAGAGTTTAGAGGAAAGTGAAAAACAATGTCAGGAATTGTCTGAAATGTGAATAATTCTTCTAATAATAATCAATGTTTACACTCAAACATTTGACCTCAGGTGAAGGTAACTGGTGGAAATTTACTAAAGTAATATGTTGCCGTGCACTACACAGCTCGGCATGGTGATGATTTACCTCCACCTGCTACCATGTCAACACAGAACTGATTCTGCTTTTTATGTTTGTTGACATTTTCAGTGTCACTTGTTTGTTTTTTTTGATTATACAGCTGAAACAATGTCTTTATTTTTCACTCAGTATCAATTATGAAATAACTAATGTAGAATTCTTCACATGACGTTTCATTTTGAAATTGTATGTTTTAAAGGAGCTTTTTGTCAGGTTTGCTATGGCTGTATAGCCGACATTAGTATTAACAGCTTTCGAGTCTAGAAAAAAAGTTCAGCATCAAACGTCATTCCTTTACTCACTGAAAGCTGTCTCCAGCGGTGAAAAGCAACGCCAATGTAAACTGTTGTTTTGCTACCATTTCTCTCACTTCGTTTCTTCTGCTGAAGTTAGCATGCTAACTAGCTAGCTCCAGCTTGGCCCTTTCGTCACTTTCTGATACCGAATCACTGTAGCGTCCAGTCTGTCCTGAAAAGGTAGTGCTGCTCAGAGGGCGTGTTATAACCTTTTGTCTTGTAAATGAAACAATAGCTGCAGCTCTTGACAAGACTGGTAAGTAAACAGCTGTTAATGCTAATGTTGGCAATGTAGCAATATATAAATCTTACAAATAACGCCTTTAATCTGCTGTATTGAAGCTGATACATTCACAGCAATATATCCCTTATGTTTCCATGTCGTGCATTATATTATGATATGAACCACAGCTGCAATCATAATGAAAAATGCAACATCTTACAACATTTTCATCTCAGAAAAAGTCAGGACTAAGATTGTATATTTATGACATCAGTTTAATGTGTATTTGGTCTATAACAGCATCTGGCTGCAACAAGCAACACTGTCTTAATACAGGTAGACATGCAAGCAATAAAAAGTCAATCAGATCAATCAGACAGCTGACTGTTCTGTGTAGATAAACATTTTAATCATAATGCACATTTCATGGGTTTTATACTGTAGCTCTGAAAAGCTGTTTCAGTCCATTGTTATAGTATTTGCTTTACAACAATAACACATTAGACTTATAATTTTTATGTTATTTTGTTTATTGTATTGCATTAGTGTTCATTGTCATGTTTCAAATATTGCCTAAATAAAGGATGACGGAAATATTTAAATTGTAAAAAATATGATGAAAAATAAATGCAAGGAATAACTTTAGTAAACTCTGGCGAGGTTTATATAAGAGTATTATTTAGAGAGTCTTTTAACACAGTTTGCTTTTGCTGATGAATCTGTAGCACAGACGAGATACAACATGTATGATCAAAAAATTAGACTCCACCTGATGCATCGCTCTGTGGCCCCAGCTGTGTAAGCAACACTACATGCATGTCCATTCACCTTTGATGCCACATCTGTATTAGTGGATGTGGAAAGCTCAGTCAGAATACATCACTCTCTGACTTCAGGCCAATCTTCAGCTTTTGCTTCTCCATCACCGTCTCTAATTCTGTGGCTTTGTGCACATCCTGAGGAGGACACAAGATTAGTTAAGAGCAAAATATCAAGGAAACTTTGCCTCTTTGTCGAACTCAAAATAAGCTGACATATGCACTTAAACTGTAGTTCTGTGGTCCTATTTTTAACCAAAGTCTGTACAATAAAGGTCACATTAAAGACAGCCTGTATGTGAAATCCCTTTAATGTCACAGCAAGACCAGAAAGGCTGATAATAACTAGAAATACACCCACTGCGACCATTGACCTATAAGGTATCCAGTAGCTATTATGCATGTTGAATTTACGAATTGGAAGGTAAATAGTCTTTAGTCAATGTAGGTCAATGACAATGTGCTAAAATGACGTAAGTCTGTGCATAATCCAAGGCTGAGCAAACAACTGGCTCAGGAGTCAGGACACATGGACCCAAGCATAACCACAAACACACACACACACACACACACAGAGGACATTAACAGTGGACAAACCTCGAGAAGAGCCTTCTGCACCATTATCTGGCTGTAAACTCTTGCACCTTCCTCTGGTGACACTGCACGGAGCTCCTCCTTATTCAGGGAAAATAGCTGCGCTCCAGTTAAAATGCCAAGACTCTGAATTGTCCTAGAGGAGGAGAAAGGAGCAACAAAATCAGTGGTTTTTTATGTTTGTTTTTCATTGTCAAAAAAAAACACCAATAATCTTGTCAGGAAGAACGATCCAGCTGTTGAAAGTGTAATAATCCAAAACAAATGTAAGATTCTTTTTTTCTGAGATTCACTTTTTTTTTCCACTTAATACTACCAGCATGTTTCCTAAATGTCCTCCCAGCTCACTGTTTGTGGTCAATTCCAACTCAGCTCACAGTTCACAGTACAGCTTCAATACATAAACACTGGTTAGGAGAGGGGGCAGGTCATGTTTGACATTTGAGGGCGCTATTGTGCACATGAGCAGTATGTATAATGCACTTAAATGTGAACATAAACTTTTGAACATAACAGTACTTAAGTGCCCAATAAGCACCTCCATACAACTCACTGAAGCCAAGGCAGTGTTCTTCCACTGGACCAATAAAATCTAATTTAAATTTCCTGTTACAGTAGAGGCCATGACACCCCTGGATCATTTTAATTTAGAAAACCTTTAGTGATACAAATGCACAAATTTGACTGATTTTAGTACACAACCCTTGTTGGACGTGATATTCCTTAAGCAAGAGGACCTTAAGAACAGTGTGGCTATAAATGAACCAATAGGTTCTTTGAATTAGCTTTGTGCTGAATCAGGTTTTTGGAAACAGCCTGAACTGGAGATATCTCCAGCAGTGGACACTCACTGTGGACTGAAGCTCTTGGCGGTGAGCCAGGCCTCCACCTCAGCAGGTGGCGAGTGGTAGTACAGGGGAGCAGAAGTGTCAGCTGTGCGGGGAACCACCAACGGACGGACTGAGCCTCTTTTCTCTGCTAGCCGCTGAAGAAGCTCATCATTCATTATCAGGACTGCACACACACATAAAACTTCATTTGCATACACATGCAGATCAGCACAATATCATGCACAGCCTCTTATACGATGAGTCAAAGCATTGTCATCATTTCTCTATTTCAAAATTAGTGCTCAACCCACTGGGTTGTTTTACAAATGCGGCTTTTTTTGGTTTTTTAGTTTCATGGCAATTTAAATAATAAAATACACAGTAGTCTGACTTCCCTGTATTTGTCTGTGAAATAATATGAATGGTGCGTAACCTTATAATTATATTAAAAAAAAAAACCTTTGTAGAGTAACAAAAAACAACAACCTGATGTGTGTTACCAGATCATTTTTACCAAAATGTTTTTGATACAGCAGTTTTGTTGTTTTGGTTGCATTGACGACATCAGTGTGCTACACAGGAAATGGAGATCGTGCCAAAGACGACATGGACACTGATGCAAAAAGGCTAAAAGGAGCATCTTCAAATAGCTCTCAGTCCACTGGACCATGATAGCACTCAAGTGACAGATGAGAAACAGTGCACTCATTTGAGAAACAAGCCCTTTTTATGTTTGTACACATGATGTTACCCCGGTCACTGTCTTCCCCCATTGTTGTAGATGGTAAAACCATGCTCTGAGGTCGCAGTGGTGGGCTTGTAGCAGTGGGACTGGTCCCAATCGGGCTTGATGGAGCGTATGAGAAGTAGTTTGTGGGAGGGGTAAGAGGGGTCTTCTGTGGTGGGAAAATGGGAGTGAATTAGAAATTGTCAGATGCACGAGACTAAAAGATACAGTGCGTGTAGTTGTGTCTGTACTTGTACCTTTGACTCTCTGCGTACCAGTGGACTGTCCCTCCCTGAGTTATTGAGAGCAGAGAGAGGCTCCAGGATGTTAGAGGGAACAAATCCTATCTGATCGAAGCGATTCCGACACTTCCACCATCGCTTTGATGATTCAATTACCTGAGGAAAGATGCCACACAAATCAGCTGAGTTTTATGACATTTCCCATGAATATATACTGACCAAAAATATAAGTGCGACACTATTGTTTTTTCTCAAATTTTTCATGAGAGAGCTTATTTCTCTTAAATGTAGTTCCCAAATGTTATTAAAATCTGTTTTAGTGAGCACTCCTTCTTGCCAAGAACAGCCATCCACCTGACAGGCGTGGCATATCAAGATGCTGATTACACAGCATGATTATCGCACAGGTGTGCCTTGGGGCTGGTCACAATAAAAGGGCACTCTAAAATATGCAGTTTTATCACGTAACACAATGCCACAGATGTTTTGAGGGAGTGTGCAGTTGACATGCCGAATGTCCACCAGAGCTGTTGCCCATGAAATGAATGGTCATTTCATTATCAGTGTCATTTCTACATCCAGCCAGCTGATGCAACAGTTGATTTGGACAATCAAAGAATTTCGGCACAAACTATTAGAAAACATCTCTTGATATGCCACACCAGTCAGGTGGATGGATTATCTTGGCAAACGTGGAGTGCTCACTAACACAGATTTAAACACATTTGTCTACAACAAGAGAGAAAGAAGACTTTTGTGTGCTTAGAAAAAGTCCTAGATCTTCCATTTCAATGAATGACAAATGGGATCAAAAACAAAAGTGTTGCGTTTATATTTTTGTTCAGTATATGTACTTTTACAAGTGGGTCTCCACCTATAATTCTAATTATGGGTGTTTACCTCCAGTGTTTCCCCTTGTAGTACGGAGAGTTCACTGCTGTTTCTAGCCACAAAGTCATAACTGCAGCAGTAAAGTCTCTCACCTTCTGGTCGGATCCCATTTCCATCTCTGAAAGGGAAATATCATTTAAAAGATATGCAACATATAAAACAAATGTAAGCAATTTAACAAAGTGGAGTCAGATATCAGTAATCACTAATCTCTGATGAGAGATGTGAAAAGGAAACAATTTTACTAGCAATATACTGTTAATTTCATCCATTAGGAATTTAACTGGCATTGTCACCCATTGTCACTCCAGCTATAAAACGTAATTCTATCTTGTTCTGTAGCAGTTTTCAATGTCTACAGACTTACACTTCCTCACTGCCTTGGTCAGCTGTCTCTACTCTTTGTTGAGTTTGGTCCTGTAGAGTTTGTGCCTCCATACTTTCCCTGAGAGCATCCTGTTTGTGCTGCAACTCGATGGGATCTTCCAAAGGGTGTCCAGATGAGTCATAGGCCGGAGGCTGCCATCCATCCAGGAAGACAGGTGAATATGGAGGAACAGACACATTAAATGACGAACTGGGAAAAAAGAGGGAAAGGGGTTTTGTTAGATCAACACATTCTCAAACAAAGTTTTACACACGCATACACATAAACACACTGACCAGGTTGAAGTCCAGTTCGGCCCTAATGAAGTCCAGAGTTCCTTTTCCTCTTCAGTCAGATGCTCCTGGAGCAGTGAAACTGCACCACTGGTCATAGCAGGACTAACCACTGACATACCTACACCTGGACCTCCAGTGGTTTTCACCATCTGTGAAAGAGAGGATCACTATAGTCAGTGTCACACAGAGAGAAAACACAAAATGAAATTAAACTAACGACTCACTAGTCTAAGAGGCACAAAGATGTGATGCAGCAGGTCTGGAGCGTCAGGCTGTGAGATAGATGACTTGAGACGGTCCTAACAAAAACAAGCAAATGATTCATTTACATTTTTAATTTCCAGGGGTTTCATCAAAATGTACTAACAATCCCCCAGAGATATTTAGTGGTTAATTATATGACTAAACTAATCTCACCAGCAGACTGAGGGAGTACTTGATTTTCTGAAAGATGTCCACAAAGTCTCCCTCTGATGGAGGGCAAGCTTTCAAGGTCAACAAATCATCTGCACACACAAGAGTATAATCACAGCTAACCAAAACAACTTAATAAAGTATACACATGAAACACTGACACATTATCAGCCTACTGCAATCACTGTTGTTGTCACATGCACTGATTTTTCTAACTTGATGTACTTTAGTGTCAGTATCGTTTGTTAAGTGTTTTTAAATTATAATGATTAAGGTAAATAGCAAGTTTTTCAATACCTTTATTTTTGGGAAAGTTAAAGAATAATAGAAAATAGATTTAATAGTAAAGAATACTAGAAACTTTACAGTAAAATTCCAGTACTGATAATGACTCTATAAAGGTGTGGAGTGCTTCTTCTAGCTTGTTGCAGCAAGCGCTCTCCTACAAGACAAAGCCAGTTGCAATGACTAATAACAGTCTTGTGTCCTATTTCGTTATAAATGTGTTCATACATTTATTGCGTTTAAAATTATCTAGGGTCACACCTATTCCACAATACACTAGCCAGAAACCTGGGTTATGTTGCCAGGTCAACACAGGGCAAACACAGATAGACACATACTCCCATTCACACCTACTGGCAATGTCCAGTGATAAAGACACAGCTAGGGAAAAGATCAAGGCCTTGTTGCTGTTGTCACTCCTAATCTTCATTCCACAGTGCAACAAAGAAAGCCCTTTATTTATTCAGAGATGGGATGCAAACTAGTTATTGAGAAAGTCTGGTATGAATACTTTTACCTTTCTCCTACCACTGGATGACTTCATGCCAGGAACACTGTCAGCTCAACACAATTAACTAGTAAATGAAGCGTATGTGGAATGTAACTTGGCCCAAGCTTCAGCCACTACTTTGTCATGTTCCTTGGTTGTGATTAGTACTGCTGGCAAGAATTTTCTTAACTACCTGAATGTTTTTGGTAATGTTTTTGGGTTTTTTTGGCAACCTGCCCGTTGACACGCTTCCATGCAAAGTAGTGTGCAAATGCTCAGCCTTTGTCTGCAGTTTCCTGCTTCTTCTGCAGCCTACGTTTCTCTTGCCCACCCTTGTGAAACTATGAGCACAGTAGTTCGCCAACAGGATGGTGCCTATCCTCTCACCATCTTGCTCTCCCTTTTTGCTCTTCCTGCTTCTCTTCTTCTTCCTTTGGTTGAGAATACTCAGGGCCTCGGCTGCCTGCTGCAACCGTCCCATGAATCGCTCCACGTCGTCAAAACAGTGGTTCAGAATCTCCTGATGAAGACATACACGTGCTTTAGCCACCTTACAGAAATTAATCTAATAATGTAGTAATTCATAATAATAATAATTATTTAATAAGCTATGAGTCAGCCAAACAATATGGCACTAACATGAAAAGTAACATGTATTTCAAAATGTAATCTAATGCGAGAGCCCTGAGATAACATTACATTTGTAATGCTTATGATGTTCAATATTTGAGACAGTGTGAAAGAGGTATTGATTTACATGATTTACATTATATCTACATGAACATCCTGTAAAATGAAATCTAATACAACAGCTTCATCACGAACTTCTTTCTCAGCAAACAAGCTGAATGTTATAACCTTCACCGTGTAGTATTTACTGTAACTATTGGTCACATTGGCTTCAGGAGGAAGCCACCGCATTATACTGAGAGCTAAATAAAATCCTTTACTTTATATCTTCCAGCGGTGATTCCTTTTTAAAACTATTTTCTGGCACTCAGGTTGCCACCTCCTTTGACTTTAAGATAAGCCCACTGGCCCACATTACTGTATACACATATACAGAAGAATATCTAAGTTATTATGCAAGCACATACCACTTCTCTCTCTGCGTTCAGTGGAGATGTATGATTTGAGTCTCCGTCAGCTCCATTCTCTGAGCAGAGGAAAGACAGAGCAGAAAGCAAACTTGAACATGTATATGTAAACACCACGTACAGTACATGCTCACATATACACACACGTATCTGCCAGATGAGTATACCTTTGCCAGAACCTGTGTAGATGGGCAGGCCACCGGCAGGCGGCTGCTCTCCTGGAGTTAACATGACACGGACACCTGGAGGCTTTCTAGGGACCACCGGAGGAGGTGGGGCAGACATCTGTTGAGTGTGGATGCAAATCAAACTGTTATACAACAAGGAATAACATTTATGTTTTTCTTAATTTCAACATTTGTCTGAGTTTAATGATGCAGAATTTCTTTTTCTTGGGGAATTCAGCCCTCTATAATTATCAATACATTATCTCATGACCACTTTATGTGAATCATGCCCTGCATTCTTGAATTGTCATGTACATATGGTTTCATCTACATATCCATTCATGAAATGTAAAAGATATTGATCAGCTTTACCTGACTGATAAAAACTCTCAACTTCACCTTAAAAGTGATGAATGAGAGTTCAGTAGTGACACATTCCACAGGCTGGTTGTAAGAATGCTGAGTATTTTGTGTGCACTTGCAAGTCTGTGTGCATTTCAGTGATGGATGCATATGACAGGAAAAACCACTGTCACCAGGTGCATGGTATGCAGATGACACAACCACCAAAACTTGATAGCGAAACTGTTTGAGCTGAAATTAAAATTGTGTGCTATGCAAACACACTGTAGTTCTTTTCCTCAACCTCCTGCCATTTTTCCGCCTGTAATGTCTTCTCTTCCAACATCAGTACTGCATAAACTTTTTCAAGCTTCACAAATTCTTATAAAATGCACAATCAAAGCCCATAATGCAATTACAAATCACTAAATGTTCTAATGTGTCAAGATGAAGTAAAGCTACTTCAAAAGTCACATATTACTGACGCAAAGCAGCTGTCTGTCACATGACAGTTGCACCTGTTTGTCTCTCTCTCACACACACATACACACAGTTTACACAAAGTTAACACCTGAAATCTAGATTCATCACCATACCTTTTTAGTGTGGTTTGAGCGTTTAAATCCAAGGCGCAGAAACCAATCCCCGTGCTGAGCTGTATGTGCACTGAGCTTAGCTGTTTAAACGAGCACGTCCCACCTTCTACAGATATGCAGAAACGAGAAAAACAAGTCTGGCTTTCCTTTCGCAGTTAATCTGTGTTGCTTTCACTCTCCTCTCTCTCTCTCTCTCTCACACACACTCCCTCCCATTCTTCTCTCTGCATCTCTCTGAGCCTCTCCTTCCTTACGACAGGCTTTTCTACCAGCAACCACCTGTGGCTTGTGCCAAAGGGATAACGTGATCTGTGACACATGCCCTTCCAGAAATGTAATGCAGTCTTCCTCAAGCTCCCCACCTCCACGAATTCAGTGATGTCAAGTTTCGTTTGAGAGAAAGAGGGGAAAAGGTGATTTAATGTTTAAATTAAGAACAAAAACTAATAAAAAGAAATTAAACATTTGAATGCAATTCATTCTTTGGAGGAGAAATGGTATTAATAAAGTCGGCAAAACTAATTTGATTTGAACATTCCCTCCTATGAAGACTTCTCTTTGTGACTATACAACCACCAACCAATCATATTCAATGATAAAATTATTTTATAATGTATAACCCACTTTTTTATAGTTGTCTGATTGCTGTCATTTAACATGCTCTCATTGTTCTCTCCAGAAATCAGAATAAATAATTTATCTCAATTTAAAATCAATTTAGAATCTGTCAAATAAAGTGAAGTGGATGACAGACAGGCTATTTCCTGGTTCAAAGTAAATAACAGGGTTAGGGAACAGTGTGGTGGTTAAACTGCATAAAATGAAATCAATGGTATAATTTATCAATATTATAAAATCTGCTTAGTTAGCAAAGTGCAAAGTCAGAGGGCAGTGCTAACTTTTTAAATACTTCAATACAAAGCAATTATTGATTGAGTAAGAGTGACAATGTTTGTGACAACAGTCAGAAAGACACGTTTGTTAAAACGATATGAGAGAAGGTGTGGAAAAGGTTCCTGATATGGAGACGTTTACTGGCTTGTGCAATCTTCAGCAGTATGACCGATGGGTATCAAATTTATTAGCAAACAAGAAAACACAGATAATAGCATATGTGTCTGTTCTTACAGAGAAATGGTCCGTTAAGGGTCACGGTCAGACTTTTGTTTCATTCAAATGAATATTGAAATTGAGAATGGATGGAACTTTATCATTAAGATTTTTCATTGTGATGGTGTTTAACCAGAGCAATAATCAGTTTAGCAGAGGGCAAACTGAAAGGCACTGATAACTGAACATTTAAGTTAAAATTGTGTCTTCATTAAGATTTTAGCCACTGGCAACATTAGTTCTGTTGTAGGTAAGATACTCCTGTTGAGCAGGTGGCACATAGCATTGGGGAAAAACTGAGCTGTTGATGAACAGTGACACCAACTGGTCATTACAGATCAGACTTCATCCATCCCTTCAGCTCTCCTCATGTTTGACTCCATTGTAGCACAGAAAACTTTAAATAGCTGCTGTTCATATACCGGAAATCAAATGGTTGATGGTGTAGAGAAGTGTAGCAGAGAAACACCTGAGCGTCCTGGCTGCCACACGATTTCTGGGTCAGCTGCTCTGCTGTTAAGACGATCCGGTGGGTGCTGACTGTAGAACAATATGGACAGAAACTTTTCTCTGCAGATGCATTTACCTGGCATTGAATCGAAGCCTGACTAGTAAATAGCTTCTTGGCAAAATTAGTCAAGTGGTTTTCCCACACTTAAATTAATGTAATAGTTTTTCATTCACTACTGTTGTACTACATGATGCACATGACACTGAGCTCCAAAAGGTCTCATCTCTGCCAAAGAGCTTTTCAGTTGATCTCCATAATTAGCTCGGGATTTACTGTGCTGTTCTCAGCAATGTATTCATTTCCGGTGTGTGACTTGTAGAAGGACATTTATGATCTACAGCCCAATAGCAAGGGTGCAGGCTGGAAACAGGGGACACCCTTATTACACCCTTATTTTTGCCTCTGGTATAAAAGTTCCCTTTGAATTAGCAGTTAAAACATTTTACTCATCAAAGTTTGCTTATATCAGCAAGCTGTAGAGGGTGAAACTTGGTTATATCTCTCCAAGTGTCCAGAGTGTTGTATGAAGTGTTGTATGAATTTTTGAAATGATCAGGAATTTGTCACTTTAAATGCTTTTGAGTGGTGGCTGTGAAAAATCTGGTCTGCAACAGGAGACACAAGCTTAAATACATGAAAACAGTAGCTTTCTGAATTCATACTTTGGTGTGAACGGCAGCAGATATTTTGGCTCATTTTCTGGCACATTCTCTCCACTAGAGGGAGTAGGGCCTTTTCTAATATTGAGCCGACAGGTGGCCGAGACAGTGAATTTACTACTAACTGGTATTGCTCAACTGGTTGGTAACAGCAGTTTGCTTTTAATGTCAGCATCATGCTCCATTATTTACCTCCAGGAATCTTTCCTGAGCCAGTAGAACTTTTTACGATATACATTTTTGTTGATACGAAGTCAATGACTTAAAACCAACTGTCTATACTGCAAAGGGACCCTCACCCCACCGCTCTCTCTCTCCCATGTGGAAATCAGCTGTTTGGGTTTTAGCTCTGGTATTATATTGATGTCAAGTTGTTTAAATGTATTATGCGCTTGTATTTACATTATATACAGCCCCACTGATGATGTGCCGCGTGCTGCCTACCCTCAGACACAATAAGCATCATGTTATGAGTTACTACTCAGGTCCCTACATGTAGGTGTTTTAAGGCAGTGCTGTTTAGTTGCCTGATAATGTTCATGTCCATTATGGGCATGAGTTCAGACTCTTCCTTTAGTTTTTTCAGGATGACTCTTTCAGGATCTGTAATGAAAATACATGAATGGGCTGTGCAATGAGAAATATGACATGCTTATGCATTGACAGCTACTCAGCAGCCATTAAACTGCTGTATGGGAATACGCTGAATGATGATTCTTACTTCTGATACTTGAGTGACCTACATTTTTGTTTTGTGCTTTTGTTCTCAGCAGAGTCTATTCGCGATTCTTACATTGTCTTATTTTTGTGAGTTTGCTGTGTTTACATTTATGTAACAACAACCAGTCCAGTCAAAGCGCAGACTGCTTGAGCTGCTGAGGTAATTGTGAGAGCAGTTTTATTTTGTAGAGGTTTGAATTTATCTGCACCTTTCTGGATACAGTCAGCGCCTGTACCCTAAATACACGAATACACGCGCAGTTAAGTTGTGATCGATGAGTGACTTTATATATATTGAATTGTAGGCTACTTAAAACAACAGCACAGAAAGATCACTGTCGGTGCATAAGCATAACATAACTTCTTTAGGGTTTTCCCAAAGCCTGTAGGACAAACACACACGCACATACACACACACACACACACACACACACACACACACACACACACACACACACACACTCACTGACATCCAGCAGTGTGCATCGGGTTGTCCAGGCCCACTGACCGTTTTGGGGAAGGGCAGTTCAGCCCCCTAACTTTCCCCATTGGCTGCAGCTGCAGTAACTTCTCCTTCGTTTCTTCTTGGGTTGGCGACGACAGAGTTTGTTCTAACACCAGGAACGTGGCCGCGAGCTGTCAAAACTACCTGGTCGAGACTTTTCTCCCCTCAGCAAATCAGATTTGTTTGTCAGACTATTATCAAAACCATAAAAGGAAGAGCAAAAGTAGCCTTGTGTGAAAGGCTACTAAGAGCACAGAAACCAACACCAGGGCTACTGGAAACTCTACTCCTCTCTTGGACCGTGCTGTCAGCATGGTATGTCCACAACACAGACTCACAGTTCTGCTTTCACACTTTATTAACGATGTGAGCACTAATATCTGAGCTTTCTGTTCGCTTCTTGCTTTTGATTGTCTTTCCTGTGTTGTTTTTTTTTTTTTTCTCGTGGGAAGTTTTGAGCTTATCTGTTGTATAAGTTACCGTTAACAACTAGACTCCTTTGTCAGTTGCTTAACCCGTCGTGAATAAGCTTTAAGGGGATGTGGTTTGCATGACTTTGGCTAATCTCCCCTGTGCGGCTGATTTTCTGTGCATTGTGTTCACATGCTGCTCAACATGTTCAGTGACAGATATCTTCCCGCAACCCACAACTGTCAAAATATATCTGTACCTAAAGGCTATTGTATTGCTATTCATTTGAAATATGGATGCACTATATACTCTGCTGTACAGCAGCATAAACCAAACTGCTGTCAAATATATATATGGTCATTTTTCCATTTAGTAGCACATTGATCTAATTGTTATGTAAACACCTTCACATTAAAGCTAAAACCCAACACTTAAACCTCATAATCATTCAAATCTATTATGATGGAGTAAAGAACCAGCACAGTAATGTGCAGCTGTCCACAAACTTACAGACTGTAAGTTTTCCAAAATACATTTTAATGAATCACACACACATCTTTGTTTTTGCATTATATGTATAGTACAACATACTGTATGTAGAGGTATTTTTATCCTTCAGGCTCCTTTAGGTTTAGAATATACTGAAGGAGGGAAAATTAGTCTGATTGACAGCAACTCAAGTTATGCAATAGCGCACTGTGGGTTGTGTGTTTGCTGGGGGAACAGTATTAAATGTATTTTTTTGCAGCTTCTTAGGGCAGTGGCTTCCTTGTTACTCTGCTTCTTTATGCACAATATTATTCTCCTATGCTTTGTGGTCAAACGTGTTGACACAATGTCATTTGTGTGATTTTTTTGCACTGCAACAGATCTTGTGAGCCACTCATTTTAAACTCTGACACATTATAAAGACATTACAGTTAGGTTTTGGCTCTTGTTTCATTCCTGTTTCACTCACATGCCAGTTTCGCTATCTGATCTTCATCCTGCAGCAGCTGGCTCGAATGAAAGTTGAAAAAGTGTGGCAAGTTAGCTGGTGGCCTGATGAGTGGGAGTGTTTAATTTACTCTTCATCCAAGACGGGAGTGTTACAGAAATGTTGCTAGGTCTTGAGTTGGCAGATTGCCAAAGAGACATTTACAAGAAAAATGGCTCTGGCTCCTTTTCAAACATGATGTCGACATGTAAAATTGCATGTGAGAAACGAGCTTTATTTTGGCCATTTGTGGAGGGTTGGTGTGTAAACTAACACACATACAATACACGTGCTATTTTAGACAGTAATCTACATAATATGCAGACATACAAAATAAAGTTATATGTGACAATAATTTATTCCCACTTTATGCCCGTTTCTGTTCAATACCCTCTGTTGCTGTAATGGACACTTTAGAATGAATTATATGCATTTTAGGAAAATGATTGAGATGCAATGTTGTGAAATGAGGCTGAAAAAGGACACAAACAGGGCATATCCCACTGTCCCACAGTTAAACTTGCTCAGTAATGTGTATAATACACAATTTATGCAACAGTAACTGTCCATGTAGATAAAGGATAATTAAGGCTATTTTTCCTGCAAAGAAAATCTGGATGAGGGATGAGGAACCTGTGTTCATGGGTCTCAGATTTCTTTAATCTCTACATTGTAATGTAATCCAATACAACTCAGCAGTTTAGCAGTATTGGCGATGTGATTTTCACAAAGCGCTTTTTAAAAACTCCCAGTCTATTTCTGAAAACATTTCAGTTTAATAAAAGTAAAAAAAGGTATTTTTAGAGATTAGTAGGCAGGTTTGACCATTGCTTCATGCTTTTGTGCACTTACCATTACTGTTCACTGAAGAAATGCGGTTGCCTGTTTTTCAACTATCCCCAGAGATAGACCCTGACTGACCAATAGGCAAAAATTTACAGCCGCTGTGTGTGTGTGCTTTGTGCCTGTCTGTGTGTGTGCGTGTGCTGCGGGAAAAGGGGCTGTGGGGCAAGAAGATAATTTAAGGTTATCCAAGTATAGAAAAATAGAAGGAAAGAAAAAAACACAGTAGTTCTTTTGAAAAAGGCTGTAGCAAGGCCCAGAAGTTAGGAATAAGCATGCAGGATTTTTCCACAAGTTTTTAAGATGTTTTAAAAGTTAAAAGCATATTCAAGTCCTCCTTACAGTTTGACCCTTGAAGAAGAGGAAGCACAACAGCCTCTCACTTTACAACAGATTGCAATTGTGTTCGAATTGGTTTATTGCAGAAATTATCTTTTTTCAACAAAGTGCTGATACAGACTTACTGTATTGTTTCACAATGGAGGACGCAGTGAAATATCCAAACCTGTAAATCTGAGGACAATTTGAACTGTATCTGCATTTATGCACAGGCCTGTTTCAAGGACAGAATTTATTTTATGCTTAGGTTGGTTCTCTGTCAATTTGAAGTGCATCTTGTTTTTCTTTGACAGCCAGACTCTATATCTTACTTATATAACTATATAAGTTCAGGAAACCTTAGTGACTCAGAAGGTTACCTGAATCTGGAGGTAACTAGGATCATAACTATCTAACAACTAACTTTTATTGACCAATTAATGTGTTATAGTGTAGTCCAGTTTTCAGTGAAAATATAATAAAAAAATTAACAATTCCCATTTAAATTGTATATCACTCATATCACAATTGCAATATCTGTCACAATAATCGCAGTATGATTTTTTTGGAATATCGTTCAGCCCTATTTGCAAAGGTCTTGTAATGCCTGAGCAACAGTTCAGTGATATGAAACAGACAAAGGCCTCATGTTTGAGAAGCTTGGACCGAGTAAATCTGTGGTTTATTTGCTTTTTAAATAACCTGTGCAATTACTTGGTTATCAAAGTTGTTGTTGATACATTTTTACTAGTGACTGACTTATCAACTAATTATTTCAGCTTCTACTGCAACAAAAGCCTGTTTTGGTTGTCTTCAAAATGTTGAAATAAAGCCTTATAGCTTTCTCCTGCCCTGTTACCAACTATATTCGCTCCGTGGTCAAGCCGTGCACCTCAGCACCACCCACATTGTGAACCAATGTAAACTCAACACCTCCCAGTGGGTTCTCCTACTCACTCCCACCAACACGTCACCAAAGACCCTCACCCTCACATCTGCCTATGTAGCTACTGCTCTTCCCACTTCCCCTCCTCTCTATTTGTGTACGCATGAATATTTTTGTCACTCTCGCACGTCTCTGTGTATGTGACTATGTGTGTCCACATATTTCTGAAATCACCTGTCCTATCTGGCCATGTGTCTTGACCAGCCACGTACTTTTCTGGGTCATACACCTCTTGTAATTTTCCATTCTCACCAGCTGATACCAGCAGAGCCACAGAGAAATAATCCAGCTGGGTCATGTCCTAAAGCCAGTTTTGCTCATGCTAAGCCATTTTGGATCTGGTCCACTCATCTTTGCTAAGTTGGTTAGCAAGAGCATGTTGTTTGAGTACAGTCCTCTGATCTGTTGTTTTCATGTTTGACTATTATTTCTAAAAAGTGTCATCTAACATTGGCGTTATTTATGCATTTTTAAGATAAACTTCAGAGAATTCAGACAATCTAATCAACTTTTTCATTTGGATCATTTCCACATAACAAACCACAATAGGCAACTGGTTAATGATGCACTCCTTGACAGTGTAGACTTACAATAGTGTGCATCATATCAAACAGCACATTTTTATCGCTGCTAACCAAATGAATGATTTTAATGTGAAGCAGCAGCAGGAAATGTTGGGTTTGTATTAGCAGTGACTTCCCACAGACTTCACCCATAGGAATGTAATTGCAGAATGTAGATACAATGAATGGCAATAGCTTTAAAAAAAATGTTGCCCATAAATATCAGAATTAGGGTTTGATTTTTGAAAATCTTAAGCTCATAACTTTAAACTAAAATATTGAGTTCTGTTCTGCACACGGCACAGACATGATCTGAGAGTCTCACTTTTTCCCACATGGAGCATATTTTCCTTTTGTTTATTTAAAAAATTGGAAAGCAGCCCTAGTTACAGCACATATGTCTCACAGTTGTGTTTTCACACGGCAGGTGAGGGATTTAAGGGCCCGAGTTTAGCACACAGGTGAAACTATAACAACAAAACATAAGAGTGTCCCCACTTCTTCTTCCCTCCTCATGACCGTCAGTGGTCTTTAGCCTGTCCCCTCAGACGTCATAGACCTTGCATATTGTTACAGACTACTGTGATCCCTGATAAATGATAAGTTGGACACGGTGGGTATCTGCTGGAATATGAAACACAAATAAACGGGAAACACTCAAACACATTCAGGGTTTTCCATGTTCTTGCCTTACACACGAGTTTTGTTTGCAGGTGTCTGGAATATTTTGTCTTTCCACATCTATTTTCCATTTGCAAAAATAAAGAATAACATATTTAATTTTGTCTAGACTATTCAATTTAATAAGAAATCTAATATCAACTGATTTTCAGGAGGGTTTTACTTAAGTCATTCTTCTTCTTTTTCTTCTTTTTCTTCTTCCTTCTGTGTTTATGACAAGACTGAAAAGCCTTCACTAGACAGCAACGAGGACAGAGCCTGGCTGGGTGAGGGTCAGTCTGAAACTCAGCTTGCAAGTGTTCCCGATGGAGTTGAGACAAACGATGGAGACCGGCCAGCATGGGACTCTAAGATCCAGTATGTGTTGGCCCAGGTGGGGTTCAGTGTGGGCTTAGGGAATGTATGGAGGTTCCCATACCTTTGCCACCAAAATGGAGGAGGTGAGTATCTTTTAAGAAAGAAATGTAAATTATTCAACTCAGACTGATTATCATAGTAGCTCTCTTGACACCAGGAGGAACTTTGTACCTTTTTTTAATGGGGCATTTTAAAACAGATGCAAACATACGACAACACAACAAATAATAGGAAAATGTTCATATGTTCAAAAGAAAAGGGAAAATAAAAATGACAATAAAATGCTGCAGAACAGACACAGAAAAGTAGAAAAGAAACCATTAAAAGGATGTACAACGTGAGTAAGTTAGGTAACTTTATACATGGCCTTATATTTATTTTAATCTTCCCTCCTTCCAGGGGCCTTCATGCTGCTGTATGTTTTTCTTCTACTGATTGTGGGAGTTCCACTGTTTTTTATGGAGCTGGCAGCTGGCCAGAGCATTCGTCAGGGGAGCATCGGTGTGTGGAAGCACATCTCCCCAAAACTGGCAGGGATTGGCTACTCCAGCTGCATGGTGAGGATTATTTGTTAGCTGTGTCAAATAATAGCAAATATGGGAAAGCAATATAATGTATTCTTCTACAAGGCACCATAACTATGAAAAGTTGGTGTTTACACATGCAGCCAGGCTGCTGTGGTGGATTTTTCACGATTGGGTTTTAAAGATACGGCAACCATCAGTATTTTTAATATGAAAATATTCATAAGAATGAATGTCTTCCTCCACTGTCCTCTTAAAAAACCAAAGCATGTTCTCCTTTTTATCACCTTTCTGTCAACAACTTAACAACAACTTTCTTTTTATTACCAGCCACACTGTGTGTATAGTCAAGAAAGGAACGATGATGACATCTTGCAGCACTGTAATGTGAGAGAGGCAGTGTGCTGTGGCGCTCGCAGTTTGTTACATAACAGTTTCTATACAGACGAGAGAAGGCAAACAGAGTAGACAAGAACTTTCTGTGTATGTACAGCACACAGACGTATACTTGTACGCTTAGACGCCCATGCTTTTTTTTTTCAGACTTGTTTATTTTCCAAAAACTCTCATTGCTCTGTTAGTCCCAGTCAATGTTAGTGTCAAAAATTATTTTTACACTTTAAGCATACATTTCCCCATACAAGATTGAACAGGTTGATAATAACTTCATAACTTGTATATAAAGACATTACATCAAGGCTAACTCCTATCTTAGGTCATTTGAGGTTTGCTGTTCTCCACTTGCAAAATAGATTTTTGACCTTGAAAGAACTTTTCACAGAATGTACAATATACAAGTCAGCACATGCTGTGTCCTATCTAGAACTCACTATGTAAATAATGATAATACATAAAGTAAATCATTCATAAACCCTTTCTTCTCCTCTAGGTCTGTTTTTACGTGGCTCTTTACTACAATGTTATCATTGCATGGAGCCTGTTCTACATGGGTAATTCTTTCCAGTATCCTCTGCCATGGGAGCAGTGTCCAATCGATGTAACTACTAATAACACAGGTACTCACATAACTACACTACAAAATGGGATGTCACGTACAGTATATGCCAGTCAAAGGTTCATAGTGTTGACTGTCCTTAATCTACAGTGAAAGAATGTGCAAGTAGCTCCCCGACGTCATATTTCTGGTTTCGGAAAGCGCTAAACATCACAAATTCCATCGAAGAATCCGGAGAGTTTAACCCCATCATGACAGGCTGTTTATTGGCCGCTTGGGCAATTGTCTCATTGGCTATGATCAAGGGCATCAAGTCTTCTGCAAAGGTAAGTTAACATCTCTTGTAGTTTTCACCACAGGTAGCCCTGCATATCAACAACCAATACTCCTGCACACAAGCACACACTGATGCTTGTATCACCGTTACAAGAATAAGATGACACATTACACCTGTTTACTATCAGACAGAGACTTCCACACAAAATGTCTGGTAAATATGTTAAAGATAAGGCTACAGCTAGCAGCTAGTGAGCTTACTCTACCACAAAGGCCAGAAACGCATATAACTTTATTAATTGTTGAGCTTTAGAAGTGCCAGTAGGCAGATTTGATCACCTTTCCATGGCCTTCTATGACGCCTTTCAATCTGTTTCCCCCTGTTCCAGTCTTTGTGCTAAGCTAAGCTAACCAGCTGCTGGCGGTAACTTCATATGTAATTGACAGACGTGGTGGTATCAATCTTTTCATCATCAACACTCTGCCAGAAACAGGCACATGAACATATTTCCGAAAATGTCAAACCACTCCTTTCACATGTTCTGGCACAGAAATCATCCTCCACTTCTTTTTCCAAATCTTAGGTGATGTACTTTTCCTCAGTCTTTCCCTATGTGGTGCTCTTTATTTTCCTCATCAGAGGGTCGATGTTGGACGGTGCAATGGAAGGAATCACCTATATGTTTTATCCTAGAGTAAGCACAGGTTTTATTATGTGTTTCATCATATTCATGTAGTTTAGATTTTGTTTTTTAATTTCTAACTAAATGAATTTCAAATGAAAAATATTAGTTTTAGAAAGTATTAAACACTTTTGCACCTTTACAATAATTTAGACTTAATGAGACCTTGTTTTGTGACATTTTTCAGCTGGAAATTTGGGGTAATGTGCAGGTGTGGCGACAGGCTGCCACGCAAGTCTTTTTTGCCCTCGGTCTGGGCTATGGCTCTGTTATCGCATATTCTTCCTACAATCCAGTCCACAACAACTGCCACAGGGACGCGCTGATGGTCTCTGGCATCAACTTCATGACGTCTGTGCTGGCCTCGCTGGTAGTTTTTGTAGTGCTGGGTTTCCGTGCCAAGAACATTGCACTACGCTGCGTGGCTAAGTACGAATATGTGTGTATGTGCATGTGTGTGTGTGTATGTGTGTGTGTGTGCGTGCATGAATTTTAACTACCCATTGTCCATTATTAGCAACAAATTTTGTAGAACTACATTTACATAAGCCTGTCAGTTTGATCTGTATGAATGCAACATACTAAAACAGACAGAATTCTCTAAGTTATTCTCAAAGTAACTTATTTTACCAAAGTGCCAGAAAAATGCCCCCTGGTTTCACATAGCTATCCAATTTGCAGGAGAATATGAAAAGCAAATTATAACACATGCATGCACTGGATATCAAGACTGATGAAATACAACATTGGACTCAAGGAGTGGCTTTTGGAAAATATTGCCTTTTTCATTTTGTATTTTCTTATTTTTACTTCTTCCAGAAATCTTGGTCTGCTAAGCTCCATGACATCTCATGGATCTAACCAGCACTGGTGGCCTTGGTTCAACATCACTGATCCAAGCTCTGTGTCTTTAGGTGAATACAGAGAGTGGTACAGTCACTACAGCTCCATGGTGGGGCCTAACATCACTGACTGCAGTCTGGAGGAGGAGATGAATAAGGTGAGGGACGTTTAACAGATTCTTGTGGCTCTGTTGAAAAGTGTGGATGCACTAAATCAGTGATGTAGTAAGGGAGCCAGAGTACTCCACATGTCTATAGCAGATGTGGAAACACAGACACTAATCAAATCCATTATATATGTCCTGTATTAATCTATGTTGTAGGAAGAGAGACATCGAAGAGTTGCTTTATGAGGTGCCAGACACCGGCTTGCTTAAAAAAAAAAAAGAGGACAAATCAGGGACTCAACCTGAGGTGAACATTTCAACAACATAGCATGTAGGTGGAGCTCTGAATCTCCTAGGACCCCCAAGGAATATGTGAGGTGCTGTAAAATATCCAGCATGCAAGAGGAAGAAAACATATGGGACACTGTATCTAGTAGGTCCACAGGACAGATGGAAGCAAGCTGTGATAGAGGAGTGAAAGGAGAAACTAAAGAAACAGAGGAAGAGGTACTAAAAGTAATGTTATCTCACAGGGTTTATTTTATCACAAAATTATATATTCTCAAAATAAAAGCCATAGGAGGAGCACAGTTTGTACTGACAAGCTTTTTTTGCAGCAGTTAGGGGTACAAAAGCTTTTATGTAATTTACATAGTCAGGTGATGTAACTGCATTGAATATAGCCGGCAATACCAATCCCAAGTCAAATACTTTCACTGTCTCTTTTCGTGCGCTTGGAGCCACTAAAATACTTGTTTGCAATCATCACTCAATATTTCTCTGATTCTTTTTTTAGACATATTGTCACTATTTTTTCCCTGTGTGAGTGCAGGGTGTTGAAGGGACAGGCCTGGCGTTCATAGCATTCACTGAGGTGATGGCCCTCTTCCCAGCCAGCCCCTTCTGGTCCACACTGTTTTTCCTAATGCTGCTCAACCTGGGCCTCAGCACCATGTTTGGGACCATGCAGGGGATCCTCACACCTCTTATGGACAATTTTAGCCTCTTGGGGCGCCACCGGACTATACTCACCGGTAATACTGTACACACAAGTTAATACATGTTCAAACAAGTTAATACTGGACATTGCCTGCTCCTGATTATACTTAAAAATATCAAAAAAATGGATGATATTCAGTCTTGAGTTAAACACCAGAATGACAGAAATGAAGAACACGGCTGTGTCTGTTTCTGATAGTACAGTATATTATATCAGATGAATGTAATATGCTTTGTTTGATCAGTACCTTTATTATTTTCTAACACTGTCTATATTCCCATTTGTTTTTCAGTGTCCAGTTGTGCTTTAGGGTTCTTGATAGGACTGTTGTTTACCCAGCGCTCGGGTAACTACTTTGTGACTATGTTTGATGACTACTCAGCAACCCTCCCATTAATCATCGTAGTCATTTTTGAAACCTTCAGTGTGGCGTGGGTTTATGGAACTGATCGGTAAGAAACAATATCTCTGACAGATGTCACTCTTAAATTATTTTTGTCTGTCCTGTTTTCATCATCTTTATTTCTGATATTGAAATATATGATTCTAATATTATTATTTTCCTCCCCTGCAGCTTCCTAGATGATATTGAAGTCATGCTCAAATGGCGCCCCCCAGTGGTGTACAAATATCTCTGGAAATATGTTTGCTTACTGGCGATGGTTGGTCTTCTGGCTGCCAGTTTGCTGCGCATGGTCCTCAAAGGGCCCACATACACCGCCTGGAATCAAAACACAGTAAGATATTAGATAGTGGCTTTTTGTCCTACACAGAAGAATTTAAAGTCAAAATAACTTGTTATAGTTTATGACATATGTGGCATTTTCACCATGATACTTTTCCGTGTATTTATTCTCCCAACTGTAACCAGTTATCTGAATAGTTTGAAATACAGAACTTTAAATTTGTACTTTTAGTATCTGTGGATAATGTGATTTTTTTTTTTTTTTTTGTTAAAAGTCCTGATTATGATTTACAGAATTCTTAACCATCTTTGGTTTTGGTTATTTATGAATATACTATTATAGCTGTCCACAAAGGAATCATTAATCTAAAAGTAAAAGGTAATCTTTGCAAGTTTTTCATGGTCTCTAACAAAATAGCTGTTGAAGTGCTAAAACTATTTGCACTGTGAAAAGAATCTTGAGCATTGCTGTGCCTGCCCATGCCTGTCTCTGATATGTTCTTTCTCTTCATCTCTTCAGGCTTCTGAGATGACCCTTGAGTACCCTGGCTGGGCCCTGGCTATGATTGTTATGCTCATAGTCTTTGCTAGCTTACCTGTGCCTGTTGGCTACATCCATTCCACGTTGAAAAACCGCATGGTCCGTAACAGTGGCTCTGAAGAGGGAGGCAGTCCGGAGGTGCACCGCGAGTTGTACACCAAGTGTAACTCCACTGAGCAGCTGGATTCCAACTCCCACCACCGAGTCCCCTCTGAAGAAGACGAGGCTCGTCCCAGGACTTCCTTTCTGCCAATCGGCAATGAACACTATCGGCTCCTGCCCCAGCAGGAGGAGGAAGAAGAGGAGCAAGATACAGGGGTGTGAGCACAGCTGTGGGAGGGTAGTTGTTTGTGAAAGGACAACATTTTGAACCTCTGAGAGTGTACAAGCAAGAACCTGCTGGAGAAAGATGGCAAAGTGAAGGGAGGACAGTCATAGACAGAATTATACTTTATCAGAGGAAGAGTCTTTGGGATGTACCCTATCATCATATTCAAACAAGCGCTACATTGCTGACAAACCAGTTATTTTAACTATTCATATTAGTGAAAGTACACCACCACCTCAGCTCCTTCTTGTGCATCCCTTCATTCATTTTCTGAACCACTTGTGCTGTTCAGAAAATAAAAACACTCGCAAATACATGAAAAACAAAAGAAGCTGCTATATTTGGTAAAACATAGAATTTATCTGAAGTTTTAGATTAGGAAAATGTCAAACTTTCGTTTGTGCCAGCCTGATTTCCTGTGGGCCGGTAAAGTAGCTGGTGAATCGAGCAATGCAACAACTGACAGATATATGCTTTATGACAAGTATTTTTAACTAATGATAAGTATGGATTTGCATGAAAACATTCTACCTTGAGAAACTGTGATGTGTGTGTGTTTCTGTTGTGAATCAGTTTGTATGTTCAGTGAGAGATATTAGTATGTCAGTTAAATAAGTCTATTTTACATTGTATTTGTATCATTTTACCTCATAAGACCACAGCAATGTTTTTACATGTGTTCACACAGTGTTCAGTGTAGCAGTATTGTATTGTTCTAGATGAGGACTTAAATAAACCTCTAGATGGCACCAACCTGACTCAGTGAAGCCTTCACTCTTCACTCAAACCTGAAGCCATTAACACATTTAAAATATGCACTTTTTCATTTTGTGGTGATTTTTTTTATGCTTGCTTTGGTTAAGAAAGAGTAAACTAAAGATTGGTGAGGGGGTTTTCTTCATAAAGCTGAAGGCCATTTTAAAGTTGACTCAATTTGCTAAAGCGGTGAGTACATTGAACTAAGGATGGTTCAAATTAATGCTTCTGGAGAGATCAGCAGCAGTTGATACTTATTCATGTCAATATATGGTAAAAAAAAAAAGGCAAAAACTTAATCTACATCCATATCATTAAAAGACATTATTATATCATTAAGCAGCTCCTATGTGTTTAAAGAGCTTTGCTGCAAGGTTTAATTTTGTACAAAAAGACACTTTTCGGTGAAGCTAGGAGATTTCCCTCAAACACCACGTTTTATATTTCTATGTGAAACGTATGTCCATATGAAGTAAAATCATATATGTATATAAAGTATAGCCTATATATGCAAAAACTACATATGAAACCTCTTAGAAATTGGAACAAGATCATATATTGACATACATATATGTCTAGCTAATAGAAACATGTATTTTAGTATGTTTATATTATACACGTTACATAAACAACCCAAAGTTTGTCAGTATATGTTCATATTACATATGTAAATATGAAAGATAGAAATATATGTTTAAAATTAATAAAATATGATTAATTAAACCATAAACAGATAATATAATATTTACATGTGATATGTTTATATGTTATTTTAGTAAAGTTGGATTTTATTATTACTATTTCATATACATTATAAAGTTATATCTTCATATATCCAGAGGATGTGAATATGCAATTATAATATATCCTTTTATTGGTGAAAGATATGGTAACATCACTCTTGATACAGGGACACGTATGTTATACGTCATAAATCGTAGTATTGTAAGGCATTAAAAGTCACAGTATAGTTAAGCATAAAAAAGTTATTGTATGGTAAGGCATAAAAGGTCATAGTATAGAAAAGCTTATAAAAAGGGCCAAGATTTGAACCCAGAACTTTCTCACTGCATTACCATGTAGCCCTATCAAAAGGCATAAAAAAGTAATTGTATAATTAAAGGTCATAATGTTGCACGGGATTAAAGTCACCAATTAATCGAATGCGCATATCTGTGGACTGCGGGACGAAGCCAAAGTACCTGGAGAGGACGAACATTGGCACAGGAAGAACATGGAAACTCCACACAGAAATGCCCCAGGTCTAAGGTTCAGACCCAGAACCTTCTCATTGTGAGGTAACAGTTCTAACCACTATTTAACATTGCCATCCAATAAGGAAACCCTCATTGTAATAAAACATGAAAAGTCATAGTATAGAAAGGCGTAAAAATGTTATATTATGGTAACGCAAAAGAACGCATAAAACATCATAGTATAGTAAGGCATAAAAACGGCAAAAGACGTCATAGTATAGTAAGGCATGAAAACATTATTGTATAGTAATGCATAAAGCTTTCAAAAAACCTCACATTACAATGAGGCATAAAAATCTTATGGTATAGTAAGGCATTGAAACAGTCAAAAAACGTCATAGTATAATAAGGCATAAAAACATCATAAATTGTCATAGCATTGTACATCATAGTATAATAGATAATAAAAATATCATAAAACTTCATAGTATAATACGGAATAAGAACGTCAAAAAACGTCCTAGTATACTAAGGCATTGTATAATAAGGCATAAATACGTCATTATAAAGTAAGGCATAAAATTGTAAAAAAAAACGTCATAGTATAGTAAGGCATGAAAATGTCAAAAGACTTCATAGTATAATAAGGCATAAAAACATCATAAAAACTCATAGCATTATAAGGCATAGTATAGTGAGGAATAAGAATGTCAAAAAACTTCATAGTATAGTAAGGCATAGTATAATAAGGCATAAGAATGTCAAAAAATGGCATACTATAGTAAGGCATAGTATAATTAGGCATAAAAATTTCAAAAAACTTCATAGTATAGTAAGGCATAAAAATGTCAAAAAACGTCATAGTATAGTAAGGCATAAAAACATCATAAAATTTAATTGCATTGTAAGACATTGTATAGTAAGGCATAAAAATGTCAAAAAACGTCATAGTATAATGAAGCATAAAAACATCATAAAATTTCATTGCATTGTAAGGCATTGTATAGTAAGGCATAAAAATGTCAAAAAAACGGCATAGTATAATCAGGCATAAAAATGTCAAAAAACAGCATAGTATAGTAAGGCATAAAAACGTCAAAAAAAGGCATAGTGTAGTAAGACATAAAAATGTCAAAAAACTTCATAGTATAGTATGGCATTGTATAGTAAGGTATAAAAATGTCAAAAAACGTCATAGTATAGTAAGGCACTGTAGAGTAATGAATAAAAACGTCAAAAAACTTCATAGTATTATCAGACATAAAAACGTCATAAAATGTCATAGTATAGTAAAGCATAGTATAGTAAGGCATAAAAATGTCAAAAAACTTCATAGTATAACAAGGCATAAAAACGTCAAAAAACGGCATAGTATAGTAAGACATAAAAATGTCAAAAAACGTCATAGTATAGTAAGACATAGTATTGTAAGGCATAAAAATGTCAAAAAACGTCAAACTATAGTAAGACATAGTATAATAAGGCATAAAAATGTCAAAAAACTTCATAGTATAGTAAGGCATTGTATAGTAAGTAATGAAAATGTCAAAAAAACGGCATAGTATAGTAAGGCATTGTATAGTAAGGCATGAAAATGTCAAATAACGTCATAGTATATTAAGGCATAGTATAATAAGACATAAAACCTCAAAAAACGGGATAGTATAGTAAGGCATGAAAACGTCAAAAACGTCAAACTATAGTAAGACATAGTATAATCAGGCATAAAAATGCCAAAAAGCGTAATAGTATAGTAAGGCATAAAAATGTCAAAAAACGGCATAGAATAGTAAGACATGAAAACGTCAAACAACTTCATAGAATAATAAGGCATAAAAACATCATAAAATTTCATTGCATTGTAAGGCATAGTATAGTAAGGCATTAAAATGTCAAAAAACGGCATAGTATAATCAGGCATAAAAATTTCAAAAAACGGCATAGTATAGTAAGGCATAAAAACGTCAAAAAAGGCATAGTATAATAAGGCATAAAAACATCATGAAATTTCATAGCATTGTAAGGCATAGTATAGTAAGGCATAAAAATGTCAAAAAACGGCATAGTAAAATAAGGCATTAAAATGTCAAAAAACTTCATGTATACTAATGCATAGTATAGTAAGAACATCATGAAATTTCATAGCATTGTAAGGCATAGTATAGTAAGGCATAAAAATGTCAAAAAACGGCATAGTAAAATAAGGCATTAAAATGTCAAAAAACTTCATGGTATACTAAGGCATAGTATAGTAAGGCATAAAAACGTCAAAAAAAGGATTAGTGTAGTAAGACATAAAAATGTCAAAAAACTTCATAGTATAGTATGGCATTGTATAGTAAGGCATAAAAATGTCAAAAAACGTCATAGTATAATAAGGCATTAATACATTATAAAATTTCATAGCATTGTAAGGCATAGTATAGTAAGGCATAAAAATGTCAAAAAACGGCATAGTATAATCAGGCATAAAAATGTCAAAAAACGGCATAGTCTAGTAAGACATAAAGTCAAAAAACTTCATAGTAGAATATGGCATTGTATAGTAAGGCATAAAAATGTCAAAAAACTTCATCGTATAATAAGGCATTAATACATTATAAAATTTCATAGCATTGTAAGGCATAGTACAGTAAAGCATAAAAATGTCCAAAAACGGCATAGTATAGTAAGGCATAAAAATGTCAAAAAACTGCATAGTATAGTAAAACATAAAAATGTCAAAAAACTTCATAGCATTGTAAGGCATAGTATAGTAAGGCATAAAAATGTCAAAAAAACGGCATAGTATAATCAGGCATAAAAATGTAAAAAAAACAGCATAGTATAGTAAGGCATAAAAACGTCAAAAAAAGGATTAGTGTAGTAAGACATAAAAATGTCAAAAAACTTCATAGTATAGTATGGCATTGTATAGTAAGGCATAAAAATGTCAAAAAACGGCATAGTATAGTAAGGCATAAAAATGTCAAAAAACTTCATGGTATACTAAGGCATAGTATAGTAAGGCATAAAAATGTCAAAAAACGGCATAGTATAGTAAGGCATAAAAACGTCAAAAAATGTCATAGTATAATAAGGCATAAATAGATTATAAAATTTCATAGCATTGTAAGGCATAGTATAGTAAGGCATAAAAATGTCAAAAAACTGCATAGTATAGTAAAACATAAAAATGTCAAAAAACTTTATAGTATAGTAAGGCCTTGTATAATAAGGCATAAAAATGTCAAAAAACAGCATAGTTTAATAAGGCATTAAAATGTCAAAAAACTTCATGGTATACTAAGGCATAGTATAGTAAGGCATAAAATCTCAAAAAACGGCATAGTATAGTAAGGCATAAAAACGTCAAAAAAAGGCATAGTATAATAAGGCATAAAAATGTCAAAAAACGGCATAGTATAGTATGGCATTGTATAATAAGGCATAAAAATGTCAAAAAACGTCATAGTATAATAAGGCATAAAAACATCATAAAATTTCATAGCATTGTAAGGCATAATACAGTAAGGCATAAAAATGTCAAAAAACGTCATAGTATAGTAAGGCATAAAAACATCGTCGAATTTCATAGCATTGTAAGGCATAGTATAGTAAGGCATAAAAATGTCCAAAAACGGCATAGTATAATAAGGCATAAAAATGTCAAAAAACGGCATAGTATAGTAAGGCATAAAAATGTCAAAAAACAGCATAGTTTGATAAGGCATAAAAACATCATAGAATTTCATAGCATTGTATGGCATAGTATAGTAAGGCATAAAAATGTCAAAAAACGGCATAGTATAATAAGGCATTTAAATGTCAAAAAACTTCATGGTATACTAATGCATAGTATAGTAAGGCATAAAAATGTCAAAAAACGGCATAGTATAATCAGGCATAAAAATGT